>NC_140605.1:15361634-15749134 GCF_057381915.1 Diplotaxodon limnothrissa | reverse complement strand
CACCTCCAACATGTACCTCTCCAGACTGAGGCGCATTGAGATCGCCACGTACCTGAACTTGTCCGAGAAGCAGGTGAAAATCTGGTTCCAGAACCGCAGAGTGAAGCACAAAAAGGAGGGAAAGAGCAGCGGCCAAAGGACTGGATCACATAACTGCAAATGCTCGTCCCTGTCAACCGCCAGATGCTCGGAGGAAGAGGATGATGACATTCCCATATCTCCTTCCTCGTCCGAAAAGGAAGATGTGGACCTGTCCGTCTCCCCCTGAACGCCCCCCTCTTTGATCCCCCCTTTCTGAAAGATTTTGCTCCTGATGATTTTGAATACAGCCAAAAACAAACAGACTGTTCCACTTGTGTTCAGTCGACTGTACATAGACAGAGAATATTTTAAAATCAGGGGACTGCCCTGAATTATTGTATAGCTGTATACATGTTGTACGTTTTGTATGTAGTTTTTTCTGAAAACAGTCACTTGTTGTTGCCAATCCGATGAATATGGTAGGCATATTTGTAAAGATTACCCCCCCCCCCCCCCCCCAAAAAAAAAACAAAAAAACCCCCAAACAAACAATAGCAACATTGTTAATGAGTATTTTGGGGAAGACAGTATTTTGTACTATACTTGGTAAATACTGGTTAGATTCATTCTATGTGGATGGAACTGTGACTTAAAATATGGAAAGCTGGAGAGAAATCCGCCGACACCACTCTGAAATTATATCCTCAGTGTAATTGAAAAAAAAATATTTATTTATTTAAAAATGTTCATACTTAAATAAAATATTTCTGAGCGGTAGACTGCGTTGTCTTGTGGGTTATTATTTTATGTTTTTTTGCGCACCACTGAATGCGCACGGGGACAAACATTCTGTATTCTGTTTTCCGGCTGAAAATATTAGTTTGGGTATTAATTTAAAAGGAAAAAGCCAAAAAGGTACAATTACAAATATTCGAAATTGTATCTAGTATCCTTTATTTAAACTAAGAAATAAGATATAGGGACATTCACATATTAAAACTTTGGATAGCTGCGCTTACGTGAAAACGTTCGCTTTGCTCGGCTTTTCAGAACTTAGACTGTTTCTGTGCAAATTAAACACGCATATTTTAAAATTCCCTCACGAAACGTTAAAGCTGCTGGTTGCAGGGTGTGTTGGTGCTTTGGGGAGATTTTAAAGGTGCTTAACAGAGTTAATTTTCCCCCACAGAAACCCAAAACAAATTTGGTGTTACTATTTCCCCCCGTGAGATTCCCAGACTGCCCTGCGTCGTACACACAAATAAAATGTTCTTTTGCATCGAAGAAGCGCGTTGGATATTACGTGCCTAAGAAGGAGTAAATTAAGTACTTCATAATCTTTATCACTCAGAAGCGATAAATGCATTATCGTGGACACCTCTTACGCGCTTTCCCTGGGGGGCACTCGACCCAGCTATAGCTGCCTGGCCCTTCTGAGCTTTCCCCCCCCCCAAAGTTTCATCCCAGCTGAAACGATCTGTCTCGTGTGACCGAGTAAATAATCACTGTGGGTGTATAATGGTGCATCAGGAATGCGCATAACTTAAGATATCGATCTAACATGAAAATAAATGAGAAAAGGACGCAGTTTAGTGTCCGTGACCCAGATTGTTCTAATTGTTAACGGAGCACTGTGCACAAGATTGTTGTCGGTTTTATAAACTCTGTGTGCTTTAGCCCCATACAAACCTATTAAAACTCGACACGTGTAACTTGATAACATAAAAAAATATTAATTAGCATAGCATTTAAAAAAAAAATTGTTAATGATTTAAACCAGCCAAATGAATTATTTGTCAAATAATACGCGGCAGCCCTTAAAAAAAGAAACCCAGTCTTCTAGGAAAAAACTAAAATGCTCTCCTGGTGAAAAACGAGTGTAAAATCAGTGTATGTGTAATTTTCTTTTTATTTCAGTTTAAAATAAATATTATGTTATAAATAAAAAACGTCCAAAAAATCAAACTATGAGTTAGGTGTATAGTTCCATATTTCTTTGCCCGTTTTACGCACCGCAACAGCGGCTGTTCTTTAGAGCCTTTGACTGCCCAAGTCATATTTATTAGGCTGAATAGGCTTTAAATTATATTTACTCCGTATAAACGTACTGCTAGAGTTTTCTAAAGAGACTAAAAACTGTTCCTAAATTGCGTACAGCACGTTATCTGCATCAGCGTGCCTTATTTGGATGTGAAGTTCCACTTGTAAACTTTCATTTAATTGTTCACTTAACCATTTTAACAAAACTCTAATATTTGCATTTGTTAAGATATGGGATTAGACCATTTTGTTAATTGCACCATAGAGCTCCATTTTGCTCACAACGTCCTCTGCAAAGCGCCCTTTATCCATTCAATAGCCCGGGGGTATGCGCCCTGGGGGAGCTTATACGCTCGGTGCTTCAAATGCTCAATTTATTTATTCTTAATTTTGTGCCGATCAATTCATTGAAGCAAAAAGGACTACGGTGTCTTTTTAAAAAGAAGAAAAGGGAATTGTGGACGTAACCTTGACGGAGCTGAGGAGAGGGCTCCCCTGACGCTGGAGAGCCGCTTGAGTCAACAGGCGCCCATCTAGCAGACTCGCCCTTGTCTTTATTCTGGCTAATTTTTTATTTACGGCTTTTCTTTGACATGTCTCTTATCTATCAGATTAAAAGAACAGCTTGTAACAAATCAGTCTGCACGATTTACAACAGCATTAAAAGGGGACAAAGGGAGCAGGCAGTCAGTACCTGAGAGTCTGGTAGACGGCGCGGCGCTGCAGCTGATTCGATGGTTTGAAAATACGCACGAAACAAAATACTTGAATCCTGAAAAAGAGCCTTTGTACGTTTCTTTAGAAATCAAGCAATTCTGCATGACAAAGGACAATTAATAAGCCGTCTTTTCACGACCAGCAGCTGGTTTCCCCGTCAAGGAAAGTTGGAAAAAATTCAGACTGAATGCGCGCAAAAGCCCTTTGCGCGCAGACAGCAACCCAAGGTGACCCATTTGGCACAGTTAAAATAACCAAGCCGAGGTAAAAGCGAGGGAACTGTCAAAAACATTTAAGCTGAAATATCTTGAAATTGCAAATCCCTTTATGTGGAGGGACGCTGCCGATGTGGGTTAGTCGTACAAAGGAGGTGGTTAAGTTGGAGAGGCTTTGGAAACGGACACGTGGCTTCTCAATGAGAGCTCTTTTGGACCCGCGTGGCTTGCTGTGGCACTGCACATTCAACTACTTTAAACTTATCCAGCTTAGTAAAAAGTGTGTAGTAAATCTTAACAAGTTAACTCACTAACTTTTTACAAAACAGTTTGTAAACTTTTACACACTTTAAGGTGTTTATTTACTCTCGCCTTAAGAAATAAATACAAGCTGTTCCACACTTCCAACTTGGTTTATAAATGCAGAGTCCAGACTTACTGCTGGAAGGGGGGAAATGACTTCCAGTAGATAATTTTCAATCAGGACTTTAGTGATTTTAATACACTTTTAGCTTAACATTTCATCACTTGAGGATGTGAGGCGTTTTTAAAAGACTTGTAACAGTTTTTGTCAGTAAGCCTAAGGAACGCGTTTACTGATAAAACTATAGTGGGTTTGTTTGTGTGGTTATAAATGAAAAAAAAAAGGTTTAATTTTGCTTTAACATTTAGAAGGCAGAAAAATATTATCCCCGCAGTCTGCAGTCTATCACGGTTATCATTTTATATTTCGCTGCAGCTTCAACTAACATCTCGACCTGCACTGATGGACTGGAAATGGGTTCAGCTGCTCACGCTGTGTTATAAAATGAATGTTATTAAAAAAAAGACAGAAAAAAAAACCCCGCAAAAGCAACACGTTTCATTACGGAGCTGTTGTTGGTGACAAAGTGTGTTGAGCTTGCTGAAGTGGCAAGGAAGAAAACCGCTCGTCATTGCCTTGAACTCCGGCTGCATTCTGCTGCAACATTTGAACCCATTCAACTGTATATAATCTGTTTAACAGCTAATCAGCAGTGTAAGATGAAGGACTGGCACGCAGCTTCACTTTTCCTCAGTCGCCCCTCGCTAATTGAATATTCAATGCGCGCACTGTGCTCTGCTTGCCTTTTTCAGTGTGCTCAGAATACGCCTTTTTAATTCTCGGCCCATACACAAGCAGTGTCAAAGGTTGAGAAATAATGAACTGCTCAGACATGGAAGAGACCTCTGCGAGCGCCACCACTGACGCAACCTGAATGCCTCCGAGGATGATTTGTCTTTTTTTCTGTCTAAATAGGTATGAGATTTGACATTTGGACAAAGAAACGTATTTGTTTTCTGTCGGCGTTTGACTGTGGCACCTGCACACAGGCCACTGATGTAAATATCAGACTTAGACATAAAAACTGGGGATAACAGAACTGTGCCGTGCGCACTGAGATGCGAAAAAGAAACATGTTGGTGTTGGTGGTGGCCTATTTATTGTGTCTAGGTTAGAAAGAAGAAAAAAAATCAATTACAGAGTTTTCATTTGCTTTTGATGGTGTTAAAAAAGACTTGTGTGTCATTGCGTTTTAAAGCATTCTGTCAGTTTCTGTTCCAGGTAGTAGCAGAATTGTTGCTGAGATGCTGCTGCAGTACGTAGACCTTATGCTGTTACTGTGTGGGCATGCAGAAGGAAACCCTTTTTTAATAATAATAATAAAAAAAAGGGGGTCAGGAGAGAGTACAAGCGGTTGTCTTTCCCCTAAAGACGCACAAACACGCGCAAAGTACACGCACTAAAAACACTCTGGAACCAAAGTGACAGACAACCCGAGTGATTCTCTCGGCCGACAGATAAAGGGCACCACACCTCTACCATCTCCATCGCCTTGTATGCCAAGCAGCTGAAACACTTTCACGTGCCTGGAGCGCACACTTTCTCCGTTTTCAGCGCGTTTGTCTGTTTGTTTGTTCCGCAGCTGGGTGGCTTGCGCGGATGTGCACTGTGAAGCAGGAGCGTCACCTGGTGGCAAAGCACAGAGCCAGGAGATTAAAATGGAAGCGTGTGTTCCACCAGGCTTACAGAGTTTTGACATGAAAAATCTCGGGGGGGCCCCTTACAGAAATACTTCTTATTCAGGCAGCAGCACCGGTCAGCTCTGTTATTCTCCTTTCAGGGAGCTGCTTTGAAAAGGAGAGGAAAACAGAGAATTCCTATCTAACCATCTACTTGTGAAGATTGGCACTAAGATCCAGATACATTTTTTAAGAAGGGCAGAAAAACAGTCAGGAGGGCACTCTTTAAAAACCTATTAAACTGTATTCAGCCTGCATGTACCTTTCAAAGTGATAGAGAAGCAATGGTGGTCTCTTACTGTAAAGTAGAAGATGAAGTTATCACCAAAAAGTTACAAAGTTAAAGATGAAGCGTTTGTTTCAATATTTAAAGCGAACTTGGTGTACTGATCCTTTGTGCCATGTCAAAGTGGTGAAAAGGAGCGTTACACAAAATATGTGCAGCACTCATGACTTTTACCAAAATCTCAGACTTGAATCAGCTTTGTATGGGTGGGCCTTGTTACAGTCATCACCGAAAACTTTGATGATGAAATAAAATAAACAACAAGCATCTGAAAATGTTTGGTGGGTTTTTTATGGAGTCTGTGAAGTTTTGAAATGAAAACAGAATTTGCTGGTGTTGCAGCCACTGGGTCAGGGGACAATTTACTGGATGAGAAAAGAACAGACTTATATTGGATATCAGCAAATTCTCGAGTATGTAAAAAAAGAGAAAACACCAAAGACAGAAAGGGGATCATTTCCAAATGTTTACCAATATAAAACAGCAGTGGTGAAAGATCACAGAGCTAGAAGCCTTTTGAAATAACAAAGAGCTGAAAGCTGTGATTCTGAGGGGAATTATGACTAAGAACTTAAGGAACCCAAACTTTTTCTTTGGAAAATATAGCCAAATGAAAAGTTTTCTTCCTTAAAATATTTAGAAGTATTTCTTTCTTTTGCATTTTTGGGATTGGTTGCTTTCATTGTCAGGGGGTACCAAAACACTTCATGCTGTCAAAGTGGAAACGTCAGTAAACTAATAATTAACAAATAATTAAACTCTAGCTCTGAAGTGGTGAGCTGGACATGCCGTGATTTAATAACAGTCATTGACACGCTGATTTATGTAATTTTTTTTTTTGAACATTTTATTTTCATAGCTTTCTGTTGTAACAAAACTCATCTTATGTACATTACTTTAGGTGCCATAATCAGATAATTAAGGCAAAGCTCATCTCGAAGGCTCCCCCCACTCCATGATTACACGCAAGTCAATCAATAATTTTCAGTATCAACAAGTATACATGAGTTACAAAGTAATTAAACACTATGACACGAATCACACATCCAGGCTGTCCAAACTACAGTATAAAAACACCGCAACTTTTAATTACATGAAGGACATCTTAAATACAATTTAACATACAAAGTGATTTAAAAAAAAAGTCTTCTTTTTTTGGGCTGTTCACTCAAAAATAGCAGAAAATGTAAAACGGAGATGGTGTTATTCGACTTTTACACAAAGCACCATTAAGATCCAAGCACAGTGAATACAGTCAGCACGCACAAACTCAAGCTCCAGTTTACTGTCTGACGAGCAGCGCTGATCACATCATCAGATGACCAAATAAAACCCTCTCATTAAATCCAAAGTGAAATCCATTCAATCATATTACAGAAAAAAGTGACACAGGAATTAAAGCTCTTAATTCATGTGCTGATAGAAATTTCCTTTTAAATACTTCTTTAAAAAAAACAAACAGCCACCAGCTCTTCACTAAGCCTGTCGTTGCATGTGTAATATACAGTATCAGGTTTACGTAAAGTCACGTGAAACTTCATAAAGGAATAAATAAAGTCATTTTCCTGTAAAGGATCAGGCTTGAGATCTGTATTCAGGCTATTGAGAACAAACTAGGTTGACACAAGTATGTAAAAAGGTCATAATCTCATGCGGTGCCATCACATCGCTCACGAGTATGGGACAGGTTTCTTTCCAGTGTCTGTATTCTGACATTTTTAGAAATGAGTGTACCAGAATCCAGACAGCGCTCCTGCAGACTCAGCTCTCTCCATAACAAATGACTAACCATCAGTGATTAGTCAATGCAACCCGTGGAGCTTGCTTACAGACCGCATAGAGGAGCAGAAATCGTAAAGGTATGCTCATCTGCTGTGGGTCAATTTTTCTTCAACCTTCAGCACATTTCTGCCTTAGAGTTAAATCAGCAAACTATTCGAACAATTTGGCCTCAATAAAAATCTTGTGGGCTGGATTCTTGACTTGCAAATTGACTGGATGCAACTAACGGATAACTGAAATGTCCATATTATTATCTCACTGTTATTGTTTATCCCATGCAAAAACATGTGACAGGGCGGGTATGAACACAGGACAAGTTAACGTATCCAGATGACTGTGGTGTTGTTGGATGACTCCAGGATAATGAGACCGATCACAAGCTGGTACATTGATGATTTCATTATATTCTACTATTTTTAAAAATTGAAGATAATTATTATGATCCATGATTTTAGAAAATGTACTCATACACAGATGTTTACATCCAACATCCATTTAAATCCTGAAAAATGAAATGATAGTAAAATATTCAACTTTATGGTGGAAAAAAGTGTTTATTGACTTAACTAAACAAAAATGAAATATGATTTTGCATAAATGAGCTCTCATTTGTTTTAATTTGCTTTTTTTGTATTGTGCAATGTATTTTTCTTTAATTTTACAATTCCCCAAAACTCATGCATCAAATATCCATTCACTAGGGGTTAAGAGGGAATATCTTCAGTTTTATACATTTCTTGGAATAATTATTGATTTAAAGCTGATCTTAATAAACTGTAAAAAGCTGCGTGTAAAAAAAACAAACCCATATTCTATCATCTGTCATATTTGCACATTGATAAAGCCACCTTGAGTTTATTGTATCATGCTTTTGTTGGGGCTGCTTTGCCCTTTTCCTCAGTGTCATATTTATCTATAAAGAACAGAAACTCACTGAATCAAATGGTCTAACGGGCTGACGGGTGAGCCGCGTCTACGGCACCGCTTTGATCGTGAGTTTCAGTTTTTTTCTTCTGGAGAAAGGCTCCGCGTCCCAAAGTGCAGAACAGCATTGTTTTAAAAAACCCAGCTTTGTTCCTGCAGCGATAACTCATGTACGCAAATCATAATATAGTTATTTTAAAATCCTACATGCTGCTGTGTGGATCCTCTAGTTTATTATTTATGTCTTCACTATGGTACATTGTGCTTATCTGCTGTCCATGTATTTCTTTAAATATGCGTGTGAGGATGGATTACCTACTTACTCCATACCAAACCTTCCTAACCTGACCATTTTGAACTAAGTGTACCTGACTTGAATATTTCCATTTCATATCTTTAAACTTCTCCATACTTCTACTTTACTGAACTACATTTCTGTTATATCAGACAGATACAGCTACTAACCCTTTTATGCACAAAAACATCTACTAATCAGTGCAACAGATATTCCCTTCGTTTTCTTTCCTACTTCGTTAATCATCTCCAGACCCCTCGGGTTTCACTTCTAACTGTGGTAGTAAAATGTGGTTTAGACACTGCTACACCAAATGACTCCATACAAGTTTAAAAGGGACATTTTTTTCAGAGGTCTGTGTTGCTGGTAACATTTTACTTTCATGTATAACTTGGATTTTGAAGCTGTGTATGGTTAAAATGGTACTTCAAGCCTCTGGATAAACAACCAGTTTTTCAACCCTGAGTTAAGATTTTGTTTTCCTTTTTTTGCGGTTTAAAAGGTCAATAGTGATTTTTCATTCATCAGAAAATATTTAGCACAGCTCACTATTCCATCTATGACAAAAGCTGCCCGGCAGCCAGTTTGCAAGTTGCAGTTTTAATAGCAAAAGGATGCTTTTCATACTTTCCAGTCTGGCAGTGATTCTCTTTGACAGGGTAGGATATATATCATAACATGCCTTGGGAATGAGACAGAATGTCTGTTATCCTAAAATGAATTTTACATAAATTTCCTAAATGAGCTAAAAACAATTAGATGACAGCAAATCAATCTCTAACACAATAGAGACCAAAATAATAGACTAATGGAGACTTAAAAAAAACATTGGTTGCAGATGTCACTCAAGGATAAATGGCACTCAGGCACATCGTGGCTTCCTTTTCCTCTTTCCCACTTACTTCCTGTTTTTAAACCGCCTTTCAAGGAATGTGTGAGTCATACAATTTACAACAGGTTATCATATCATCTTCCTTGGGATCTTGATGTATCGCATCTATTTACATACATGGTCGCTGAGTGGATCTCCAGTCACTCAATCTGCCTGTGGCTCCTGCTGTCAAATATCATCGACCTTCTCTGTGGCTGGTAGAAGCAGCTGGTTGACGTTTCCAGTCTCTGTCCGCTTTTTGGGATAGTCATTTTATTCTGAAGAGCGATCCCCTCTGTTGTCCTGAAATTTTCGGCCATCTCTTTAGAAAAGACATTCGCTGCTGACGCGTCATTCAGGCTCTTGATGGGTGAAAGGAGCTTGCCGTCATCCCCCGACGTCGGATAGTCCATGATGGGAAACGGAGGGCTGAGCAGGATAAGACTTTGAGGTCTCTGTCTGTTCCTAAAGGACGGTCTTTGTAAGAGGTTCCCTCTGCTGGGTCTGGGACAATCCACAAACACTTCCAGGCTGGGTGTGTGCCTCCTGGTTATCACAGGCAATTCTGGAGTGGATGAGATCTTCAAAGACTCGGCAGATTTCTCAACACTTGGCTGTTTTTGGAGTATGGGGGCTGGCTCTTTATTCTCCAGCTCCTCCTTTAGGTCTGACACGCTCGGAGGAGGTGCAGCATTGCTTTTCTCCGTGCTCACTTTAGGATTCTCCTTTTCTTGTTCCTTCACCCTGTCAAATTCATTCTCGGGTCTGCAGTGAGGTATCTGGCTGTACTGCACCTTTGGGGGGATGACAGGGACAGCTTTGGCCTGGCACGTTTTTATCATGAAGGCTGTCCGCACAGAAGACACGCTGACCGGGGCCGAGTTTCGCCGGAGAGGCGCCTGCCGATCGTTCAGAAACAGCTCCAACTCTGAGGGCAGCCCGTTGTTCACAGCTCCAGATGAGGCCATTAGCCCCCTCTGACAGGAGGAAAACTCTGATGAAGTACGGTTTTGCTGATTAGAAATGTCTCTGATATACCTATGTCCCAGATCCAAGTTAAGCGAACACGGCCTGTGTTTAGAAAAGCATTTCTCCTCTCTTTTCTCTGAAGCTGCTGCCTCATACGACATTTGTCTATTAAACCTCTGAGATGACGCTGTGTTCTTCGATTTTGTTGTGCTGCACTTTTCCGTTTGAGGTTGTGTTGTGCTATTGCTGTTCAAGCTCGACCGTGTAGGTGCCGAAGGAACGTACATCCACGTTGTTTCTGGTTTGCTGTTTGTAGTCTGAAGGAGGTTTCCTGGAGAGCATTCGGTGCTCCTGAAGAACTTGTTGTTATCAGCTTGAGGAGATGAGCTCTTCTCCACCTCTAAGCTCAAAGTTTCCCCGTGTGAGCTGAAGGGTGACAGGTGGTTAAATAAGTGCTCCAGATCAGGTGAGTGGAGTGGGCTTGTAACCCACTGCTTAGTGGAGCTAATATCCTCCCAGGGCTCCACCAGGTCCAGCTCCTCTGAAGTCCCTCCTTCATCATCGTCGAGGTTCGGCAGCTCCAGTGTGTTACGTTTCTCCTCCAAACACACTGGAAGCCTCTGAGGGATCTCCAACTCAGGAATCATAACTTTCTTCGCTCCATCACTGAAGGCATTTTGGTTCTCCTGAGGAATTTCGTGTTTGTGAGATTTGCTGTCTATATTATCTGCAACCACAAGAACATCCTCAATTCTTAAATGATTTATGACTTGGTCTGAACTGGCTTTCTTTGGACAAAGCTGGCTCTGCTTGGTGTAAACTGAGTTATCTTTGTTTAAGGGTGGGATTTTAAGATTCAGTTTCTTCTCTTTCTCATCCATCGTGTCAGTAGGCGGTGCAGTTTTGTGAAGAGACAGTAAGATGTCTGATTCTGAAGGCTGCTTCTTTGCGACGACTTCACAATCACTCCGAGAGGTATTTGAAGACTGCTCTCTACATAGCAAAGACAGAGATGGAGAGCTGCGGCTGCGCTTCGCCTTAACATCCATTGTTAACTTAGTGTTCACACAAGTGCTTGTTGAGACGTTAACTTGTTTAACATTTTCATCCAGCAGGTCAAATTCGGGTTCAGTTATTTTCAGTTCCTGGTTTAGGTCAGACCACAGGTCTTTGCCAGTAGAAGATCTCTTATCCTGGGAAGTTATAAGGGATAAGCAAGCAAAGATTAGCAAAGAGTAACAAATTACAGCAAATGTACATGAGCAAGAACAACTGGGTTACCACACTAAAACATTTCTGGTATTTTAAAGCAGTGTTATTGGGTCTGGTTAGTTCCTTTTTGTAAAAAAGGCTAAACCTGAGTAAATAACGTGACGCAAAATACTAATAATACTAGCAAATACAGTACTTATTCCTTAAAAAAAAATTAATTTCACAAATTATTATGGAGTGTTACACCTGAACTATAATAAAAGACAACATCTGTAATCGGAGATGATTACCAGTTGCTTCTCTGTGGGCAGGTTGTGCAGTTCTTTCCCAGAAGATGGCGCTGCATCTTTGCCTTCTCTTGCATTTGCAAGGGACTGCAGTTCCAGTTGAGAAATATTCCTCTCTCCTTGACCGTCTTGGACCATTTCTTTCCTTATATCTGAATAAAACATGTTTTTTGTTTTCATTGCAACCGGTTACACAAGTATGACTTTAGATGTGAGCAACAATTCACACAAAAAAAGGAAGATGGCCTTACCTTGTGACGATACCCTGGACGTCACCTCCTCTACGTTATTCTTCTCTGCTCTTTCCTGCCTCTTCCGTTCCAGTTGGGGGAAAGTGTTGCTCTTTCCACTGTTGCCGCTCTGCTCTGAAGTCTCTTTGCAGGGTTTCAGAGTAGCTGCTTTTTCTTTGCCGTGCCCTCTGCATGGCGTGCTGTTAGAGCTGATAACTGCTGACACACGCAGAGGTACAGACACAGCAAAAGGCTCAGATATGTTGACGGCTCTGCGCTGATGCCTCGGCGAAGACTCCAGTGGGAAGAAACTTCCTGGAAAGGAGGGTCGGGAGGAGCTGTTGTGTGAGGAAGCCGAGTACAACATCCTCCTGTTTTTTGGGGAGGTGGGCTTGTAGCCACCGAGGTCGTCACCTTTAAACACCTTGAGCTGCTCTGGCAGGTTTTTCTGAGGGGGCTCAGAGCCCTTCTGGTTCTCGCTGACATTCCAGCCACCCGTTGCCCCCCCAGTGTTCTTCCCTTTAAACTCCCAGTTTTGATCATGTTCGCTGATGTCACAGAGCGAGTCGGATCCCAGCGTTCTGGATTTTACATCCGGAATGAAAATACTGCCTGGTCCACCAGCTGGACTATTGCTTCCTGTTCTGTCATCATCTGCAATTCAAAGTCCAAAAGTGATAAATATTAGCATAAGAAAATGTCATGCCCTTTTACACACACGATTTCTGAGAACTACAGTATATGCAATGGTACTCTCTTATAATGAGGCAAAGAGAAAGTCTTTTGCTAAATTAAAACATCCAAAATTTATGCAGTTTGTTTCAGTTCCATGCAAATAGTTACAACAAGGTTTAAGCCCCACCTGTGTACAAGGACTCCATGCTCCTGGATGGACGGAGAGCAGCTTTTTCTGTAAGAAAACAAAAAAGAAATATTAAATTAACACTAACTAGCATGGGCTGGATATTCGCTTTAAGGCCTGCATAATTTTGAAACATCATTAAAGAAGGTCAAAGGAAAAGGCAAATCATGTTGTCCAACTGTTTCTAACTTGCTTGGCTGTTCATGTTGCCCGGTGGGGACGTATATTTAGCTAGTTTTCCTTTAAATAGTTCTCTCCTGTGGGAATCTTTACCTGTCATTCCCTGTGCTCTTATGAGCACACTGCCATTCCGGCTAAGTTTTCCCTTTGGGTCCAAAGACCTTCCGATGTTAAAGATAGACTTCCACTTCTTCGATTTCCCAGAAAACTTTCTCCTGACAAACGAAGAGAGAAGATTAAGCTCACTGGCATCTGTCACATGTCATAGCATCACAGCACTTTAAACACACGTGAGGCTGAGGCCAAATCTTACTTGTTGTCTGATATGTCTATGACGGTGTGATAGAGCGTGGCCGTGCTTGTATCAGGCAAACTGTTCTCTCGCTGGCGTTCTTTATGGAGAGGGTGGTCTGGACTTAAGGAGCGAGCCTGAGCTTCTTCCAAACTCATCAACTTCATTGGCCCACACTGGCCACTGATGGGGAGCGTGGCGTACTTTTCCCCACACTTCGAAACCGGTCCTGGAGAAATATAAAATGTTGTTTTTTGCGCTGGTAACTGAGAAAATGCTTCAGCTCAACATTTCTCCTCAGCAAAAGAAGTGTCATACCTTCTTTGACTTGAATTTGTTCACTGCTGAAGATCTGATCTGCGTGGTTTAAAATAAACTCAACCACCGACTGTTGTATCCGCACCTCCTGGAAAGCCATATCTCCATTACCAGATGAAGCCTCAATGTCTTTAGATCTAAAAAAGGAAATACAAAAACAAGTGTTGAAACCCAACAGTAAAAACTTGCATTGACACTGGATGGCGTATAATGTGTCTCAACCACATCTAAACGCACCTCAGCAGATTTGGAGCCCACACCAAAGCAAGGTTACGTGTATGCATGTTTGTTTGGGTGCTCAGGGTAGCGAGGTGAGACAAGTGCTTTGCAAGGTACTCCAGAGTCCTAAGGATAGGTGAGAAAAAATGTGTTTTCACACTTATTTAAACACGATTAGTCAAACACAGTAAAGAGTTTGTCAGCAGGACGACTGTCACATCCATTAAAGTTTAAGAAGTTAAAGGTTCACCTGAAGTGAGCAGTCGGCAGTTCTTTGATGACCTTCTGAATGTGTAAAAGTCTCTCATGATCGTCCTGGACTGAGACCACTTCCTGCATGCGAACCGCACAAAATAATTCACGTCAGCCTAATTTTGTTACTTTGAGATACATGAACGCCAGCATTCTTTTAAGTATATGTTAGAGGAAGTACATTAGAAGATTGTTTGAATTATAGAGTACCATTATATTTTAAAAAAAGCATTAGCGTTTTCTCTGCAGCTCTCTAATCATTAATCAGAGAAAACCTTAATATAGCTGCAGAACGACTAGATTGCCCTGCACTAAAACAACATTGAACTTTCTTTTTCTTTTTTTTTTTTATCTTAGATTACACTCGATATGATTAATGTTATAATTATCTGTAGGGTAAAAAAAAAATCTAGCTGTCAGGGCTGTTAGCCCTGTTAACAGACAAGCATAGGTTGGTATGTTTGCTGTAAAACTAATGCAGTGGAGCTTCAAACAGCTGAGCTTTTGTAAGTTGCATTTAACTCAAACAGTCAAAGTACAAACCGTCCACCTAAAAATAACGTTTTATGCAAAAAAAGGAGCAACGTTTGCAATCTGAAAGCAATTTAGCACCAACTTTGTTCTTTTAAAGAAAACAATAAAGTTTTCTAAACTGTTCTTATGATGTTTTTAGTGCACCGTGCGAAGGGCAGATTTTTCCTAAAACACTGGAGTCCTGCAGTTTTTCAGGAACCAGCGGCACGAAATGTACGAATGCCAAGGTATGCAAATGCCCCGTGAAAGTACACAGAACGCTGGGCAGAAAATATGATCCTGATCTTAGAGTTTGATATTCCTGTTTCCTTCTTTCCTACTTTCTTGCCTGCATTTTATCCAGAAAATTCACAAATGTTCGGTGCTAAAAATCTGAATTTATGAAGATGTGATTACACTTTAACTGTGTTTTTCTAACTTCGTTGTGCATCTTATGCAACAGTGAAACAGACAAGATGTTTTTCATCTTTAAATTAAGTTTTTTTCATGAGTAACACATTTTTTGGAAGTGGTTATTGTTGTCATTACTGTAAAATTACAGCTGTTATAAACATGAAAAACTCTTTATGAATAGTGTCATTAGGTCAAAAAATACCATTTAAATGCAAATTAGCCAATATGAAGCTGATATCTGCTAATTGTACCCTTGTGAGTGACATATGACCAGCTGAACGTGCAGTCAAACCACTTCTGTGTCACACAGGATCCCCCCTCCCCCATCACGACAGCAGATGTGACTTGAATGTACTCACGGTGAATTTGCTGTAAAGCTCATATGTGAGCAGAGGATTGGGTAGCTCCCTGAAGTACAGCTTACATAAGGAACCCACACAGTGGATGTCCTGGAGGTACACTTCCTTTGTAAGGTCAGGGCACGCCTCAGAACAAAATTCCTGCCTACACACAAACACACACACAGACTTAGCTGAATGCTTTGATTGTTTAACACCCCTGCTAACTACGATTGCAGAATGTAGCTGGTAAGATTTAAGTCTATTCAGTTGACTTGTGTTATTTTGGGGGGGGAAAATCACCAGCAAAGATGCAAAAAAGATGCAAAAAAGATCTAAGGAAACACTTGCATAACGCAGATGATTTATGTGTGTTGTTTCTTTCAAGAAGAATACATACACCAGTAACTGTTCAGAGAAGCTGCATATAAACAGAGGCGATACATACAGACCATCAGGATTAGTCTAAGATTTTAAATCGTAATTCTTAGCATGTCATGTCTAATTGTTGCAAATCTTCAAAAAAGTATGGTAGGAGTACCTGAGACGCTGGATATTTGAGGTAACCCCCGACAGTCTGTAGATCCCGTCCACAATCCCATGTTTCTCAATAAACTCTGCACATTTCTTCAGGACCTGAGGAACTTCATTAAAGAAACAATGTTAATTGTAGAGAAACCTGAACGATTATATTTCATCGTGTTTCACCTTTTTTTTTTTCCTTTACACATATCCACATTGCATTAATCGGAAAAGCAAGGGGAGGAAATTGCTGTACGTTTAACTTTCCACAGTAACAATGCATACGGTCGACTTCATGGTATGTGGTTTGTTCCACTATGACCGTTTTCGACTCCTTGGGGCTGGTGATTGTAGGTGGACAGGAAGTTAAAAATGGTTTGTTTGTTTCAGAGGAAAGTTGACACACCCAGTCCTTGTAGCTGGGATTACTTACGACATTTCCTCTAATAGAAAACGGCTTTTGAAATGTTACCACTGACCTGCGCAGCTTTCTAAACGACGGCACATCACCTTCTGAACACAACTTTGTCTTGCTCCACTATTTTAAAACCTTATGAGAATGGACTGCAACCATACGATCCGATCGCAGCTTCCCTTTAACTAATTATGAAAATAAAAATTGACTGCAAGTCACTTCCTGGGTCAGCTTACTCTTGCTTTAAAAAACTTCTGAATAATAGAAATGACCTCCAACATTTAATCAGATTTTTCATCTTCCGAGTTTCACGCAGATCAGCAAACTGCTGTCATTAATTATTATCATTAATTAACTGTGCATTATGAAGGTTTATAGAATGTATTTGACATGTTTATTTGTCGTACTTAAAGATGAAAGAATTTAATTAAGGCATTATTATTTTAAATGAGTATTTAAGGTTCCTATACTGACTTACAAGTCTTAAAAGTATATTGCTACTTATGACTGAATGTCAGTCCCCAACTTATTCCATTTGTAGTTATATTGACTGTACAGTAGTGTAAACGCTTGCTGATGTTAGCCTATCAGAAAACGTATGATAGTGGCAGGTGTTGAACTGTTTAACTGTGTCTTGTCAGTTTCATAGGCTAAATAGTCAAAGTGTGACAGGAAACTGAAAGCAGTGTCCGAAATCAACTTTTTGACTTATTGCCAAAGGAACTGGTAGCTTGGAAAAAAGCCATGCATATTTTTCACCACCACAGTTCCTGAAGAATTTCTTTTTCATAGATACTTACATATACACACTTGCCATTGCTGCAAAACTACGTTATTAGGTTGAATACAAACTTAAAGAAGAGGCCATAATATACTTTATTACAATATTGTGACATTATTGTGTTATGTTGTAAAATAAACACACTGCCCCATAGAAGGACAGACTTCTTTAGTCTCTACAAAGTTTAGTCTTTATACTTATCTTTATACTCACTCATTAACTACTTCCATATAGCTTAGAGAAATTAGCATTGGAAAAAAAATGCAACTTAAACATAAACACAGGTCTCAGGAAGCTAAAGGTTACATTCCAAATTAAAAGTCTACTCATATCTGTTGATTGGAAGGTGTTCTTTTAGGACTCTGACTGATAAGGGCTGAAATAGTAAAAAAAATAAAATAAGCATACCATGTTTTTGTTTGCCTGAAATAAAAGTTTGAATATAAAACAAATTAAAAAGTTTTAATCAACATTTAACTTTTTTAGATATTGAATTTTATGTAATGTTTCAGTTTTTTTCGTACAAAACGAATGATCTCGCAAACAAAACATAGACTGTGTCCTCAACAAAATGAATGCCTGAATATTACTTGCAGGAGTTAGTCTCTCATTCATCACCACAGACACCAACAATCTGCTATTTAAATTCTCTTCCTTCTGACTTAATTGGACTTTTAATAGCATGCTTGTGGTTAAATTCTGGACGATGAGGCACTCTGGAGTTTCCATTTTGTGCCTCCGCGTTTCCCGACTTAGAGAAGATTTCTGCCTCTCGCAGAAGGACAAAATGCAATTTGATTTTCATCTGTTTTACAAAGAAGCCTCGGAAACAGGATTTGACTGCATGTGGCAACAAATCAATACACGAAACTTTGTAAAAAACAGGTATTTGCACGTCTTGCTACTGTCATCTTAAATGTTTCATTAAACACTGAACATGTTACAGAAACAGTTGTACGTGGACCAAAGTATTTGATGCTGTTATTTTACAGAGCCAACATCACATTCCTAATGTGAAAAACTGAAAAAAACCTTACTTCATCTAGACAGGAAGTGTATGTTTTAAACTTTCTTGGCATCAAATCAATATTTATTCATTAAATATTATCAACTATTATTTATCATTTGTTTGTTTTTTTGACAGTTTAGATTAAAGTTAATCTTAAAAATGCAAAAGTTGAGAGTATTTTCTGTCAAATACCATTTATTGTAGATGTACAAGTGTGCTGAATGCATTATTGTCACTTGTGCACAACGCTGTGCTTTTAAAGCTGTTTCAGCACTTAACCATACCAAGAAGAGCAATACAGAAAACAAAATGCGTCAAAATATATAGGTTTTTGAGCCTTTACTCAACTTATCATCTATGTTGTGTTGCTGTGAGTTTGCCGGTTGCTCTCAGGGGTGTTCAGCTACTTTCATGGAGAGTCACTAAGAGTACAAAAGCCCAATATGCTTCCATGACATAGGAGTACAACCTATACCTCCTCCCTCACTTCCTGTGTTGAATACCCCGCCTTGCAGTGTGTCCACTGTAACAGGTCATCTTTAAAGTTACCCTCTGCGTAGCTATTCATATCTGCACGTGGGAGGGTTTTTTCTTCACTCTTTTCATATTTAACATATGATGTCAAACCTCGCATATGACGGTGGTGATAAAAGAACGAGGATGACATAAACGGACACGAAAAACCCCAGAAAGCTAATGAAAACCCGGTTAGTTGAACAATCTGTTGAATGAGTCGGGAAGTCTTTGTTTCTGGTCTGTTTTTCTTGGCTCGTTATTTTCTCACAGAAGCAGGGAGCCGCAGTCCTAGCAAGTCTTTTGGTAGGCACAGAATTACTCATAGGAACTATAGCCACCATAGGAAACTGACACAAAAATGTAAGAGCCACACCCAACGTCGCAAATGACCATTTAATTTAGTCAGTGGGTGAATGAATGACCTTACTAAATGTAAAAAACTTGGATACATACAGTGTGTATATGTAACCGCTGAACAAAGACTGTGTTTATTACATGAAGGAATGTTTTGTCTTCTACTCATACAATTTTTCTGTTAAAATAGCTACAACAACATAAGAAACGACTAGTAAAGCCTATTACCCTCATTATCTTCATTAGCCTCTATCTGTATGGGAAATACTTATTAATAGGAATAGTTTGAAGTTTAGCAACAGTTCTGGTAAAGTAGAATTAGATTTCAAGGAAGCAATTTTTAAAAAGAAAGAAAAGAGTTTACCATCTTGTCCTGAATTCTGGAGATGTTCTATCAGGTCACAGCCGAACGCATTTTCACTTCCTTTCTTCTTGGTCTTCTGCTTCGTCCCTTTATTCTTCATGTGGATCCAGTTAGTAGTCCAGATGATTAAAGCAAAAGGTTCCTTGAGAGCACACCGAATGATCCATATGACCTCAAGAAAGTTGAGTTAGTAGATCAAAAAGCAGCCACATAGAAATCCCAGCAAACAGCTCCCAAAAAATCTGCATCCGCTCACATTCTGTCTGACCACACTGCTGGAAGAGGAGAGGAGAAGTGACGTCACTTTTTAAACTTGAAGTCCTTTAGAGTGTTGTCACTTTAACAGAAGACCAAACACAAAAAAGACACGGTGTGACTGTTGGTTCTCTAGAATGTGGCATTATCTCTGAAAGCTCTGCAGAAACTGCGTTAGGATCCGTCGGTTTCCTGTCGTTTTTCTTTAACCCCCAACCAGTCTCGCTCTGCTCCTTCTTTCTCCTCCTCTTTTCCTTCATTCCACACTGTCTCCTTTTCTTCACAGATTCTCTGTAGCTAAGACGAACATGCGTCAAGAGGGGCAAGAACCCCCCCAATGAAGAATGGCCCTAGTTTTACACAGATTTCTCTAATTTCACAAATAAATACATTCACGTAAACGTGTTGATTTGTGGCAGTGGTATGCCTGGGATTTTTTAAATGCTGAGACTATGCAAGGGGAGGGATGTGAAGTTAAGGGAGTGAGAACAGCTGACACTTGTGTTTCTCTCCTAGTTTAGTAATTACTCTCTTCTTCTCTGTATTTTTTTTTGATGTGCCCAAACCTGGAGCTAACGGGAAAACTTCTCTCTGCCTTCCTGAATGCTCCCAATGTATACAGTTTCCTGTGCAAAGAGCTCCGGCTCGAAAACAAAAACAGACGGGTTCTGAAGGAAGAGGGAAGTGGGAGTTGACTGAAGTAAGGGCCTGAAGGGCACAGATGGGAAATGGGGGGAAATGGGGAGGGGTGGCGTGGCGAGATGGACAACACATGGTTCTTGTTACTAACTGCTACATATGTAATCTTTGTCTTTTTCAGTTCAGTTTCTATTCAAACAAATAATGAATTAATGGCTAAAACACTGAGTCGTGTTAGTTATAGAATGTAAATGATTTCTATGTAATATTTTCCATGTAATACAAACACAATTGCAGGGGTCATTATGCCCAACTCCATAAATAGTGAGTCTATACATTCACCTGCCACAATATAAGGTACACCTTATATGTATTGGGTTGGGCCCTACTTTTGCCTTTAGAACTGCCTTAATTTTTCATGGAAACATTCCAGGGTTTTGTCCGTATAAATATGACAGCATCACACAGTTATTGCAGATTTGTCAGCTGTACATCCATGAGGTGAATCTCCTGCTTCTCTCCAGACATCAGAAGATGAGTACGCTGTAGCCCTAAAAGTATGGGCATGGTCAGCATAATATTCAGGTAGGCTGTGGTGTTTATGCTCAGTTGTTACTAAGAGGCCCATAGACCACTACACCACTGACATCATTATGAACTCTAAATCCACAATTTCTTGTTTTTCAGACTATTCTCTGTAACCCATAGAGGTGATTGTGTGGGACAAAATGCCAGATCAGCGATTTGTACAACAACCATTCTATGTTCAAAATGACTGAAATCAGCTGCTACCCCATTCTGATGCTCGGTGTGAACTACAGCAAATCATCTTGACCATGACTACATGCCTTAATGCGTTTAGTCACTGTGATATGATTATACCTAATAAAATGGCCAGTGAGTGCATTCTTGAGCGTTGTGGAACTCTGACGGTTTAACAGGGAAAATTACAGACCCCAAGAAACATATTCCGCAAATGAGGCTTGGAATTTTAAAGCCGTGAAAAACTGAATTTTCCATGAAGTGACATTTTTGGACATAATCGCCGATTCCCCCTGACAAACCACCGAGTGCAATGATTTATTAACTGTAGACATTTATCGAATTAAAACCATTTACTCCTGCCAGAAAAACATGCATATGCAGACACCAAAGAGCATGTTAAACCAGCCTTACGTAACTTGAAAAACTGATTTGGAGTAAAAGCAACTTTTTCCTATACAGAAATAAAAAGCTATAAAATAACAAGCTGCAAACCAAACATTAAAAACATAAGCCTGGTATCACTTTTTAATGGTAAACCAGATAGGGAGTAGTGCTGCCTTTTACACGTCTAGGAGATATGCAGTAACGTTAGCATTAATCTAGAGTTTTGCTTTTTGTCCACCCCATAACTTAAGCCTAATAAGTCTAATAATCATGCTTCTTTTAGCTGTGTTCTGGCCTCCTCCTGCTCCCTGGGGAAATATCTGGCTCCTTGGCTGTTAAATGCTCGGCTCTGTTTACCAGCTCATTGCTGACATTGTCTGCCTCCCGCCCAGTCGCTAACACAAGCAGTGTGAGTGAACCAAAGTAAAATAACAGGCCGGAAAACCAAAACAATGAGTTGACAGAAGCTCGAATTCTCAGTAGAGCAGAGAGAAAACGGCAGACTTGGGTGATGATTCTATGCGGATTCTTTACATACAAATAATCCTTTCTTTCTCTAAAACATTAACCACCACTTTTTACTACAGCTGTCAAAAATGCCAGTTTCCATGTCTTTCTTTTTTTTTTTTTTCCCTCTGAGAACATTTTGTTAATCCATCCATCTGTTCTCACTTCTACGTATTTATGAAAACAAGGAATCATTTTCCCAGGATCTATTTGTTCTAAACAGACATGGCTGATACTGACATCTAGGGCTGCCACGATTAGTCGACTAGTCACGATTATGTCGACTATTAAAATCGTCGACGACTAATTTAATAGTCGACGCATCGTTTGAAGCTTTGTAAGATCACAAAGGACGCAGGAATGAGTAGTAGGATTTAAGAGTGTAATAACGGACTGAAACAGAAGATGGCAGCACTGCATGTCCAAGGATGCCAGCTGCCGTTAAACCCCGAAGAAGAAGAAGCTGTGTCCCAGAATTCATAGCGCAGCCCAGCGCAGTTGTCAACAATGGCGGCAGCTAGTTAGTTTTAACTTTACTCTTATTATTCTTTCTGGGTCACAAAATAAACGTTTAACATATTTTCAGGCGAGAATGTAGCTGTGTAAACCTCAAATATCTGCTCAGTTTATCAAGACACCACATATTTTCAAAAGCGCTCTGACGTTTTCGGAGACGTCTGTTACCCACTAGCTCGTTAGCTAGGCGGGGGCAAGGCTAACTAGAGCCGTGAGAACACCGGACTCCCGGCAAATCGTTTTCAAACCCACCGCCGTCTTTCGCTAGTCAGGTTAAACATATATAAGTCACTTAGATAACTTAAATGTTATTGTTTGGCTTTTTTCAGTATTTTATTTGTTCCTGAGTAAATCGGTTTGGCTGAGATTAAAGTTATAGTTTTTGCACAGCTAAAACTGTCAAGCAGACAGCTGATTATCAGAAGTGTGAGACGCTGGAGAATATACTCCGGTGTCCTGTTATATTTTAGAAAGCAAGGAGTTTATTAAACTTCACCGAAACAATCTGCAAATTTCATTAAAAATTAATAAACTACCATCTTGTCTTTATTTTTAGTTAGCACAAACACTTCAAGCTGTAAGCTAATGATAGTTATATAAGACCAGATGCTGCTGGTGCAATAAGCTGTACGTCCAATGGATGATGATCTGATTAGTCGACTAATCGCAAAAATAATCGGTGACTAGTCGACTATCAAAATAATCGTTTGTGGCAGCCCTACTGACATCCAGGCACAAACACACCTACACACACACACACACACACAAAATTCAGATTCAACTCATCTGACCTGCGTAACTGAACAGTTTGAAACAACTGGAGCAAAAAGAGGAAACTTCCACATACTTAAATGACTGTTCTGCTACAAATAGAAATGAGAACATCTGACAAAGGAGCTCTTACACAAGCCATATAGTATTTAAAAGCAAGAACAACGAGGTACACACAGCAGGTAGCTGTGGACCTTTTTTTTTAAATATCTGCACTGTGTGGTTTGTTGAGTAGATCACAGCTCGCAGAGTTG
Organism: Diplotaxodon limnothrissa; assembly: GCF_057381915.1. Classification (NCBI taxonomy): domain Eukaryota; kingdom Metazoa; phylum Chordata; class Actinopteri; order Cichliformes; family Cichlidae; genus Diplotaxodon; species Diplotaxodon limnothrissa. Next base: position 15,725,802 of record NC_140605.1, on the reverse strand, counting down.
ATATTTTTGTGAGTGTTTTGTGAATGTCACATGTGAGCTACATGACCAAGCTTGGCCTCAGCAAGACAAAGCTTTCATTCTGCACCATAGGAAGAGGAGATGACATCATGCTGTTCATACAAAGCCTCAGACATCCCGCTCTTTCTTTGCACTGGTTAATAATAAAAAAAGTGTCTATGCTAAGAGACCATTTCATTGTGTGTGCGACTAATAAGGAGTTATTCTTGTCCTTACTTTGAGTCTTTTAGAACAAGTTCTCCATGTTCTCAGAGTGATGCAATGCCTTGGTAGATCTGCAGCACAATTTGGCTCCAGCTAAATGTGGAAGAAGGGAAATGACACAACTAGGTAGAAAATGTTCTTTATATATACAAAAAACTGTTGATTTTGCATGAGGATATAAGGTTTTCAAGACAGAAGATTGATATTTCAGCTGTATTTGATGCGAGACAGGTGGCTATGTTGGCTTTAGTGATTTAAATAGGCGTGAGGTGCTATGTCAATTTGCTTAAACTATATCAACAGAGAGTCTAACCCTTTGTTTGCATAGCCTATTCACGCCAAACCTGATTAGGCCATGTTTTCTAACTAAGCAGGAATATTAGAATCCTAGAAAATAAGATATAAGTTTACATTATTTGAACATCAAGAAAGATCATTTATTGTTTTATTTTCTTTTATTGTTCCATGTCTGAGCTTAATCCTGTTATTATTATTATAATGAATTGAGGCCACTGTTGTCCCAGTTGTTTGGCAATAAATGCAATTTTCTTAAATACCTTGAGATGTCCTCTTTAAACTGGAAGTTGTGCTCTCCACGCCCTCCTCTGGTCAAATCTTTGCACTACAGCAAGTTGCACAGTGAGGTTGTGCTTCTTATGTAATGCACAGTTACAACAAATATGCATAGGGGCGACCGTGGCTCAGGGGGTTGGGAATCGCATCTGTAACCGGAAGGTCGCCGGTTCGATCCCTGGGCTCTCTGTCCTGGTCGTTGTGTCCCTGGGCAAGACACTTTACCCTACTTGCCTACTGGTGTTGGCCAGAGGGGCCGATGGCGCGATATGGCAGCCTCGCTTCTGTCAGTCTGCCCCAGGGCAGCTGTGGCTACAACTGTGGCTTGCCTCCACCAGTGTATGAATGTGAGAGTGAATGAATAGTGGTATTGTAAAGCGCTTTGGGTGCCTTGAAAAGCGCTATATAAATCCAATCCATTATTATTATTATTATTATAGATATGTACAAAATTGAATGCGTCACAAACAGCTGGACATTGCACGTCTTTACTGAACACATTCAGTGACCGTTCACTGTGTAGGGCAGTGATTCTGGCAACTCAGACCTCTAGTAGCAATAACCTGCATTTTCTTTACCTTCTTATTAATTATGAACATTAAGTGCCTAATAGTACTTTGACTTGACCGTTCCCATTTTTTTTAACAAGTGCATAAGATCGGGGTCCTGTGGTAATCACAGGAGGCCCAAACAAGGACATTTTGGTATTTTGTGTTGATGTGCAGTGCACTTTTCCTCCAGATATGACGTTAGAAATCATTTCCAAAAAGCAAAGCTTCCTTCCTTCGTCCTCTGAGATGAACACTTGCTTTTGGTTAATTATTTTCCACAGTTGTTTTTCCTGTTATCCTCAGGTTCAGCTTTTCATTTCTCTCAGATGTGCATGGCGTGCACTGCATAAGATCTTTGCAGACTGTTGTTACTAAATAATTTAGAGCAGGCCCAAGTTCCCTTCATTTGTACATAATTTGTCTTATTGTGAAACTGATAAACACTCTGCTCTCCTGACGTGCCTTTGAAGTCTTTTCCAGCTTTGTGCATATTTATGGTGCGGGAAATAATTATTTGATCCCCTGGTGAATTTGTAAGTTTGCTCACTTAAAAAGAAATAAACTAATACAAAATTAGAGACTGTTTAATTTTAATGGCAAGAAAAATAAATAAACCAAATAAACTAAACCAACTAAAAATCCAGAAAAAAAACAAACAAAAAAACAATACATAGAAGTTATAAGTTGGTCACCAGGTCTGCACACATCTCAGGAAGGATTTTGGTCTACTTCTCTTTACAGAAACTTGAAGTCCTTTAGTTTTCTTAGCCAAGCTTCAGCTTCCTCCACAGATGTTCTATGGGACTGAGGTCTGCAGACTGGCCTGGCCACTCCATGATCTCATGACCTCTTTGGCCTTACCCATGAAGATTGAGTTTGGACTGGAATAAACTGATTCTATAGGAAGCTGTGCTTTATAAACATAAGTTAAGTTGAGATCAGAAGTATTGTGATCGATTGATTGTATTCTGTGTGGCAATGTGGGGGAGCCATAATTCTAGCTAAGACTCAGAATCTTTCATTCCATGCACACAAATCAAGAGTATCTAATAAATACAACATAAAAATATAAATGCATGCGTGTTTGAGTAATTGTTGATTGAACAGGTTAGTGGAAGGGGGACAAACGGATGTTCATTAATTGTTTACTTACTATTGTAACAACCCTGGCAAATGTACTTTTTCCCCATTCTGTTTGTTTTAGTTTTTATTGTATTGTACTGCCTTCCTGGAATAGGTGTATGCTGGGGGATGTGTCCTTCTGGAAATCTTTTCATAACCTTGGAATTTTGGGGGAGGTATTTGATATTTTCTCTCTCTTCATTAAAATAGAATTACCATAAAAAATATTGACATAATTTCTAAGTTCTGATAAATGAATCACTCTTTCCTTCTGGCTTTCCAAGCAGACAGTTTTTTTTTTTTTTTATTGCTCCATTTAGAGTAACTTGTCTATAACCCATACCTCCACTCTCACAGCCTTATTTGACACACTTCCTTTTTGGAAATAAACAACTCATTAATCTGAAGGTTTTAGAATTTTTCAGCCAGTAAATGATAAAAGAGTGTTTTTAGTAAAGATGAGAAAACTGGTTTTGTATTATTAGTTTAGCCAGACTGTATTTTTTATATTAAAACAGAGAAATACCTTTTCCCCATAAATTAAACAATACAGTATATTGTACAAGATGATCCCAAACTGTATTTTAAACACTGAAACACAAAATCATAAAACTGTTCATAAGAGAAAATATTTTTATTACGTTGTCTAAAGAGAAAATACCATTTCAAGTCAAATTGTATCCCTTTTCTTCTTCAGAAATCCCATAATCCAAAACAAAATTCTAAACACAAAAACTACACAATAAAACTACTTTGAATTTCAAAGTATAAACTGAATTCAAGAGAATTTAAGTTTAAGGTTCTTAATGCTACAATATCACAACATGATTTTGTCAGTCCTGATCAAGTTACAGTTGAAAATGTAACTACTTCAAATGTTTCAGTCATATAAAATAAAAGATTTTAAACCACAGTACATATAAAAACAAACAAACAAACAAACATACATAACATTCATCAAGGAGTGGAAATAGAACTACAATAACAGACAGTATGGCCACCAACACAGAGAACTTGTATTCATAATGGCTACAACACACCGCAGATTTAAAGAGTAGTTGGTTCATCAGCAGTGCAAGAATTCTCACACACACACACACACACACACACACACACACACACACACACACTTCATTGCGACCTGTAACTCACAATCGTGTAACAGCAGAAGTAATCTATATCCCAGTATAGTTACTAATATTGCTCATTGAAAAAGATACAAATAAGAACATATCTTAATAGCAAGTTCACAGCTATACTACCTTGCGTTCAAATAAAAAAAAAAACATGACAAATTTGTGTATCAAACAATGCAATGATCAAAGCACGTATGCAATTTGCTCCAGTCTGAGATGCCAGTAAATAATAATAATAAATAATCCACCACCCAACATTTTCTACTAGATAAAAATCATGTTAGTCGTTATAAGAACCATGCTGCATCACAAAACATGGCTCATGGGGCTAATTTTGTAGTTGTGTGTATTAATGCAGCAAATCTGTTTTTCATAGCAATTTTAATGTAGGATGATTTACTGTGATCCTAGAGGAGCTTACAGTGTGCACTAAAAACACTACTTAAGCATAGTTGACCTTCTAATTGACCAATATTCACAGTATTATGGTGTGAAAATGCACAGGTTTCATCAATAGCAATCGTGATAATAAGGCAGCTTACTGTCCTATACTTGTTTTCAGAATGACTGGTATAATTAACTCTTTGAATTCCTTTATTACATCACCCTGTTTTTTTTTCCTAACTCCTAACTCTTAAGTCCTTTCATTTTCAAAATGACATATCTGAATGGAATCCTTTATATATTATTGCATGAGATTTTAATCTTTCTGCTTAATCTGATGTAGTAGTGGTGAAAAAGACGATTATCATGCTGCACTTAAAGTGGTTGTTTACCACTCACTGAACAAAGCAAGCATAAAAAGCATACAAACGCTAGAATACTGCTGCCAAATTTAGAATAAGGAAGACCTTAGATAGCATCATTACTATGATTACTGTGATTTTACTAACATTCCAAACATGTCCTTGTTTTTGCTAGAAAAGTGAGAAACCAAGTGTTGAATCCCATAAATACAGGTGTAATTTATCTATAAACAACTAAATGATGATTTAAATGTGTGCTGTTTATTAGGCACTTTGTGCTTTTGTATTCAAATTACTTTTTAAGTAGTAATTTAAGCTAGTTTGTAGTTTGGGGATGTATCAAAATTAATAATACAGCTTTAGTGCACATTACATTCATAATCCAATAATCAACCGCTATCAGACTTGAACACTAACTGTGTCAGATGTCTTCTCAGTTATCTGACTCATGAGCCAGTTGCTCAAGTTAAAGTTAAAGCTGGGGGAAAATATACTGTGACGTGCTGGGTTAGTGGAGTGGAAAAACAGAAGCAAACATCTAAGAGGTGTTAGATTGAGATGCATGTCAAAAAAAAATCATAACAATCGTAACTGCCAAACTGTAACTGTAGGAAGAGTTATATGATATTGCACTCATAATAAAAACACAAGATACACTCTGTTAACAAATGTTAAGGCAGGAACGTAAATTAATCAATGTTTGGCAGCTGAAGCCCTATCAAAATATTTGAAATTGCCAGGTAGGGTGAGGCAGAGCTGCAGATAAGAAAAGAGGTTTATCCAGCAGTAGCAGCACATTATAAGCCATCAGTTTGTTTTCTGTGGTTTACTTTACTTGCACCCCTCCTCTCCACTGCTGCACTGTGTATGTGTCTCTGCTGAGCTCGGCTTGTATTACAGAGACACGGATAAAGCAGAGGGTAGGCCAGACAGGTGAAGAAAGTGTTCCTCGAATTGATGGGAACTTATTACATGTAATAAATGTGTAATAAATATCAATGACTGTAAATCCATCTACACAGTTTAGTTTAGTTTAACCAGAACCAAGCAGTTATCCAGTGTGCTCCTGGCACTGTCAATACTGATGTCCGCCATGATATTTTCTCTCCCCTAAGCATTTGTTTTTACTCTGCTTCTTAACATGACAGACTGTAGAGGTGTGGACCCGAGTCGGGTCTCTCACAAGAGCAGAGTTGAGGAATGCTCATAAATCAAGAGTTAGCCAACTGCCAACCTAGCAGCCAACTGTGAAATGCCGGGGTCGGGACTAAGTTGCATATTTATAGTAGATAAGCTCATAAAGGTTGATGAGGAAAATGTGTAGTTAGCCATTGTAAGGCACAAAGATTATTTAAATGGAGAAAGAAAAATGTGCACCGATTTTAACTATCATATATGACTTTTTAATGCTTTAGACCATTTCAAATGAGGGATTTGGATACTTTTCTGACAAAAGCTAAACTTTCCTTGTCAGAAAAATCTTTTGGTTTTTTTGCATGCTGGTAACACCATGAAGATTGGACGTAACTCAAATGTTTCAGCTAACTCTGAATGCAGCTGCTGGTTTAATTTGATTCTAGTATTTAAACTAAATCAAAACAATGTGCATTTTGCATGCTCAACATATTGTCTTCTGCATGTGTAGCAGTTTTCCTGCACTCTGGTATCTGTAAATATAGCAAAGTATTTTTGGTCACAGGAAGGCTTTCTATTTAAGACTTCAACTTAATGGCTTGCCAATGTCCACAGTAACATTCACATAGAGAGGCATCCTCTCAACTGATAAAGTCTTATATGAGCAGCTGTTGAGTCCATCTTTCCTCCATGACTGTGGTGTTCGACCCAACAACCTCATCCTGAAAAGCACAAATCCATACTATGAAATGACCTGTAACATGCTACACACACGTTATTGCCATCTCTACACTACTGACCTGTCCCGGTTTACTTCATTGCCACTGTCTCGTTTGTGAAACACCATCGTGTAGCGAGCTACGTCAGCGGGCGGCCGAACGATCTTCATTTTCTGTAGCTCAACCCTGCATGAGACAAAAACATGCATGCTGAATGAATACGTACTACCAGCAATGTTTAAAATGTAGTCATGTTTTCACTTATTCATGCCTCACCTGATGCGAAGGTCATCATCTTCTCCACCCCAGCCCCAGTATGCATTTGAAAACCCATTCACTTTAAAAAACTGGTCTCTGCTTAAGGCAGTGACTCCTCCAAAGTAGCCTTTATAACGCAGCCTGAAAGTGAACAAACATGAGAAAAAAATTAAAGACAATAAAACCTCTGAATGTATCATCATAGGAAAGAGAATGGCACATGTGGAAAAACAAAGCATTGCTTTTTTCCATGACTCTTCATGACTTACAGTAAATTTCCTCTTAGTCATTCTTACCTGTATCCCGTTACATTGCGGCCAACCACCAAGTGTTTGGGCTGCATGTCACAAACATATAAATTATGATCATTTTCAGGTACCAGGTCCACATCATGGAAGATGAAGCAATCCCAGTTGTAGTCTTTTAGTGCCTCCAAGTATCCAATATTTAGTAACTTGGCACGATTAAAAGTCACATCACCAGCCTTTAAAAAAGAAAAAAAGAAAGTACAAAGATTACAACATGCAAGACACTGTGGAAAGTTCAGAGCTTGTTGCAGATGTCTGTGTTCTCCTGGTGTATGTGATGGGCTGCATTACTCACTGCAAAGAAAAAAAAAAAAAGGCTTTTACATGTAAAAGTGATTAGGGACAAAGTATGATTTAATGCTGCATATCTTTCTTTATCAAGAATAAAGCTATTCATTACTGAAAGTCACCCTGAAAGTGCCAAAAAAAAAAAATGTGTTCCTCTAGTCCAGTTTTGGGTTCCTCCTGTACAGAAGCCATAAGGTGGGTGAATTCATTTCATATCTAGGGCTACAATAATTCACTGACTAACTCAAATAACTCCATCCATCCACTTTCCTCCGCATATCAAATACAGTGATCCGGGGGGGTGGAGTCTATTCCCAGCTACCATAGAGCAAGAGGCAGGGTACATTACTGGACAGCTCGGCAGTCTGATGCAGAGCTATCATAGAGAGACAGATGACCAGTCACACCCACATTCAAATCTGTGGTTAAATTAGAAACACCAATTCACCTAACCCCACTAACTGTGGAGTGTAAGAGGAAGCTGGAACACAGAGGGTTAGTGTTAGGCTGAACAACAGAAACTTTGCTCATAAAGCCCCCGGCCAGATGGTGGTTTGAATTGAGGGCCTTCATGTTGTGAGGAAACAGTGTTAACCACTGTGCTGTCCAACTCCAGCTCGAACTTAATCATATAAAAAAAAATAAAAAGAAAGAAAAACCCCATACATAGGCCATAAAATTTTAATCCACTGAGTGGGACTATTAAATTAGACAGTGAACTATTATTAGCATTGATAAGATTAACATCTTTACTTATTCTTAACTTCTCCGCAAGAAACTTTGGAGACATGAGAGAACAGATCAAATCTGACATACTTGCTTTTCCTGTTTGCAGTCACTACATACATGCAGACACACCCACCAAATCTATGTCAAGATGCCAGTCCCTTTTGGAGGACTTTTAATGGAATCAGTTAACAAACACTACAGCTTGCTGTGTGGTACTGACTGTCCAAGAGGTTTGTGCTTCAGTTTTAGTGATTGAAATTCTAGTACTTTACTAACAGGGGTGCCTGTAGTATTTTTTTTATTGGGATGGTCACATGGGGCCATTTGGCTGGCACATCAAAAACAGAATTTCCAGTTTAACTATGCTGTTGTCAAATATAGGTTACTTGAAAAATATGGCAAAAAGAGAGAGAGAGAAAAAAAGAATAAAAAAAAGAATATGGCTCGTTAGTTTCTTGCTATTAAAAGTGGATATCACTGAAAATAGGTACATATGAAAGCAGAGCTGAGAATCATTAAAGCCATGAGCAGAGGCAGTTTAAGATTCACTCTGCCAGTTAAGTTCAAGAGCTAAATTAAAGTTAACTCCAAATAAAAGTATTAGATCATGTAAGAGTGTGAACTGTTGCCTGTTGGTTTTTCAGAACACAGTTCCTTCAGTGTTACCGGTTATATTTTTCCTTTATAGTGTTACAAAGTAACACTATGTATGTAACCAGGAAGTTTCAACAGCTTTATGCAAAATAAAACAGAAATGTCTGTTCCACAAGCATAAGAACTGAATTAGCATGACCTTATATAAAAACTGTGCACAAAGGTGACAAATACCTGCTGGATGACATAAATGGCATAGTGTAGTTGCTGTCTCTGCAAGAAGGGGTGCAAGTGATGCAGGAGGTAGAGGAGGTGTCGCTCTCGGTTGCGATGAGGGATGAGGATTGCTACACTCTGCCTCGCTGTGCAATCCGAGGGCTCATACTCGCCTTCATTTACTTCTTTGTTGTCTTTCTCTACATCCTTCAGTTTCAGAGACGACTCAAAGGACAGTTTCACAGCCCCCACTAGAGAAACAACATTCACATTAGGGCTGCACGATTAATCGTTAGAAAATGGCGATCTCGATTCATACTTATGTGCGATCTCATTTCCAAATGACAACGATTTAAAAAAAAAAAAAAAAAAAAAAAGAAAGAAAGAAAAAAAGACGACGACGACTGTACCGCGTTTTGATCCGGGGCGTAATCTGCATGAAAACAAGCGCTCACTCTTCCTGCTCAACAAATGACAAGCCTTATACCACGTGATACAGAAGCTGTGCCATGTGATGCTAAAATTAGCAGGGAAAAAACAACGGAGAGCACGTCAGGGATGACGAGAAAGTGACAGGAGAAAATCCGTTCCGGTCAACCACCCAAATATCAATATCGGGAACCTTATACAGCGCTTCCCTATACACGTCGAACTCCCGCAGGCACAAAGAAATTACGGAGGCTATTACTTATCACCTGACCAAAGATATGGCTCCCATCAACACTGTGCTAAACGAGGGATTTAGGAAAATGATCAACACCCTAGACAAACGCTACACAGTGCCGTCCCGCAACTATTTTTCTATTGTTGCACTACCTGCTCTATACACGCAGTGTCGAGCAACGGTGGAGATGGAATTTCAAGCAGTACAACAACAAAACGTGAGACATTTATTGTTTTTATGTTCAGTCTCAACTGTTACGAAGTTGATGTGCAGTTAATAAGTGCAATAAATATTTATACTGGAAAAGAAAATCGTGAGAGAATCGTGATCTCAATTCTAAGCCAAAAAATCGTGATTCTCATTTTATGCAAAATCGTGCAGCCCTAATTCACATGTTTAACAGTGAACATTTGTTTTAATGTGTATTAACACTTGTTAACAAACTAACATAAACAAACTAACATAAAGGGTTGATTGATGGATTCCTTGAGTTACATGGTAGTTCTTTCATCTATACAAAGGCATCTAAATAGCATTTTGTTCTATACTTACTCAGCAATGGTGACTCCTGAGGGCACTTGGTTTTTTGTGGTGGTGTATTTATTTCATTAGCTGCTTCTATCTGCAAGTCGACCTCGTTCCTCTGACTCTCTTCTTTGACATGAGTTTGTTGAGTGCCGGGGTAATGCCAGATAGGTTTCACCATCTCTCTTGAAAATATTGCTATCCATGCCAGTACTGACAGCACAAGAATCAGCAGTATGACGTACTTGCTCTTGCGTGAAATCTTCCTCGAACTTGAACAATAGCCCATGGCTATGTGACTTTGCTGATGTGAAGGCAGAAAAAGTGAATGTAGATTCTGTAAGCTATAGTTTACACTACTTCTTTCACAAAGAACGTTTCAGCAAAAACAGTGACAGCCATAGAGTCGCTGACCAGTCATCCCATGCTGATGAGACATGCTCCTTGACTATATAGAAACTAATTATTATAGTCACTATAATATAGAGCAAGCACTTATTTGTGAAATTCCATTGGTGAATCAGAAAACTCCACTTTTAGACGGGGGGCCATAAGCTTGGGCACTCCACCAACTGGGAATAGATGAACAGAAAATAAAAATGTTAGAACCAAAAAAAGGGTGCATTTTTGCTTGGAAACATGCAACACATTTTGAGGGCAGGTTTTAGCTAACAATATGTGACACATTAGCAGGAAAAGCCACATTAAGGAACCAGCTTACTGTGTTACTTGAACTGATACGTGTACTTTCTGAACCTGTACTACCACTTGAGCAGATTATTGCTCAGATGGTAGTTTCACTGGTAAAGTATTCATTACAGAAAATGACTGCATAATAAAACAAACTATCCCGTTTCAAAAACAGAAAATGCCCAAAGATATAGAAACAGCTGATAAGTTGATCAAAACTGTGGACTGCTTGTTAATAGTAGAAATTTTCTTTAGATCCTCCTGAGAACCGAGGGGAAAAAAAAGCTGAACCTTTTTTGTGATTTCCTTCCTCTTTCGAACTAAAAGAGCCCAGCCAAACACACGAGAGACCAATTGAAAGCCCTGGATGGCCTCCATTGAGTACATCAGGATTTAGTAGGGTAGCTCAAATAAGTCAAAAGACATAGACCAAAAACAAATGTCCATTACAGAGGAGATTAATGAATGGGCTTTTTTTTCTAGGTCTCCTATTTAAACCAAAAACATGTAAAACAGAGTAACACTCCAGTTTCATTGACATACTACTATAATAATACACTCTCTCCATTAAATCAAACACAGATGCCATCAGCTGACATAACAATTAACGCTAACTCTTTTTCCGTTAACATTATTATGATAATTTTTTAACTCACAACCAGCGACAAACAAAACACATGAAAGCCATTATGCTATTGCTAGCATGGTTGTCCTCTCTTGGGATGCTAGCAGGATCGTTAGCAGGAAAGCGTTTTACAATTTAAATATTAATGTTCTGCCATTTTTAGTAAGATTTCTCTGAGTTAATTTTGAGAACACAGTCAAGCTAACGTCGACTAGTTCGTCCATAACACGAGGTGCAGATCAACGAAACAGTACCTTTTTGTTTTCCTTATACTTGTGCCAGCTCCTCTCTCTTTTGACTGCAGTCCTTTTTATGATTGCAGAAGCTCACAACTTACACGTTGATGCCCTCACATAAACGCCACCTGTAGTTATAGCTTACCTGCTAGCTAGCTGACGAATGCGGATATAACGGCTATTAAAAATAAAACATTAGCATTAAAAGAGACACGTGTCTTGGAAGCCGAGTACAGTCTGGCCTTATTTCAATTTAGCGCAAAACACCAATTTCCTTACCTGATACTTAAGTAGCCTTTCATAGACTACAACATCGCTGTAATTAGCCCGTCTACAAGCCCACCAGTCAAGTAAACGTAAATTAGTAAGGACTTCCGTTCCACGCATTTCATAATAAAGTTTTACCTTTAAGACCTTGAAGAGATCTCGGGCGGCGGGGGTTTAACGGTTATATTATTTATTATGAGTAAATCTTCTTTAATTTCTGCTTTTTATATTATTTGCTTATGCCTCATGAACGCCGTTTTTCTGTTGAGGCAGAAAGTCTGCGAGTTGATGATGATGATGTGCGTCACATAAATACTTCCGTTGTGAAAATTTCAAAATTGAAGTTTGCGATCTGTTGATGACACCAAAAACTACTGGAGGACAAAACTCACGGATACATTTTTAACTGTTGTTACGTTAGTTTATAAATTTTCACTACTATGCAGTCATTGCTCTACACACAGTGCTTCTGATTCTGCTCATATTTCTAAAAAAAAGAAAAGCAGAAGAATCTCTAACAAGATTAAAAGGTTTTATCTTATCTTTATTCCCACTTAAGATGTCTTATAAATGACTTTAGCTTAATTTGTGTCTATTCTACCTATGCAAATCGGTATAAATTGACTATAATATGGACTTGTTTATTTATTTGAATTTGGATTTTGTACTCGGGGTTTTTAATTTGTTTCTATTTGTTGTTGTTGTTGTTGTTTTTGCTAATTCTGAGCATTGATGGAGAGTCATAAGTAAACAGCTTGTAGAAAAGCTAAATGCAACAGCACTACAGCCTTTGAAAGTTTGCTTTCCAGTCTTTTCTCTTTCCACGTTTAATTTTGTGAGATTTTTATGTGAATAAAATATGAAAGATTTAGCTTAAATAAACTTTGTGAAAGGGTAAATTTCTACTCCACTGTAGTTAAAATTCAATCAAATTTCCTATTTCCACTTGCAGGTGTGCCAGTGTTTTCCATTTGAATAATTACAGTACTTTGACAAAACCCTCTCCTTTTTCAGCTAGGGCAAGCTTTGACAGATGTGCACAGCATGCAATGCTTCCTGGTTATTTTGCTCAGTCTATGGTTCATCCCACCCTAGAGTTCAGATGTCAGCAACATGCTGGTCGTGCTGCAGAGCTATATTTGAGCCTCTACAGATAAAGCTCGTTTCTTCCTGTCAACAGAGGAGTTGGTTGTCCAGCTGCACCTCAGTCAGTTTCAGGTCGAGTGTGGTCCTGAATAACTGAGCACACTGACCTCTTATTGAGACATGTGGGAGGTCTGGTGGTTGTGAGATGCCCTTTTACCTTATTTTTGTAACATAGTGTACATGTATTATATTATATTAATATGCTATTACATAGCTCGTGGGATTTTATTATATTTTGAGACTTGGATGTGGGGTTGTGGTTTTGACTTCAGTTGTAGAGGGCACTGAAACAATAGATGTCACTACTTTTCAGAGGAATATTTCCTTGGCTGCGTTCCTAGATGGTGGTGTTGAGCTATAAATTTTCCAAGTCTTGGCTTTCATGTTCACACAGTGTGGGCTATATAATTTCTGTTTTAATTAGTCATAAAATATGACTGGACTTTCATCTAAGTCAGAAAAATAGACAACGTCAGTGTACTGACACTAATAATATGTAAACCATCGTGGCTATCTCCGCCTTTATTAAATACACACATTAAACATTCACAACAGGAGAATTAAAGAAACAATTTCATTTCATAACTGGCCAAACATCCATTAACAGTATTCATTTGAAACATGCACTTCCTTCTGGTGTAGCTCAGACTTGATGAACTGACAAGAGACATTTTTGACTATATATTCAGATTGAACTGCTGAAACTCAACTATATTGTGGTTTGTCATTTACTGACCAGTTGAGGTCATTCCAAAGTAATAATTTTGATTAAATGTGGGGTACTCTAAAAAACTGGATTTGTCCTTTTTTAATGTCTCCCTGTATTCATTTCTTTTAAGGGTTGTAAATGTAATTTGTTGTATTGAGTTTCAGGAGATTCTGCACCATCAAAGAAGTCTTACATTATGATACCTTCTCTATTGTATTTCACTTTTGTGTTGATAATTTCATATACATGTTAATACTCAGTTCTCTATCCTTTATCATTCTTAAGGAGTTAAACCTTAATTTAAAGTAGAAAGTTCACAAAAAATATCATTAGCTTTGTAAAGGTACAAGGTGCTCTTTCACAATATTCTGGTAACAAATGATGGGATGTTTTTGAGAGCAGACTCCACATAGCCACTATTATACTATTATTTGTGCTCAGTACACCCACGAACATGTACATTTATGGGTGTACTGTATCGTCTGTTCAATAAACGTTCAGTGATTTGTTAAACAGCTTTATATGTAAAAGTATCTCTGCAGCCCTGAAATAAACACGTACCATAGAGTTTAGAAAAGTTACAGATTTTACAGTTGGCAAGCAGATGGCTACTCCTCACACCACGATTGTAAAGAAATGACTGCAGGGCAGGATTACTGCACGAATGACATTAACATGCGAGACAGGCCTGCACTGTTTGCAGTTGTCAGATACTTGTGATAAGCAAACCACAAGCAGAGCAAGTTCTTAGAAAGACCAGAATCCCCTTTAGTCAGTGTGTTCACCAGATTTTCTAGTAATAAGATCTATTTCCAAGAGAATTTAGGTAATTTTTACTTGCATCTTGGTTCATTTTTATTATATACATAACATTATAGGTAGTTAGTTTGTATTTTACAAGCTCATAGTGTCATAACAAAATACAATAGAGGGAATATAGGAGGATATTTATCAGAGGAGGGAACATTGTGCCACAAAACAGTGCGAACGCCTTTTAGAAAGTAGATAATCCTTTAAAGAACAGGCAACAATTGGAAATTTTGCTTGTATTGCTGTGTTTTACCATATTAGCAGAGTTAACATTAATCAGAAATACTAAAAGTAACAGAATTCATAGACAGTATATTGTTTTGACTGATCATTCTGATAAAATATGGAGAGGGAAAAAATTTAAAGAAAAAAATCTACATTAAAATAAATTCCAAAACAAAGTCTAAAAAAATACACTGCTACTTAATTTGGATCAGTGAAGGTGACACATCAACACCTAGCAATCACATCAGAGAACTCCTCCTGGACTCCTCGAAACTCAAGGACAAAGTAACTGTTCCACTCCCAAAGCTCACCCTTGGCCTGTGCTTTCCTGAGGCAGTGTCGTAGTCATTGCCATTGGTCTTGACGCTGATGGATGAGGAAGGAGTTGAGGCAGAAGACCCACCGAGGCTGCCGGACTTTTTTCTTGAAGTTGTGCTGTGTTTTAATGTAGCTTTGGCAGCCACTTTGAAAGCATGGGCTGCAGTGCTGCATCTGACTTCCTCAATCGTGTTCCTGGAGGGTTTGAAGAGGATGATGTAGACCTTGTTGAAGAAGATACAGGCTAGCATCCCAAAGCTAGATGCCAGGATAGCAATGACCTCCACAGCTGAAACAAACTTGCCGTAAGTACTGAAGTATGCAGGAATAAAAGAGATCCAAACAATAAAGAATATGAGCATGCTAAAAGTAATGAACTTGGCCTCTGTAAAGTTTTCTGGAAGTTTCCGTGACTTAAATGCAAAGAAGAAACATATGGCTGCCAATATGCATGTGTAGCCAATTAAAAACCCAAGAGCCATCACAGAGCCCTCATTGCATGTGATAAAAATGATCTCATCGATGTCATGATTTTGGTAACTAGAAGGAGGGGCGTTGTAAAGCCAGACCACACATATCATGACTTGGACAAATGTGCACAGAAACACCAGGAGAAACTGCAGATTCAATCCCCACCATTTACGATGGAGACTCGTAG
Source organism: Diplotaxodon limnothrissa (assembly GCF_057381915.1). NCBI lineage: Eukaryota > Metazoa > Chordata > Actinopteri > Cichliformes > Cichlidae > Diplotaxodon > Diplotaxodon limnothrissa. The sequence goes on along the minus strand of NC_140605.1, from coordinate 15,710,333 downwards.
GAATCTTGGCCTCAAATACCAAAAGGACTCTGTTAGTTTTGACAAGGATGCAGGAGATGCAGAGAACAAAACTGACCCCAAAGGCGGGTTGGCGTAAACGGCATGTCCAGTCTTGTGGCTCTCCAATAAAGATGAGAGAGCTGGAGAAGCAACAGATAAGTGAGAAAAGGAGCACATATGATAGTTCTCGGTTTGTGGCCTTCACAATTGGGGTGTTGCGAAATCTGACAAAGACTCCAATCACAAAGGCTGTCAAGACAACACCCAGTACTGCACATATAGCCAGAGCTATCCCAAATGGTTCTGTCCAGGAGAGAAACTCGACTTCCTTGAGGAAACAGAATGTGTGGTTCCCGTTTGACCAGGAGTTATTTGGACACTTGGCACAAACACTGGCATCTGTATAAGAGAAACGGTGTTAAAACTCTATCATTCATCAAGTCTAACATTAACAGAGAGTGTTTTGCATCTACCTACATACCTTTATGATTACTGTATTCACCATCAGAACACTCTGTGCATTCAAAGCAGCAAGTAGGCATGCTGTCTATGATCCCCTTTCTTGTGCCAGGTTCACAGTCCTCGCTGCAGTTAGAGAATGGCACCTTTAGAAGATAAAATAACAGGAAGGTTAATGAGAGGGGTTGATTTAGATGGGCATTCAAATGTAAAATAGAAATAAAGAAATCCCCCAGTACTAATTTAAAAAGAAGTCTACGTTACAGAAGCGGAAGGCATGGGACTTCACACACACCATCTTACATAACAGAGACTGAAGCAGACACCACCTGACTTATGGATGTGGAAACTATACCATACATGTGAGTCTCAAATACTGGCCCTGTAAGGTGGGCCATACACTGCATTTCCAGTGGTGGAGAGAAAGGAGGCCAACAGGGGGACTACTTCCCAGATGGCAAGGGCTAAAATGCAAAACTCGGAGCTGAAAAATGGTAATCCACAACCACAAAGGTGACATCTGTATTTAGCTTCACATAAAATCACAACTTTAGTTTTGGTTCACTCTTATTGCTCCGATAGTACTTATGCAGGCAGCTGTTTTACCTTAAAAAGTACCATTTATCAGCTGAGACACTGATAAGTCAGAGCCGCGTTCCCTTGTTTTTCCTCAATGACAAGAAATAACAGTGTTTTAATGGATATACAAAAGAGTTTCACTGACCTCTGTGCTATAGCCATTCCAAAGAATCTTTGTCCTGTCAATGAACAGCTTGGCTCCTCTCTTGGCATGCATGTTGTAATATCCAACCTCCTCAAAAACCACAGAGCCATCTTCAGTAGACCTGTGCCAGTTTATAATGGTGTAATTTGCTTCCATATCTGAGTTCTCGTCAAAGCGCATCTTTTCTCCCATGCTGTTGGTGTAGTTCAAATGCCTAAGCTGCTTAAGGACCTGAGAAATAGAAGAACATGCTTTCATCATTCACACATTGGCATATCTAATATTTAACTCCTTTTATTAAACATAAATTAAATACATTGTACCTGCCATGCTTCCATTTTTTTTATATCTGCGCAGGAATTGTTTGCAAAAAGTCCACGTCCAGGTGTGCATGTGAGTATGTCCTGTAGCGCCTGTGCTATGGAATAAACTGCAACATAAACGTTATAGGAGATACGAAGGTGTTTGTAGTCCAGGTATGGTGTTTCAACACTTGCGATGTCCTCCTCACCACTACACAAAGGCCTGAAACTAGTGCTGCCATTCTCACTTTCTTGGAATCTCGGGCTATCTTCTAGATAGCAGTTGAAAGTTTCTTCCCAAAACTCTCTGACAAATTCATTATGACTGTCTTTCTTTGGTTGGACGTGCCGTAAGAACTCTCTAAAGCCAGGTATACGACCTGCCTTTAGAGCAAAACCAATAGTCCCTGCCATAACATCAAGATATTCTGGTTTAGCAACAAGGGAGGAGATTGCCCAAGCTTCACTGGCTAACCAGATCCGATCTGTGATGTTTCTCCTAACCATCTCTTTGATTAGAGGTTCGACATCTGGGCCACTGGCGAACACAACGATTACTTTAGCTGTGGAATTTTCAATCCTGTCAGCCAGTGCTTTGATTTCGTGATCCTCAAAATACTGAGAAATAAGTTCATTTAGATGAATGCAGATGTCTCGCTCTTCCATCTCCTTCTCAAACTTTTCAATCCCTGGACGCCCATACTCATCATCGGAGGCCACAGCAATGACCCAGTTCCACTGAAAGTACTCAATAATGTCTGCCATGGCTGTGGCCTGGTACTCATCTGTAGGAATGGTTCTCATGAAGGACTTGTACTGATTCTTGTTGCTCAGTAGGCGGCTAGACGAGGCATAACTGATCTGAAACAGGAAATTGCTCAGTTAATCTATCAGGTTTTCATTGCATCTTCTTAATTATCTTTAACCACTTTCAAATCATTTATTGAACAAACACGAAAATCATTATATGTAGACTTAATTTTTATGGATGTAGATAATGAAGTAATGATGTGTTGTTGACATAGCTATTACCCAGCAACTCACCTGAGGGATATAAAATAGACCCAGCAAGTTTGCAACTGCTGTGGAGACAGCAGATCCAGCAGCTCCTACTACTGCAATGGTTGATGGTATGTGATCAGTACAGTTGCAAAACTCATCTAAATTTAAAGAGTCGATCTTATTTTGGGCCACAAAACTTAGGGTGGCTTCCAAGGCTTTTGACACAGTGTTGCAAGTGTCAAAAATCCTGTAGCCCAGCGTGATGTTGGGAAGGAGCGTACTGCTGTTGTTAATCTCTTCAATCGCGAAAATCATGGCCTGGAGCCAACGAAAACCACGGAAATTGAACCTGTGCAAAGAAAAAAGGCATGAGTATGACACACTTGGTTTGCAAAAGGGTTTTTTGTTACCTCAGAGCATAAATTACCTGACACACTGAGTGGATTCTGGCCGGGCTGCAAGGTCTTGATCTTTGGATGCAATGCCAAAGTGTAAGGGGAAAAGACCTCCAAGTAAAATATCACCAGTCATCTGTGCTCTCTGGTGGGGTCCGTACGTTGAAATCACATAACTGGACCCCAGCAGTGTCAAATAATACAGAAGCAGTCTCATCTTTTTTTGTCTTTGATTGGATACGATTGTTTTCTGTGACTTCCTAGGGTGAAGAAAATTTCAATATTAACTTCTCCCATCAATCTGCCTGCTGGGTTGTTTTGTGTTATTCATGTTTATGCTGATGAAGGTCTACCTGTTTGAAACACAGAGATGAACAACTCATTGGTTAGAAATAAGTACCACTGGTGAAATCGTTAGAGTTTTCCGTTTTTAATTCAGAAAAACACAGGAATATGCCGAGTGTGTAATACTGACTTAACTCCAATTATTGAGTTCATTTTCCAGCTTAAGCAGGGACAAAATATTGTAATGAGCCATCATGGCCTAAGGCTATATTTCTTGCTTGAGCCAGACCACTCAGATACAGAAGTTTTCTAAGAGTTAGGATTTTTCTTAATGAGCTGACTTCTTTAGTTGTAATTCTAAGAAGAGATAAATTTAAACATTTCACACCTCACTAACAGTGTCATAGTGTTCTTGAAATATCCTAGATGAACTGAAACAAGCACAGGATATACATGAGCCAAGAGAGAAGTCACACTCTAATGACCTTCCTGCAAATGCTATGGCCAGTGAACCCAGTCACCATGGAGAAAAGCCATAGCGGCCCTGCTGCAGCTGGTTAATACTGCTGGAAAAATGCTGGGGCAGAGCCGTGATAATGAAGCAACTACAACCCCTAGGAGCCATTGTTTGCCACATTACGGAGAAGAAGAATTTTTATTGCACTAAGGAGAAACAAAAAAAAACACATCAATTTTCTACAATTAGGATTTATTACATCTTGCAGGTAAATGTTAAAAAAACAGAAAGTAACTCAGTTAATTCAAAGAACAGTTTTAACTAAACTGTGATTAAAAATCGATTCAAAAGTGTTTTAAAATCAATAAAGCCAGTAACCATGGTTTTATTACTGGTTTCAAATGATTAAAAACCTAAATTAGAAAGTAGTTATGGGTCTATTGGTTAAAATAATGTCCTGCTTTTTAAACATCCATTTAAAACAACAAAAATATGGCATATAAACTCAAATAAAACTTACCTCCCAAATTCCCGAGTATTACTTAAAGACATGTGAAACAGTCAATTTGCAGCTATTCGTCGATTTTAAGGACTTTTTCCAAAATATCCTGACTGCTGAATGATTTCGCTAGACAATGCTGCTGGCTTCTGAACCTCTTTCTGCAGATGAATCATTAACAAAGAGAAGGATAGGCCATTTCCTTCAGCTAATGAAGTCAGCTCACAGTTCACTCCTCCTGAAAGAAATCACATCTAAAGTGGCAGAGGATAGGTTGGGGCTTAAAATCTATTCTTTTGTCTACGCTATTACAAATGAAAATTAATGTATTTCCTAGTACACAGCCTCATTGTTGGATTAAAAAAGACGAGTTGTGGAGATTGCCTTTCTGTATGGGCTTTGATAAAAATGGTATTTTAAACTGGATTTGGAACAGGGTTCTGTGTAATATTATTAATAGTAGTAGTATTACTATTTTTATTATGTAATAACTAAGTGCCTTTTTCACGTTTACATTTTTATTGTATTTCATCTGCATTGTGATTCCATGAACTCCTGGAAGCAATGGATTGTACCCTTATGTTCAACTAATTGTTCTCCAAACAATTAGTTGAATCCCGCTCTGATGAACAAGTCAATTTGTTGCTGAGGAGATGTCTCCAGTGAAAACCATTTCACTTTACAACGTGTTGACTTACCAGGGTCCCAAGGCGACTGTGTGTTCACGAGACATCAGGCACACAGAAGCTCTCCAGAGGTTACAATAAGTCTAATAAGTCTGTTCTAAGTTTCAGTCAACTTCTTTATAGCTAGAGGAAGGTCGTCATACTACATGCAGACCTTGGTATGCTAATCAGCAGGCGTATAAAGTACTGTGAGAACCATTAACAGTAGCATTTGTTAAATGAGGCCAATAATCTTACAGCAAATTAGTGCATGCTTAATTTGTTCACATATTATTGAAAGAAATGACAATAAATGAGTAAATGTGTTTCTAGATTTGAAGTAAAAATAAATTATAAAGTGAATTAATAAATTCACCAGCACGTCTTTATGACCGAATGTATGAATCAGTAAGAGCAATTCATCATTAAGGTTTCAATAGCTTTTTTTTTATAGCATTCAGTTTAATTCAAATGTAAAAACATGTTTAGTATAAGTGTCATCTACGCACAAAAAACAGCTAAAATAAGTTTTTTCCCGCTTGCTCCCACCTTTATAAAGTCTTGATATGTGAGTGCTCACACAAATCATTCTGATCCCCTCTTTTTCAGAAATGGCACATAAGTCTGAAATGTAACATAATGTGTAAAAAAATGTTGGGCTGTGAAGAGTTCACGGTGAATGAATTTATTCTCATACACAGTGTGGAGTGGGACAGATCAAAACAGACTCACACAGAGTTTAGCTAGAAAGGTAGGAATGCCTCTCTTTTTTTATTGATGTGACTTTAATATATCAGCTGTAATCTCAGTTTGTTAGTTTGTGTAATTAGTGTGCATGGCTTATTTTGTAATGACATCTTATCTGAGTCACGGTGAATCATCGGTACATTATATAAACACTGTAAAATCATAAATTTATAATGATAAAGCACTATCTGCCCTCATTTACTCAGCAAATAGACCATGAAATATACTTGTCAAATTCTTGCATGAATAACAAAGTAAAAATTAGTGCTTATAGTCTCTACTGTTCAGTAAAGTCTCTGTATGTGTAGTTGTAGCTTACTGTTGATGGTATGAAACGTGAGCTTGTTCATTTGTGAAGTCATATGGTGATTTATACACTAATAATAATTATTATTAAATGCATAAAGGCTTTGAGTGCTCAAGTAGAGCAGAACAGTGCTACGTAAGAACTAGTCCATTTATCATTTACCAACTCGGATTAAATGAACTGTAAAACAAAACAAATTTACTTTGTTTGATCAGATAACAGCATAAAAATAATTAAAATCTAGTCCTGGTTGTATTCACAATTTTCTCACTGCCAGTTCTCAAGTTTTGATTTTCTTCTAGTACCCACACAATTAACTGAATAATTCCTAATTATCACAGATGTCCGGTGCAAAGGTGCTGCAGTTCCTGCAGAATATTTCACGTAGAAAACCTCTGGAGCCTGAGGGTGAAGTGTCCAACTTTCGCCGGTGTCTGACTACCCTTGATTTGGTGGCTCTTGGGGTCGGCAGCACACTGGGGGCCGGTGTGTATGTGCTTTCAGGAGAAGTGGCCAGAGCTGTGGCCGGGCCTAGTATCATAATCTCCTTCCTGATAGCAGCAGTGGCCTCCATCTTTGCAGGACTGTGTTATGCTGAATTTGGAGCTCGTGTTCCCAAAACTGGCTCTGCTTATCTCTATAGCTACGTGACTGTGGGTGAGATATGGGCTTTTGTCACAGGCTGGAACCTCCTGCTGTCTTATGTCATAGGTAACAATAAGGCCATTGAATGAATATTAATCCTGGAAAAATCATAGATTAAAATAATATTTGTCAAGTGATTTTAAGTAACACTGGGTATTGTTTGCTAATGGCTTCTGTTGTTAAGGGACATCAAGTGTAGCCAGAGCATGGAGTGGGACCTTTGATGATCTCATTGGAAATGTCATTGCCAACTCTTTAGGCAAACAGGTTGCAATGGATTTACCTGGATTGGCTCCCTATCCAGACTTCTTTGCAGCAGGTATCATTATGCTCTTGGCAGGTAAGTTTCATATACTAAAAACCTAATTATTTATTAACATAATACAGGTACTCTTAGTTTATTGTAAGTTTAAAAAATGATTAAAAAAAAACAAACAAACACAAGAGGTTAAAGTGTCCTACATATTTTTGACTAAAGTAAATATTTGACAAATGAGTTTCCACTAGGTTCATTGACATGGTGAAATTAATTCTTATATATTTTTCTTTCTAGGGATTCTTGCATTTGGTGTTAAAGAATCGGCCACTGTAAATAAAGTTTTTACAGCAGTTAACATCTTGGTGTTGCTCTTTGTTATCCTCTCTGGGTTCATAAAGGGGGACATCAACAACTGGTACAGATATGAAGACACCCTTCCAAACCAATCCGAGTATGGCCTCCCCCTGCCCCGTTATTTTGGCTTCTGCTGTATTTTTCTTTCTTTTTTTTAGCTGCTTGACTGTTGATCACTGTTTACAGGAACTATACGACCCTGAATAAAACCACCACATATGGCAGCGGAGGATTTTTCCCTTTTGGTTTTGAGGGGACATTAGCAGGAGCAGCCACTTGCTTTTATGCATTTGTTGGATTTGACTGCATTGCAACAACAGGTAACTTTTAGAATTTAAGTGCAAAGCCAGTAATTATAATGCACTGCATAAGGAAAGTGAAAATTTGATCACAATGACATCAGAAGATGTTTGTGGCAATTTCAATTGTCCAGAAAAACACAGAGATCTTTGGACACTAGAATATTCTCTACAGCATATACATTTTGTAAAATAGTTTATTTTATAGACATGGTGCTATGTCATAAAAACGCATCTAAAGATTAAATGATGGCATAAACCACACTGGGATAATTTTGTGTTTTTCTTTAGGAGAGGAGGTTCAGAACCCTCAGAAGTCAATCCCACTCGGGATTGTGGCGTCTCTCCTTATCTGCTTCTTGGCTTATTTTGGTGTGTCTGCCACCCTGACTCTTTTGATGCCATACTATTTGCTCAGCGTTCACAGCCCACTGCCTGTGGCCTTTACATACATCGGTTGGGGCCCTGCAAAGTATGCAGTTGCTGTGGGATCACTCTGTGCGCTCTCAACAAGGTATAATGCATGAAGTATCACGTATAAACAAACCTACAATTCTTTATACATTACAATACCCCTTTGGTGACATTTATAGCACATACACCAAATAAAATCACTGGGATCATTACTAGGAATTAAAACAGGGACACGAGAATAACTGAATTGCTGTTAATGAGCTATGAGCTTTTTTCCGAAGCCTTCTAGGATCAATGTTCCCGATGCCTCGTGTTCTCTTTGCCATGGCCCGGGATGGACTGCTCTTCAGACCTCTCAGTAACATGAGTGACAGACAAAGTCCTGTCATTGCTACACTGGCTTCAGGGGTCGTAGCAGGTATAACTAACTTTAGAAGAGATTATAATATAATTATTATTATTAATTATTTGATTTTGTTAAGGCCATCAGCTACTACGCTGATAAAATGGTTGCAGAATTTATAAACATATTTAATTTCTCCTACTTCTTTGCAGCTATCATGGCTTTATTGTTTGACCTGAAGTCGTTGGTTGACATGATGTCGATTGGAACCCTGTTTGCCTACACACTTGTTGCCATTTGCATTCTCATATTAAGGTACAGATGATCACAAGTATGCATGTTGGCACTGCACTTATTACTGCTTATTATTGGTATATTTTGCACCTAACAAACAAGACTTTCTTGCGTTTTTTAAAAGTGTTCTTCACCATTAGTTGTCCAGCTTTCTGAAGGTCTTTCAAAGTTTTTCTTTGCACACTGGCTGTTTTCACTCAGTTTTAGTTCAGTCCTTGTACCTGACCATTTTCAGAGGAATGTTTTTTGTTTGTTCAATCACTAACCTATGAATCCTTCAAATATAAAAGGGTTTCTAACTGAAAGGATGAAATGGTAATATGTCTAACAGACAAAGCATCAGTTTAAAACTGTATCTTGACGCACTTTGTTCCTAGCAGCCTGTCAGACCCCCCCCCCCCCCCCCCCCCAAAACATCATTGGTTGCTATTTTTTTCCAGTTAATGCCAAAGATAACACAAAGAGCTATTAGCCAGAAATTGGCACATCTTTGTCTTTAACCCAGTATTACAGTTTGCTTGGACTTGTTAGTTATTTCTTTGGAGAAGTATAAGATGATTTATGTATATATGGCTAATGAGTGTATTGTTCTCTTGTGCTTCTGAGTTTGGTTATAGTTCTTGATTTCTCGTTATGTTAGTCACCCCTCGTGTCCTCTCTCTCTCTCTCTCTCTTTCTGTCCCGTGCTTGCTCTCTCTCCCTTGTCTCAGTCATGCCTCTGTGTTTGTTTACCCTTTCCTTGCCTTGGGTTGTATGTCTTGAGTCTGTGTTTCCGTCCCTGTGTTTATGCTTCCTCTCTTATTTTGATAGTCTCACCTCCTGTGTCAGTTTTGCTCTGTCTTGTTTCCCTGATTTAGTTCAGCTGTATTCACTTACGTGTTTCATCTCCCTGTTTGCCTCAAGTGTATATTTAAGACCTCAGTTTCCTTAGTTCCTTGTACCAGCCACCATCATGCTTTGTCTCCCTCGTGTTTTGTTCGCCTAGTTGATTATTAATTCCATTCTGAGTTTCCAGGTTTTCTAGTTTGTGGCTTTCCTGTAAGTCTTTTTGAGTCCAGTTCTGCCTCTGAATCCTGCATAAAGGTTCAGCATGCCAAACACAACACTACACCACAATCTTGGCATGGCGTCCAGTTTGTCTTTAATAAGTGAAGAAACTGGAAATGTGGAGGACAAAAGAAGACATGGCTTGAAATATTAGCTAATGAACAGTATCTGAAAGTCAAAATATACAAAGAGCCAACACAGGATTTGAGAGATTCATCTGTCCCCTCAGTTGTTCCAGCCACTGGATGATCTCACTGGAATGATGGCTCCCCTTCAAAAGTGATTTTAATGAAGGGAGCAAGGAGTAAATGCTGAGCTTTGCCAAATACCTCAACACAAGACAAGAGCTAGACTAAAAACCAGTGACAACAGGTCTTATGGAGTGATGTCTGCAGCTAAAACACGGTGGAGACCTTGTCATGTTGTGGGGCTTATAGCCAGTGCTGTTGGAGATCTTGTCTAAACTGAGTGGCAACCAGTGGTGGCTCATTAGTTAAGGCTGCTAGGGCTTAACAAAATACAGTGGCTTGCAAAAGTATTCGGCCCCCTTGAACTTTTCCACTTTTTGTCACATTACAGCCACAAACATGAATTAATTTTATTGGAATTCCACGTGAAAGACCAATACAAAGTGGTGTACACGTGAGAAGTGGAACGAAAATCATACATGATTCCAAACATTTTTTACAAATAAATAACTGCAAAGTGGGGTGTGCATAATTATTCAGCCCCCTTTGGTCTGAGTGCAGTCAGTTGCCCATAGACATTGCCTGATGAGTGCTAATGACTGAATAGAGTGCACCTGTGTGTAATCTAATGTCAGTACAAATACAGCTGCTCTATTGGGAGCAACAACACCATGAAGTCCAAAGAACACAGCAGACAGGTCAGGGATAAAGTTATTGAGAAATTTAAAGCAGGCTTAGGCTACAAAAAGATTTCCCAAGCCTTGAACATCCCACGGAGCACTGTTCAAGCGATCATTCAGAAATGGAAGGAGTATGGCACAACTGTAAACCTACCAAGACAAGGCCGTCCACCTAAACTCACAGGCCGAACAAGGAGAGCGCTGATCAGAAATGCAGCCAAGAGGCCCATGGTGACTCTGGATGAGCTGCAGATCTACAGCTCAGGTGGGGGAATCTGTCCATAGGACAACTATTAGTCGGGCACTGCACAAAGTTGGCCTTTATGGAAGAGTGGTAAGAAGAAAGCCATTGTTAACAGAAAACCACAAGAAGTCCCGTTTGCAGTTTGCCACAAGCCATGTGGGGGACACAGCAAACATGTGGAAGAAGCTGCTCTGGTCAGATGAGACCAAAATGGAACTTTTTGGCCAAAATGCAAAACGCTATGTGTGGCAGAAAACTAACACTGCACATCACTCTGAACACACCATCCCCACTGTCAAACATGGTGGTGGCAGCATCATGCTCTGGGGGTGCTTCTCTTCAGCAGGGACAGGGAAGCTGGTCAGAGTTGATGAGAAGCTGGATGGAGCCAAATACAGGGCAATCTTGGAAGAAAACCTCTTGGAGTCTGCAAAAGACTTGAGACTGGGGCGGAGGTTCACCTTCCAGCAGGACAACAACCCTAAACACAAAGCCAGGGCAACAATGGAATGGCTTAAAACAAAACATATCCATGTGTTAGAACGGCCCAGTCAAAATCCAGATCTAAATCCAATCTGTGGCAAGATCTGAAAACTGCTGTTCACAAACGCTGTCCATCTAATCTGACTGAGCTGGAGCTGTTTTGCAAAGAAGAATGGGCAAAGATTTCAGTCTCTAGATGTGCAAAGCTGGTAGAGACAGACCCTAAAAGACTGGCAGCTGTAATTACAGCAAAAGGTGGTTCTAATAAGTAGTGACTCAGGGGGCTGAATAATTATGCACACCCCACTTTGCAGTTATTTATTTGTAAAAAATGTTTGGAATCATGTATGATTTTCGTTCCACTTCTCACGTGTACACCACTTTGTGTTGGTCTTTCACGTGGAACTCCAATAAAATTGATTCATGTTTGTGGCTGTAATGTGACAAAATCTGGAAAAGTTTAAGGGAGCCGAATACTTTTGCAAGCCACTGTATAGAGAAATAAGCGGTCACTCAAGACATATATGTATAGACAAGGTTGTATATTTGTTATTGAAAGAAGCTTACCTTTTATGAGTGGTTACGAAGAACCTGTGATAAGAGACGGAATTAAGTTGTTTATACAAATGAATTAATATTATTACTGCCTTCTATGATGCTTACAGTATACCTAATAATATGTTTAGATACACAGGTCAGTCACAAAATGGCTCAACAACCTCAAAATATTGACTATGATACGGTCATATTACTGTCATAAAATGTGTGAGTACGCTAGATAGGGAAATAACAATGCACAATAATGAGCGTAATGAAATTAAACAGATGAATGACTCAGGGTTTGCTTGTTTGAAGAGTTTATGAAGACATCAGGTTTTCTTTACTTTAATCAGTCGCTTATAATTACAAAAGATCATGTAATGAAGTGCTGTTGACTTGATGTGTGTTGTTCAGACATTAAAAATAGACTCCAGGATGTGAACAAGAAAAAAAAAAACAGGAATATAATAATTTGGTGCTTTACGAGAATATTATAAGTAGAAATAACTAAAAACCTTAAATGTTTTCACTTTTTTAAAATTATATTTCCTTAATTTTACAGGTATCAAACTGACCTCAGTGATGATTCTAGTCTAAGCAAAGCAGAACCTTTTACCATTGGAGGGATATTATGTCCTCCATACCAAGCCACTACAAGGACATCAAAAAATGTGTCCCTTTTAACTTTTGTTATTAGTGAGTCATCATCTTTCTGTTGTACTGTACTTTTTATTGATTTAATTTTTGATTAATAGAACTCAAACGTATTGATTCTCCTCAGTCTTTTTAGCAGTTGTTCTCAGCGTCTTCGTATCTGAGGCTGTAGATTACCTGCAAGCCCTGGAGTGGTGGAGCATACTTTGTCTTTCTGTGATAGTAGCAATGATTTTTCTAATCATCCTCATCGTCTGGAGGCAACCGCAGAATACAGCAGAAGCTGCTTTCATGGTATGAAAGAAAGACAGTGAAGACTGATTAATGAAAGCATAGAAATAGAAACAGAAATTTAGCCAACCTGTATTATCATTACATGTTTATTTATTTTTTAAGCTCCAAAGTTCTGAATTTTGGGGGGTTTGGGTTTTTTTTTTTCCTTTAATATCTTTTAACAATGCTTCTCCTCTTTTATATCCCCAGGTTCCTTTTGTCCCATTACTTCCTATTTTTAGTACCTTTGTCAATGTCCATCTAATGGCTCAGCTTGGATCAGACACTTGGATCCGCTATACAGTGTGGATGGGAGTAGGTATGTGCAGCACATTTCTGCTACAGAATACATAAAAAAGATTATACATGTGCAAAAATATCTCTTTTTATATGTGTGACCGCTACGTTTCTTTTAAAATTTGGAACAGGTTTGATCATCTACTTTTGTTATGGTGTTCGCCACAGTGTGCAGAAACAAAGGCTTGAAAATTCACACGATCGAGTCAGTATTCACAGCATCGCTGCTGCTATGGAGCAAAGCACGAAACCCGGACAAGACGTAACTGGATAAATACATAGTGTATTTAATGACATAAATTTTAAAAACAATACCTGATTTGCATAAATCTCACAATGGTGATTGTCTCAGGAATTCACAAACTTTTATTTGGCAGCATCCAGCAATGCAAGGCTTTATGCAATACTCTGCTTTTATATTACTGTTTCTTATAAGTATTAATTAAAGGAAAGAATGAGGAAGGATTCAGCAAGTATTTCAAGTATAATCACATAGTTATTAGTATTATATAACAAAAAAAACCCTAAAACATTTAGCTTATATATTAAATGGTAGAAAATCTAAAGAAATTTGGATTTTGTGAACAACAGAGTTTAAGATGACAATGTTTTTAGTAGAAGCGACCAGAATGGACAGAAGGACAGCTCAGGTTGAGCCATTTGGACACAAAGTCAGAGAGCCAAGATGGCCTGGACATGTGCAGAAGAGGGATGGTGGATACACTGGACAAAAGATGTTGAAGATGGAACTTCCAGGGAGGAGGAAAAAAGGAAGACCACAGAGAGGGTTCATGGAAGGTTCATGTAGTGAAATAGGAGGACAGAAATGTATGCTAGGGACAGGGTGAGATGGAGGCAGATGATCCCCTATGCTGAGCCCTGAAGGGGGATTTTGTGATCATCCTGTCACAGTTGTTCAAAAGGAATTGTACTCACGATGCCCATTTCTTTTATGTGACAGAGTCATATTACTCACGATTCCTTCATGTTTAAATGCAATTCAACTCTTTTATTTTTCTGTACAGAATACATTGTAATGGCATGGGTTTAGTTTGTTTGCCTTGTACTTAACTGCCAATATAGCCAATACTGTGTTATTAAATGGACTTTAAAGTAATAATTTTCTATTGCTGTAAACATTTGATATGCATGAAATTAAAAAGGCATTATAAGTTTTGAATGAGATACTCTGCACTTTGACTCCTGTCTCCCTATTTTCAGTTTTTTCTTTCTTACATACCTTCCCTATGACAACCTTTGTAAACATGCCCATACACAGCCATGCTGCCTCCACGCTATGATCAAATGCCACATTTACTTACAGCACGTGATATGAGAGGAACCAATGAAATGTGTGCTTTGTTTAAGCAGGCACCGTTTTTAAAAAATGCTCTCGATAAAAACATAAACAGGCCGTCTGTAGTGAAAGGCAAAAGAAGCCGTCCTCAAAAAAGAAAAATTCCACCTGCTACTCTGGAGGAGTTGTCACTGCTATTGGATACACTGCTGGAACACAGTAAAGCTGTGGGTTTGTCAGGAACTGAGAAATATCACACTAAATACACTGTATATTCACCTACATTACCCCAGTCTCTGGCATTTTTACACAACAAAGGCACACAGTTCCTTGGCCTTACAGTTCTACAGCTGCACTGTGTAAAGTGTCTAAATGCTGCAACAGTGACTGAAGAGCAGGCAGAAGCTACTGAAGGACACACAAGACTTCAGCACAAGAAGTTGGTTTCGATGGTGTGCAGGAAGAATCACAGCTTCGGTGATGCACGCTGTATTTGCCACAAGTTTGGAAACACCAGCCCAAAGTGTTGTTAATTGTGTGAGCTACCCTGAAAACTGTCTGTTACACAAACAAGATGGGGAGTGGAGCATGAAGAGGATGCATGAAAGGCCTACACCCAAAAAATTGCAGCACATCACTACAAACTGCAGGTTTGTTTATGCAGTTTTATTGTGAACACAATTTTTCTTGAACTTGGAGCATCTCACAATGTGTGACTGTTGTGGGGAGTGGTGCCTGGAGATTAAGTGTCCTTTTAAATACACAACGGACAGCATTAAGCAGGCATTGGATGCACAGGATAAAGACTTCTGCCTGGAGTCAGCTGCAAATGGACTTCACTTAAAGAGGGCGCACCCCTACTACTTACAGGTGCAAACACTTTGTCACCAGCTCCAACCACTGTGACCTCGTTGCATGGACTCAAAGAGACATGGCTGTGGTACACATCTTCCCTGATGTAGATTTCTGGGAACCACGTTTGAAGAGAGCACAAGAGTTCTTCAAAAAAAAGAAAAAAAAAAAAAAGTGTGCCTTCCAGAACTGGTGGGAAAATATTTCTCCGAGCATAGTTCTGTTCTGAATGCCCCATAACTTTTTATTTAGGGGGTCTAGATTGATGCCTGAAGTGCATTGCCATGCAAATAATTTTCATTTACTGAATATGTACTTACTAAGTACCACTGTTTAAAAGATGAATAAAGAAACAAACAAATTTTTGCCTGTTATTAAAACCACTTTATAGAACATCAAATCAGTTACAATGTAGAATCAATGTCGTTTATGGTTTACAACTGACAAATTTTTTTACATAAAATATTGACAGCATTTACATAATAACACTCACTAACATTCTGTAAATTTACTGTATCTTTTGAAAAATTATAACTACATATACACAGCACAAGACTTTTAATAGTACTTAAGAGCAAGTTTCATTTTCCCTTGGTTTTACTACCACAATGGGGCACATGTTCACCAAAACGCAGCAAACCTTTACTATCTTATCCTGAAGGGCCTCCTCTTCACCCTCACATTAAAGAAGTAATCGGATTGGCATGGTGGTATGCAGCATTTTATACCTGTTGCGTAAACTACCTACAACTCGCTCGACATGAATTATTAGGTGGGCAATAGCTCTTGTATCTTCAATGTCCTTGGCATCAAGTTGACAGAAGCCTTTTGTAAATGCGGGGATCTTAACCTCTGCACACAAAGATGCTGGACAGGAAGATCAAATGTAAGGCGGAAGAGTGAGTAAAAGCATTTGGAAATGCCACGGTTTCTTTGATGCTGGCAGGAAAGCTTTTACATTGTTGAATAAGGAGAGTAAAATAGCAAAACAAGGTATTCCAGTATAATATTTTACTTTTTTGGTGTCATCCTTTAAAACATTTTTCATTCAGCTGTCTTTTTCAACTGTGATTCAAGCGTTCTGTTCTCCTCCAACAGCTGGTTTATTTCTGCTCTGTTCACAGCACACACAATCCATCGGCTGTCTTTTAGCTTCTGCATCTCTCTCTGTCCCATCTCCATTTTCTACATTTGTTGCTACTACCTCAGCCTCCACTCTTGGCCACAGCCTCCATCACGTGGTGATTAAGGTGTCGGTCTTCTGTCATGTCCATCTCTGGCAGCTCTTCATGTAACGTCTATGCAGGCCTCACCTTCACACTCTGCTCCTCCATTACTAAAGCCTGTCAGATACAATGAGTGCATAAGGCAAATGTTCACCAGAAGCCCACTTAAAAGTGCATGACTCATCAAAAAGCTATGAGCTGATTACCGGACAGTGAGAGCATTTTTTTATGTTGGTGGGAGTTGTATTTACCTCCGACTGCTGCTCTTTGCTGCTTCCGTCGCATTCGTCGTCTGTGACGGTCCAAGTTTGAAGCAGGGATTTCGGAGTGCCCCATGTATAGCGTTGGAACCCAGTCAGGATTTGTTTCATCCATTTCATAGGCTGGTTTGCCTGCAATTATGCTAAGTAATTAGCAACTCTATAAATAGAACGCAGTCCTGCAAAATCACACATTGAGATATTTGTTCTAATTTGCTATGACTTCAGAGCGAAATAAAACTAATAGGCTATACAGAGTAATATGAACTTATTTAGAACTTACCCGAATGAAAATGTCTGGAACACACCAACAGATATCTGGGGATGGTAGAGAACTGGATATCAGCTCGTCTCACAGCTGCTATCCAGGCTATACGCCTTCTTTTGGTAACATCCGACACATGAGCTCCCTGGTTTTGCTTCCAGGTGGGGAAACAATGAAAAGACAGCCCATTTTCAAGCTTATTCCCTTGCCGGTCGTGCGATCTAACGTTACAACCCATCACACAGCAAGTACGAACCATAGCGGATATTATTCGTGTGCTTTCGCTCGCTTTGTTTGGCCTACTAAAATGGCACCTCGACCAAAAATCCTGGCCGCACCCCCTCTCGCGACGTCATATTCCAAAGCCCATGCGCCATGCGAGGCCCTGTTAACCAATCAAAGGGAAGACGGCGATACACTTTAACCAATCGGCGACTCTCCCTGTGGGGAAGCGCATTGTTCAAAAACCCAAAAAGCAATCGGGTAAAGCGGCTCAGCTGGTGCTAAGAGCTCGAGACGAGGAGGGTTTGTTGAACTTATACAGTTTTACCTCAACGTTGGCTTTTGGCGATCTATCGTAAATATTAAGCTAACGAGCTTACAGGAAACCAGGCACATTTTGGACATTCCAGGAAAGTTAAAGTGAGTTTTACTTAAACGTGGGCAATACGACGTTAAACGAGATAACGTAATAGTTACAAAAATAATATTAGATTGTAACTATAACTGTTTGACGGAGTTATGTAAGTGTGTGTTAAGCTAAATGCAATATCTACGTTTTTTGTGTGCTTGTTTTTGGTTTTGAGTGACTGCACGATTTTCCCATTTAAAACCAGGAAGCAAGTCTCTTTGTTAGCATATATTGGTACTTGTAGTAGAAATCATTGTTATTAAATGTATGTTAGCTAGTATAAACATTAAAGTGACTCTGTTTAATTCACTGCAATATAGGCTCCGTTTACTACGTGCTTACTGGAGGCTAAACATGGCTACTTGCACATGTAAAGGTTCAGCACTGAGGTTTTTATTTTAGTTGCACTCAGTGCTGAGACACTTTTTGAAAGCACAAAGTCTTCTTGCTGTAACAAGCAGTGAAAGGTGAAGATGGCTCGAGTGATTTTTTTTTTTTTTTTTTTTTGAATGCTAAACGTGGATTTGATACTTTTTAAATGCTGCTCAGTGTAACACGAAATACCATTTGGATTAAAAAAAGGGAATGAAATTGAAAAACCGAGACTTCTAAACTCGCTCATCGTAATAGCTACAAAGACTAAGCATGACAGGACCTGCTGTAGAGCAGTTGTATTGATCAGCACTAATGCCAAACTTGCCTGGTCTGGTGAAAGCCTGGGAAATATTTCCTGTTTGACTACTTAAGCAGGTTCAATTTGGCTTTAAACAGTAAACTAGTGTTCCTTTACCTGTCAGCTTGTTTGATGACGACACACCCATGTTTAACTAATTCATAGCAATGAAATGCTTGAGCAGAGAATAACATCATTACATCATTATTACAAACAACACAGACACTTGTGTGAGTGTGTTTAGTTTTTCATCTTTTATGTTGTATATTGCTGTTTTTTTTCCAACACAAGCCTATATTATCCTTTCAAAGTGACTTGTGCACACGCCCTAAGTCAAGCCCATGTTTGAAACATTTTGTAATCCCCTTTTAATAGAATTACTACATACTAATGAAAACGTGTTATCCTTGGAACAGATAGACGGGCATGGCGCTGTCTTTGTCATCTCCGTGTGGATGCCCCTCTGATGAGGAGGAGGAAATGGCTGTGTTTGAATCTACAGCAGCAGAGCACGGAGGTTTGGCCAGACCACGTCTACCAGAGATCTCTGTTATTTCCCCGGGCCTGGACACCAGGCCATCCATTACAGGGCCGGTAAGAGTTCCCAAAAAAAAAAAATCATATGTCCCTCAGGTATAACAAAACATGTTCAGAACAAATCTATATGAGATTTTTTTGTTTTTTGTGTGTGTATATGTGTGTGTGTATATATATATATATATATATATATATATATATATATATATATATATATATATATATATATATATATATATATATATATATTATATATATAAAAATAAAAAATTGATCAATATTGCCAGAGGTGTAACTGTTTTTCAAAGCCATAATTTCATACCTCGCTTTTCCTTCAGAGGAGATGAATAACAGCCCCCCCAAAAAAGAAAGGGAGGCAGGGAAACATTCTGTTTAAACTACATCATTCTGACACTTTTCCAGTTCACTTGCTATACCTCTCTGATTCTTAAACACAGCTGCTTTCTTCAGTCTGGCAGGCTTAAATAGGCATTAAAAGCCCAGATGGGTATTGCAGTAGAGCGAGATGCAATATGTAAAATTCTAAACCCTGGGATTGCAGTTTGGTGGTGTTAATATTTTTCCATTCTACCATCAAAACATTTACAAAGATGCTTGTGTGTTTAGAAAGTAGCAGTGAAATCTCAAAGCTGCGATGAAGGGGCCACCGAGAGGGTGAAGGTTTTCCTGCGCATCCGACCACTTACTGACACGGAGAGATCCAGAGGGGAAGAGCAGGTAAGACATTAAGGTCAACATTTTTGTTTCTTCTAGGATAAAAGCTTTCAATACTCTGAAACTGTACTTGAGTCTATTTTGTTTTTCTTTTAGGGTTGTGTGGCTATCCAAGACGAAGAGACCCTGCTGCTTAAAGCTCCAAATGACTCTCAGAACATGAGAGCAGCAGAACGAGGCATCACTCCGAGTATTCACAAGTTCAGTTTCACGAAGGTAGGAGAGTCGTATGTGTAGCTCCTCTTTACTTAAACATACTGTTTCCAAAACTGAAAACCCATTCAGAAAAAAACTGTAGTAATCACGTAATAATATTTTCAGAGAAGAACTTGAAGAAAATGAGAATGCTGGAGTGAAACAGACCAGTGAAGATGTTTTTTGTTTTTTTTCTTTAAATGTCCCCTTAGATATTTGGTCCTGAGACAGCGCAGCAACAGTTTTATGAGAGCACAATGAAGGCGATGATAAACGATGTGCTTCGAGGAGAAAATAGACTTCTCTACACTTATGGTGTAACCAATTCTGGAAAGACGTACACCATTCAGGGTGAGTTATTTTCTGTTCTGCAGATATTACTTGGACACATAAATCCCAGGGTTAATTATGAGGTTTGTTCGTTATGTAATCGCACAACATAAACCATGCTTGTCAAACTTTGGCCTGCAGGCAGCGGTCGAGAGGCAGGCCTGCTGCCCCGGGCTTTAGTGTCCCTGTTTAGGAAACTGCAGGGCCGTCTGTACGGTGGCATGAACCTGAAGCCTGTCTTATACCAGGATGTGAGGCAGCTCAGTGCCAATGAGGTCAAGGCAGAGGAAATCCGCAGAAACTCTCTGCTCAAAGAGGTAAACATAAATATGACTTTTAAAGGCCTTACAGCATTACTCTGGAACACATTGTAGCAACAAGGTGAATTTTAGGATGCATTTGGACATTGTGGTGCTCCAAACGTATGTGACTACACTTTGGTATATTTGGCATGTTCTTTTCCTTGCAGACTGCTACTTGGTTAAATGTTTTCCTGCAGATGAATTATGCATCTTCTGATTCTCCTTCCTCTTGTGGATTTCAGGATGGGAATTCTCGTTGCACTGGCACCACCACAAGCTGGGATAGTGGCATCGGAGGACTGTCTGCTACCACTACCTTTGGCACTCAGCTGGAAGGTGAGGATTTTCATTCCTAAATGGAGTCAATTTTCTGCTAAACGCACCACATGCTGTATTTGGAGTAGAATAGTTGGTGTTTGATGAGTACACAGCACTGTTTACAATATAAGAAGTCAACATCAGCGTTGTTTGTGCAGCACATACCAATTTCCAGTTTAAACACTGCTTTCTTTATATTAAAATCATTACTGCCTTAAAAAAACAAAACAAACATGTGACTTTTAATTTGCCTCTGCAGACACGGACAGTGTTTGTCTGGAGCCGGACAGCCTGTCGCACAGCGGAGGGGAAGATCTCGAGGAAGGAGTGCAGTTTTCAATCTGGGTGTCCTTTTATGAAATCTACAACGAGTTCCTGTACGACCTACTGGACGCCTCGCCCTCCCAGCAGCCCCGGAAGAGAGTCACATTGCGGCTAAGCGACGACAAGCAGGGCAACCCCTACGTGAAAGGTAACAGTGGCTCATTCACAGGAATGGAGTTAAAACTAGATCAAAGTATGTTGGCCTGAACTTCCTGAGGCTCATTCCCACCAGGCAGCCGCTCTCATCTGATGTATGTTACGCTTCATCAGGCAGGAAATGATGTTTAAAAACTGTAAATTGCTTCTTTCATTTTCCTCAACTCTACCTGCAGTCTTTGTAGACTTTGTTTGTGGGAGTGCAACAACACACCACAATGAATGAGTGCATGAATAAAGAACTGTGCAAAAGATGGTCACGACTTTGAACACTACGTTAGCTTAATTCATGTGTTTCCTGCATAACAGCATGTGTAACTACTGCTGCAGCTCCTTCACGTGCACCACATTGTGCTTCTTCCTGTTGTATCAGACCTGACCTGGATCCAGATCCGCAGCGCCGAGGAAGCCTGGAGGATTCTGAGAGTTGGGCGTCGCAACCAAAGCTTCGCCAGCACTCACCTCAACCAGAACTCCAGTCGCAGGTAGGAGCATGTTAAATGACGTGTTTACCTATTGAAACCTTAATTTGAGTTACACTTGTGGACACTCTGATCATAAACGTATCACTTACACAGCCACAGCATCTTTTCCCTCCGTGTCCTGCACGTCCACCCTGGAGCAAATTCAGGCCAGGCCATGCACATCAGCGAGTAAGTTGGCTTTTAATTACCCAGTCTTGATTTCAGTTTTGGGTCATTTTAACTTATATTGATTAGAGTTTGTAAAGGTGATAATGTAAGTCTGTCTCCTTTTTAGGCTGACTGTGTGTGATTTGGCTGGGTCCGAACGCTGTAAAGATCAGCGTAATGGTGAGAGGATGAAGGAGGCCAACAACATTAACACCTCCCTCCTAACACTGGGGCGCTGCATTGCTGCCCTGAGGCACAACCAGAGCAATAAGTACGTTTTAAAATGTTTAGGTGGTGTAGTAAATTAGAGAAATGGTTGAAACAGATCATCTTGTGGAGCTTTTTACTGCTTTTCTGCTCTCAAGATCGAAAATGCTAAATTGCTATAAATTTTCTTCACGTCAGCTTCTGCAGTAATTAAATTATTGATCCGCTAATTTATGGCGTGTGGATTTCCTGCACTAAATCAACTTTTACAGCTTTTAGGGCGTTTTTGTTTTTTGCTATTGTACATATAAAGATTTAATGACCAAATGGGTTTTAATATGTTTTCCTACTGCATCAACAGGTCACGGCCTCCTCAAGTGGTGCCTTTCAGGGACAGTAAGCTGACCCGTGTCCTGCAGGGTTTCTTCTGTGGGCGAGGAACCTCCACCATGGTGGTCAACATCAATCCATGTGCATCCATCTATGACGAGACCCTCCAGGCCCTCAAATTCTCTGCTATTGCTACCCAAGTAAGAAACTCATTTGTACACGAGTACCTGAGTGGCTGGTTTAGTTTTGCGTCCTGTGTGAGATCAATCAAATGTGCCGTTTCTCTTCTTTAAGCTCGTCCACGGCCCGTCCACGAAGACCAGAGTGGCCTACATCCTGTCTTTACTTCGTGATCCAACAGGAAATGGTAATGACAGCACGGTGATGGAGGAGGAAGAGGATGAGAGTGATGTCGACGATGGAGATATCACCATGTTAGATACTAAGGTAACATCCTCTGCTTTTTATGTAACACCTAAATATTAAGCACTTTTATTTCACTGACAAAATAAATCAACCTTTTATTTTGAAACACTACTTAAACCAAGTAACCGTAACATCTTAAATGTGTCAAAAACTGTCAAAAATCTATTGTTCTAACAGCCGACTGTTCTACATTAAGGCTTTGCTGCAGGCCATTGATGTTCTGAAGAGAGAGGTGCAGCGCCAGCGGGAAGAGAAAGAAGTCCTAGAAGCAAATGTGAGAGAGCAGGTGGTCTCTGAGATGATGGAGGTCATCTCTAGAATGCAAGATGGTTTCAGGTGTGTGTGGGTGCTTGTTTGAATCTGAAATGCCAATTTAAAGGCTTTTTTTTTTTGTAATACTTTTTAGTGGTAAGGAGCAGTAGGCACATCTAATAGTGTTTTCTTGGCAGGGATTTGGGAGAAATGTGTTGTTTAACTGTTTTTGTAATGACTACATATAGCAACATTTTATATCTTCTCACCCTGTAGTGAGACACTGGATGCTGAGAGGGCGCTCATTGAAGAGAGGTATGAAGACAAGATAAATAGCCTGCAGAAACACCTGAAGAAATTCTACACCCAGGAGCTAAAGGTCAGTTAATGACTTGAAAGTTTGTAATGCTTTGCATTCTCTGCAAATTAAGCATTCGCAACTGTTTGCGATGCTCTCGCTGAATCTCTACCAAATTTATTTCCGTTCTCCCAGGAACGTGATCAGGAGATTGAAGCTCTGTCTGCTGCTCTTGAGGAAAAAAAGAAGGCAAATGAAGCAGCCCCCATGACGGCGCCACCTGGAGACTCTGAGGGCCCTCGCCGCTCTCAGCGCGTCAGTACGCAGAATGAGCTCGGCAGACTGCGCACTGAACTCGACCAGTGCCGCACTGAGCTGTGCACCAAGACTCAAGGTACAGTCTGACTGGAAGATTTCTGATTATATGCACAAGGATATTGTTCATGATGGCTGACTGATTTGTTCTGTTTGTCTGTGCAGAGGTGACAAAGCTTAAGATGCAGCTAGAAGTGCCAGGTAGTGCTGGCACTCTCACCTCTGTTGCTGACCGCAAGCTGGAGGAGGGTCAGCGGGTCAGTACATGCTCTACACAAACTCACTGCTGCATGTGAGTCTCTGGACTGTTTGAAAGATTAAAATTTGTATGTGTGTATATATTTCTTGTTTTTTACAACAGAACCTGCGTCAGCTGCGCCTCAATCTGCAGAGGCTGGGGGTGGACCTGCAGTCTGGTGAAAGAGCCTGCTGTCGCAACACAGGAGGGGAGAGGCTGCGCCACGCTTTAACAGCTGCAGATGAGACTTTAGCCAAACAGGTAGAGTCAAGCAATGTGCAGTGTGCAATTTGCACATTCAGTTTTACTTGTAAACTAAGATTTTCTTTAAATTATTTAACAGGGTGCTCAGCCCTCTGTGTTCTGCAACAGCTGAGAAAGTATTGAACACATTTTGCAAACTGCATGTTAAATTTCCATCAGTGCAGAGTTTAAAAGTGCTTTTTCCTCCTAGTTAGAAGCAGCTTGTGAGGATAAAATGCATGAACTCTTTTTAAAAAAAACAAAAAAAACAAAAAAAAAAAAAACCTGCATTATATTATGAGCAGTTCTCATTTTAAACTGTCGTTTTCTTCTCCTAACTCACTTGCACCGGCAGATTTTAAACTAAAACAAGGTTTCTAACATCTGCACAAAGCTGTCAATGAGCTAGAGCATGTTTAGCTGTTGCTTTTTGCCTCACCTTCTGAAACTAAACAGCCCTCCCTTCCCTCTCTGCTCCTGTCTAACCTCACCCCCTGTCAACTGACTTCTTCTTCTCAGGGCCAGATCCTTATGGAGCTCCAGAACGACCTGATGCTGGTCAAAGCCGACTTGAGGCGGAAAGCGCAGACCCTGGCCCAAACACAGTCCCTCCCTCCCCAGCTGCCCCCGTCTGGCTTTGCTGCCCCCAGCATGCCGGGCTCCTGCAAAAGGAGAGGCTGTGGCGCCGGCGCACCGAGCGACCCCGAAAACCGTCCGCTGCAAAAACGACAGTTTTTCCAGTCTCTGTTCCCATCTCGCACCCCAACACGTAAATACAACACCCGTGCTGCCGAGGATGCAAATCTGACCCCCTCCTCAAGGATTTTGCGGTCCCGTCAGCCATCTCCACTTCCTAGTCCGGTCGTCACCCCTCGTAATCTCAGGGGGAAGTACTGAACTTTAAAGCAAACTAAGTTGCTGTTGTCTTTATAATATTTTTTTATGTTTTTCTACTTTAACTATATTATTGGCATCAACTGAACTGTTAATGCTTTAAGCTGAGGTAAAGCTGCTTAGTGACTGTATGGTTAAAATAGTGCATGTGTGTTAATCAACCTGCTCTGCCTCTGCAACTCCACTTTGTGCCTTTGTGCTGTACTCTCCCTCCACCACTCAATATAAATCCTACAAACACATTTGAGCAGCCTGAATATAATCATGCTTTAAAACTGTAGTAAATTATTTTACCCTTTCCAGTCAGTCCCTGCAAAGACTGCTGTAAACTATTTACACATAAACCGTACCGATGAGCAATGAAGTGAGAAGTCAAATTCCCATTTGTATGCTCTGTGCTGTAAACTTTAGACTGTGTGTGTGTTCGTTCATTCATATATACATGTTAATCTTGTCTGTTTGCTCTTGAACATTTTATTTGGGATTCTTTTTGTAGTATTGCACTATTGACCATTAAACCTTACCAAAAACAAGAAATGGGTATTTACTGTATGCGATGCTGCACCGTGCATACTGACCTGTCCAGTGCTTACTGCAGGTACGCTGATTGTTTTCACATTTCCAGCAAAGACAATGTCATGGGCTGGACAAAAATGGTCAGGATTGCTAGTTTTACAAAAACAAATGCAGTTTATTATGTAAATTCCAACGCAGCCCTCGTCAAGATAACCTTCAGAGCAGTTTCATGTCACAAGATAGGTAAATTGTCCATATTTTTTTTAAGCCAATGAAGAAGAGAGTTGGTGTCAGGGTGTAAATGAGATGAGATTCAGGGGAGACACCCTCCTGACTGGAGTGTTGTTGTTTGAGAGTGGTGCAAACAGGTCTGCTGAAGGTGTCTCGATTTGATCTCTGACCTGTGAGATCTGCCGCAACAGAGCCTTTCCTTCCTCACGTGCCTGCAAGACGAGGCATGACCGATCAGTACCGACCACACAACAGCAACTAAAACAAGATGCTCAAATCGTACAGGAACACTTACGTCATTGTAGTCACAACAGCGCTGAGCGCAAAGGGATGCCTCATCATAGAGCTTGTTCTTGAAATAGTACTGGCCCAGGTACCGCAGGGCTGTGCTCACCTCAGCATGCTCCAGTTGTTCCTGACAAGACTTAGTTTGGTTAGAACTATATTCCTTTATATTAATGCAACACATGACCTGGAGCACAAGTGGGAAAAACAGAGCCAGAGGGCTGGAACCTCCAGCCACCGATGTCATCCTCTTAATTGTTCCCATTTGGCTAATTAACACACGAGTAAAACAGCAGAAAATGAACTGATGCAATGATGCATTTCTGTATTTCATTGGTATTTAAGTCTGTTTTTGCTTGCAGAGATAACTCAATCTGCTGGCTTTGGCCCTGGGGGGGCAACAGCTAATTTTGGAGGCCTTCTAATAATTTAACCAATACTTGGGTCAAGATTTTCATTGCTCTGGACATTATTTATTAATACACACAAAGTATTAAAAGCTAAATTGTTGCAGAACAATAGCTAAGTTATGTTAGTCATGTGACACGTTCCTCTACACAGGCTTCACTTGCATGCAACTGAAGCCTGTCCAAATGTTCAAAACACTGTCAACAGTTTCTCTATATTAAAGAATCGGTTTATAGAGATCACCTAGATAACAGCATAATTGGATTTCCTTCATATTTATGATCATGTATTGTAAGGGTAATGCTGGATTTTGATGACGGCTGAACAGTTGTCTGGAGTCAATATTTACAACATAAAACATTGTGTTAAATCAGTTGCCTGCGCAGCAGTGATAATCAGACAGACACTGTGTGGATGTAGGCTAAAGTTGATATAGCATTTAAAGGGATTATTTTATTTAATGAACCTTTTCACTGTAAACCAGACAGTTTAAAAAAGTGAAATGCCTTTTTCAAGATCTGGCCTTTGTTTACCGTCTAAAACTCTGTCTGGTCCCCAGGAAAAGAAACATGCTGGCCCATTTTTGTTTGTAGTAGATAAAATGAAACCCATTAATGATTGCCGATTCCAAATCCACACGCATTAATAGACTGGATCTAAAGCCCCTTCAGTTTGGGAAGAAACATGAAAGGATGCTGCATTCAGTGACGCTGGGAGACAAAACCTGGATTACAGTTTACCAAGTCATCTTTGCTTGCCAGTCAGGCTCTATCACATGAAACAAATTAATAATAATACATAATAATAGCAAGCTGAAGCATCGTGATCTCACTTGAAAGAGCAAATCATCGCAATCCTAGACCCTGAGAATATGAGTGTCAGAGCTTAATTTAAAGTGCTTACCCCACAAGAGAAAATGTCTTGAATGTAAAGCATGTAACACTGGGCAGCATCGTCAGACTCATTCAGCTGTTCGTGGAGCCTGACAAAAATAACAAACAACCAGAAAAATAAATATATAAAAAAGGAAAATAAATATCGAGCAGCAGATCAGAGCCTCGTTTCTTCAGAGCACTGTTGTTCAGCTCAATATAGTGATAAACACTTACTTTGCCAGTTTGAGCAGAGCCATTTTCTCTACATCTCCGACAGAATATGCTCTCCAGTAACACTTCACAAAAATAAATCCATGACACAAGTTAGAATCAAGCCAAAAGCTTTGGAACTGACTACAGAAACTACTGTTAATTACTGGCAATGGGTAGATGTGTACCTTCTTGGCTTCGGCTTGCTGTGACAGTTTTTCGTAGCTTTCACCCAGTGCGACCAACATGCGAGAGTCATTAGGCCTGAGAAAAAAAACCAACAAGTGTTTATATATATGTATAAGTTTTCTTCCAAAAACCGTCCATTCTTTATAACAGCAGCATGAAATATCATCTGCTTAGCTTAAGTCCAAACCTGAGCTGGTGAGCCTTTCGATAATAGTACAAACAGTAA
This sequence comes from Diplotaxodon limnothrissa, assembly GCF_057381915.1. NCBI lineage: Eukaryota > Metazoa > Chordata > Actinopteri > Cichliformes > Cichlidae > Diplotaxodon > Diplotaxodon limnothrissa. The sequence goes on along the minus strand of NC_140605.1, from coordinate 15,682,601 downwards.
AAGGGCATCTTGAGGATCTCGTATGTCTGACCAAGACCATACCAGGCACGGTAGTCTCGCTTATTCACTTCAATGGCATGTCTGAGGAAGAAAAAGGACACGAGACTAAAATCATAAATCCGTTTAAACCTCCAGACCTGTGTCACCTGATAATAAATACATCCTGATGATGCAGATGCTGAGCGCGACTATGAGATATCCAGACTGACCTGTAGGCTTGAATGGCAGCTGAAGTGTTTTTCATTTCCATGTACTCGTGTCCCATGAGTGTCCAGGCACCGAGACAGCGAGGGTTCAGTTTGAGGGCCCGCTGGAAGTAGAGAGCTGCTTTCTCATGCTGAGAGCGTAAGCTGTAATAGTTACCTGTGGATCAGACACACGACTTACTGCAGTACAGGAAACACTAGTTTTCTTTTACAACATATATTATGGATTACATGTACATAATGAACGATCCATTTGTTTTAAAACTAGCATAAGTAACGTCCTCTTGCAGCCGGTGACCTCTAATCTCATTAGTTCAATGCTTACCGATAACGCAGCACGTCTCCACTCTGTACTTGTCAATCTCCACCAGGTTGTGGGCCAAATAGCTCAACTCTGGCTTCATGCTCTGTGGAAACATGATTACAATCAGCAACACTACAAAATTTCAGTTATGATACTGACTTTCCTATTTTCTACAATTTTTTTTCCTTTGACCCCTCACTGAAATAATACAGAAACTGGCCCCCATGTCTTTGTGCAAACCACATCAGTCATACTGATTATTGACTAATGTTCTTCAGATCTCACATTGCAATTGGCATACACTTACTTTGACATAAAGCAGATTTGAGAATGTGTCCATGTTGTCGATACGATACGGATCCTGCTCCCTCAGCTCATTGAACAGAGCCAAAGCTTGATCAATATCTGAAAGAAGGGGAGACAGCGTGCTGTAAGACTAGGCCCGCTTACATGCCATTCATCAGAAATTCAAAATTTCCACTGAAAAAGTAGAGAAAAAAACAAACCTCTGATATTGTGGTAGGCCACAGCAATCTGTGAGATGATGTAGGTACTTTTCGAAAAGCCAGCCTCTATTAGGTTCTGGTATTTTTGCAATGCTTCTTTGATCATCTGCAGCTCTGTGTACATGTGGGCCATGAAGAAGTCTTTAATCCAGCAGTCTGGCAGAGACAGTGACTTCAGCTGAGGGGAAGCGGTAGAAGCAGACAGAGTCACTTCAAGGTGAAATATTTCTGAACATTTACTGAATATGTGGACCCTGTATTTTAAAATTATTTTTAAAAAAGGAGTGATTTTTTAATTGAAACTGTTGCTGTGGATTTGGTGAGTTAGCTTATGGAAATAAATGCTATCAGTTTCCACAGTTTCTGTGTGTCAGAACATAAGGCTTGTTACCATTTCAATATTGGTGACAAGGTTACTGAGCTCCAGCCATGCGCCCCAGTGCAGTGGAAGTGCATGTATTCCCTCAACAAACACGTCCACGGCCTCTTTCGGAAGATCCAGCTTTCTTAGAACCACCCCATACCTGTGTGTTCACACAGACACAAACATGATATCATCTGTAAGTAATCCACTGTATACGTCTGCATAATGGCAGTAATGTGTTTCACTATGGAGGAGCCTTACTACATGCATTACTGACTATATTAATTTCTGTGTGGATAACACCGTACCTACCAGGACTGTACGGTGTTTCTCCAACAACAAACCTTGGATTACCCCAGAAATTAAAGCTGTCCTCAAGCAGAAGAGGAGGGCCTTCAAATCCAAAGACAAAGAGGAGTTGAAAAGGGTGCAGAGAGAGTTGAGGGGACTGATAAGGAATGGGAAGGAGAGCTACAGGCAGAAGATGGAGAACCAGCTTCAGCAAAACAACGTTGGTGAAGTCTGGAGAGGCCTCAGAACCATCTCAGGCCACAAACAGCAGAACTCTCTGCCTGGGAGGGATGTGAGGTGGGCAAATGAACTGAATCATTTCTTCAACAGATTTGATTCAACCATGAGACAGTCTCCAACATCGGCTGCAGACTCACCCACCCCCACTGCTGCTGTTCCACCTCAGACACTTCACACCTCCTCTATTCACCCTGCTCACTCCTCCCCACCCCCAACAACAGCATCCAATACACACTCAACACAAGGCTCCAGCCTGTCTCTCTCAACCACCCAGGTTAGGAGGGAACTGAGGAGGATTAATGGCAAGAAGGCAGCGGGCCCAGATGGCATCAGCTCGAGGGTCGTCAGGTCCTGCGCGGACCAACTGTGTGGGGTGATGGAGCACCTCTTCAACCTGAGCCTGAGGTTGGGAAGAGTCCCACAGCTCTGGAAAACCTCCTGTGTTGTACCAGTGCCAAAGACTTCACGCCCCAAGGACCTCAACAGCTACAGGCCGGTGGCTCTGACATCCCACCTGATGAAGACCCTGGAGCGGTTGGTCCTGGCTCAGCTTCGGCGCCTAACAAGCTCATCACTGGACCCACTTCAGTTTGCCTACCAGCCTGGCATTGGAGCGGATGATGCCGTCATTCACCTCCTACATCGTTCCCTCGCTCACCTGGAGACCACTGGAAGCACTGTGAGAATCATGTTCTTTGATTTCTCCAGTGCCTTCAACACTATTCTTCCCTCGGTTCTGAAGGACAAGCTGGAGAACTCTGGAGTGGACCATCACCTCACTACCTGGATTTTGGACTACCTCACCGACCGACCACAGTATGTGAGGACTCAGGGCTGTGTGTCGGACAGGGTCGTCTGCAGTACGGGGGCCCCACAGGGAACGGTTCTGGCTCCGTTCCTCTTCACCATCTACACTGCAGACTTCTCCCACAATTCCACCCAGTGCTTCCTGCAGAAGTTCTCTGATGACTCTGCAATAGTCGGCCTCATCACTGATGGGGACGACAAGGAGTATAGAGGACTGACTCAAGACTTTGTGGACTGGTGCCAGCTGAACTACCTCCAGATCAACGCCAGTAAAACCAAGGAGCTGGTGGTAGACTTCCGCAGGCACAAGCATTCTCCACTGCAACCACTGAACATCCAGGGTATGGACATTGAGGCTGTGGACAGCTACAGGTACCTTGGTGTTCATCTGAACAACAGACTGGACTGGACTCATAACTCAGACGCCCTCTACAGGAAAGGGCAGAGCAGGCTGTACCTGCTGCGGAGACTCAGGTCGTTTGGGGTGGAGGGCCCACTCCTGAAGACCTTCTATGACTCTGTGGTGGCTTCTGCTATCTTTTATGGTGTGGTCTGCTGGGGCGGCAGCATCTCTGCTGGGGACAGGAAGAGACTGAACAGGGTGATCCGAAGGGCCAGCTCTGTTCTAGGATGCCCTCTGGACCCAGTGGAGGTGGTGAGTGACAGGAGAACGGCGGCTAAGCTGTCATCCCTGTTGGACAACGTCTCCCACCCCATGCAGCAGACTGTGACAGCACTGAGCAGCTCCTTCAGTGGGAGACTGCGGCACCCACGGTGTGGGACGGAGAGATTTCGCAGGTCTTTCCTCCCCACTGCTGTCAGACTCCACAACAAAAACTTTAACTGAACAAACACACACATCCACACATGTGCAATAACACTAAGTGCAATAATCTTTTCTGGCATCGTTGTATTTTTACTCAGTTGTATATAGCATTCGTATTCTATTTTTATCTTATTGTATATTTTTATTCTATTTTATTCTACTGTATATAGTATATTATTTTATTCTATTCTGTACAGCTGTGTACTGTATTTATTCTTATTGTATTCTAATTTTTGCGTCATAACTTTTGCACTGTCCACTTCCTGCTGTGACAAAACAAATTTCCCACGTGTGGGACTAATAAAGGTTATCTTATCTTATCTTATCTTAGCAATCTTACAGATAGAGGGTGAAGCCGTCCAACTCTCCTGCAGTATGCTTCTTACTGAGCTCGACCCTTAGCTCGCGCAAAGCTTCATTGCGCACCTGACCCTTCTCCAGAGGGCCTAAAACACAGAAAATATATAAATAAGCTATAAAGACTAATACAATTCCTCATTTTTATCTTTTATGGGTCTAAAAGAAGAATTCCTCACCCAGGCTGTCCACAGTCTCATCATCCTTCTTTTTCTCGCCCGACTGAAAAAAGAAAAAACAGAAGGACAATGACAAAATGTGTTACAAATGCAACGATCAAAGTAAAATCGGGCTTCCTATGAAATAAAAAGGAAGGATCAAAAGGACGTGGGCATGCTCGACATCTACAGAATCTTACCAGATAGCGAGAATACATATAGAGGAAATAAGCTTTCTGACTGCGACAGCCTTTCAGAAAGTAAGCAGCACGATCATATTCTTTCAGGTCAAAGTATGATTTGGCCAGTGTAAGTGCATCCAGGTCTTGTGCATCTTCCTGCATGATGACAAATAAGAGCCATTTGAATAACATCATTAAGTTATTACAAGATCATCTTAATATCTACATTGCAAGAACTGTCAACAGGGGGCAATATACACATGTGAAAAATAATATTCTGCCACCTGCCAGAAAATCTGTCTGTCTTTATTGTCTTTTAATTCTTATCAAACTTTAGATAAATTCCAGATCATTATTTATTCATATTATAGTATAGTATGAAAATTATCACCACACCCATATCCACATATCCTAAACGATCAAAATTAAAGACAAACACATTTTGAAAAGATTGTGTGCGCAGACAAATCTTGATATAGCCAATTCCTGTTCTACACACCTGTTAACTAAACAGTAAAACATCAGAGTTCCCACAATGCCACTGAGTGACTTCTTCCTTTATCACAATAGACACTGGCACTGGGGTTTATTTGGAGATTCTACACCTTCAAGTGTATACACAAACACGCAAGTGTCATTGATGAAAATACAACAAATACGGCACTTTAATTACTAATTGCTATTTCGATCCATTTTAGTAAATGTACTAACCTTTTAACACCCAGTTAAAATCTCGATTATACTCCAGTGGCATTAAAACTCACTGATGAGCCTAGAGTTCAATTTTCTTGCACAACCAGGGTGTCGATTTTTCTATGAAAATAATACTCCAGGGAGGTTTGCACGACATCGGACCGGTTTGTGCAAAACCTTAAGCACTCTGGATCTGCAGTTCACTTGCACTAGTATTTCTGGAGGAGTCCAAACATAAAACTAGACCTGAGCCATAAAGCATTAAGGGTTGTCCTCCACAAGACGGGAGTCATGCCACAGGTAACATATCAGATTCCAATGTAATGTAGTAATAATGGAGCTATAAAACACGTGTTTACAAGTGACAATTTTGCACCGTTTCACAGACACGAATGAAGAACTGGAACAAACTGTACTGCATGTGAAAGAACGAAGAAATAAGAAAAAGAAACATCAGTAACAACTGAAACCCAGAAGGGTCCTCAGTCATGACAGTTTTACAAACCTCTGTTAAAGGGGATGTTGGTGGCAGTTCATCCTTTGGCAGAGGATCCAAAGCAAATGCCAATTCAGAAGCCCTAAAATGTAAAGGAACAACCGCAATTTTAATATTAACACCTAAGTGCAACATTTAGCATTAGATTTCTTCCTCATCTGACATCAGTTCGTTTATTTCCATTCATCTAAACTCCCCAGTTTTAATTTACTGATCAAAAACAACTGACTAGAGAGACGACCTGAACCAAGTTATACCTCAGGCACAGGCAACACTGACGTTACACATAGTGGACTTTGTCAACACAACTAGTAAATCTACATATACGGTCTGCTTATGTTTAAGGTGACACTGACAGCAAAGTTAACGGCAATAAACAGCTAGCTAATACAGAGACTGATTTTTTTTTATCAGTGCTAACGCAGCTAACACGTAACTAGACGTCAACGCTTACTGTAAAGAGCAAAAAGACAGCCAGCTAATGGCACATTATTCACTGGGAGTCTCACCACTTTGCGCTGTGTAAAAGTCCTCTTTCTTTGCAAAGCGATATCACCGATATTAGCTGTTTTTTGATTTGTAACAGATCCCCAAACTCACTACAGAGAGCCGCCATTTTCATATTTTACCAAGCAAGTACGCTATTGGTGGAAGTTTCAAAGAGGCTGTCCCTCTTCCTCTTCCGCTTTTCCTCCAAAATAAAACCCTCTCTGTCAATATTCCGTCTCAAAACTAGTAAAAAGGTAAAAATTGGTAAAAAGGAAAGTACACCCTCGTTCATTTCTAAGATTTTGCATAAAAGGACTGTAACAGTTACTATCGTAATGCAGTGTATCACCACATGGCGGCGCCTCCTGTCTCACGACTGGTGTCACCCCCTTTTTGTTCTTCTTCGCACTCCTCCTGTAATGGATGTTCCCGTGTGTACGCGGACTAGTGTGCTCTTTAGTAATGTGTGGTAGAGGTAGCACTTTTATTTTTGATATTGTAAATAAATGAGTACTTTTTGGAAAGTCAGAAGCTGTTGCTCATTCGCTATACACCTGCACACCTCCGCGGCTGGCTTCATCTCCACCGCACGTTACAGGACATAAAAAATGGATCTGTCCTGGATTTTAAAATGAGAAAAATTCAATTCAGTTTTATTTATATGGCTTCAAATCACAACAACATATAGTCTTTATAGTGCAAGGCAAAGAAGAATTGAAATTATAGAGAGAAACCCTTAACAAACACACTACCCCCAGTAAGCCAGCTCTTGGCGACAGTGGGAAGGAAAAACTTCCTTTTAACAGGAAAAAATCTCAGGGAGGGACAGCCATCTGTCTCCACCGGTGAGTTGAGGAAGGCAGGATAAAAGGCACTCTGTGGAAGAGAGTGAAAGATTAATGATAACAAAATAAAATGCTAAATGCAAAGCGGTATTTGAAAAACTAATTACACACCATGGTTTTATAGTTTGTAGTTCAACTTTTAGCAGCAATAGCAAATTAACTTGAAGAAATCTTTTTCGGTATGACTTAATCAGTCTCTCACGTTATTTTGAAGGAGTTTTAGCACACTCGTTCCACCACTGTTTGAGTTCATTGAGGTTTGCAGGCATTTGTTTTTGCACAAAGACCACCCTTACTGTCTCACCACAACATTTTCCTGCGCCATTGCAACACCTTGATTCTTATCATTTTCTGCCATTCAGTCAGATGACCTCACAGTTGACACTAGAATACTTTGGTATACAGAGGAGTTCATGGTTGACACAGTGACTACAAGGCACACAGGTCCTGTGGTTGCAAAACAATTCCAAATCATCACTCTTCCACCACCGTGGAGTTGTTATGAGATGTTTGTGCTGATATGCTGTGTTTGGTTTTCATCAGACTTGGCACTGTATTATGGTCAAGCATTTCAGAATGCATTTTGGCAAACCTAAGCTGTGCTTTCATGTTCTTTCGCAATCAAAACCATACTTGTTCAGTCTTTTTCTAGTTGTACTGTCATGAACTTTAAAGCTAATGGCTTTAGCTGTAGCCTGCTGTAGAGTCTGAGGTGTAGCTCTTGTTTTTTTGTTTTTTAATTTTTACAATTTTTTTTTTTTACAATTTCTCTGACCATTTCATGGTCTGATCCCGAATTTGCTGGAACATTTAGTCCTGGGAACATTGCCATCTGTCTCGAATGTTTTCCACTTGTGAATAATCTTTTTCAATGTAGAATGATGGAGTTCAGATTGTTTGGAAATGGCCTTATGACCCTTCCCAAATTGATGGGCAGTAACAATTGCTTCGCTAAAATCACTGCGGAGATCTTCCCTCCTTGGCATTCTGTTAACACACACTGAATGCTCAGCAGCAAACTGCCAAGACTTGATTTTTATAAAGGTGCTCACACTTGCTGATGATTAATCAAGAGTTAATCAAGAGCTGATTAGAAGCACCTGGATGCTATTTAATCTCTTAATTTCTGTGGAAGATCATTTACTCTGTACCTAGACATACAATATTTCTGCATTTTGGCAACATTTTTGTCAAACAAATAAAGAAATGCTGTTACATGTCATGTTATGTAGTTCATTTCAGAATCAGAATCATATCAGAATCAGAATACTTTATTCATCCCGAGGGAAATTAGGGGTTACAGCAGGCAGCACGCTAATGGCGCATGCGCACTCACAAAGGAACCTTCTGACCAACTTTACACAAACATCACATTGGGCAGACATGTCAGAAGGTAGGCTGATAGGAAAAAAACAACGAAAATACACTACATGAGGTAAGAGGAGGAGAAAAAAAACTCCACTCAGACTGAGCTCCTAGTGGGAGAACAGTTTGATAAAAGAAAAAACACCTCAGCACAAAAGCACATGACTATCAATACACCATAGAAACACGAGACAAGCAACAGAGGCGGGTAAAGGGTAAGAGAGAGCCGGCGTAGACAGCGCATCCGGTCCTGCAGCATCTGTGCTGGTCCAGTTGACTGCTATCATCCCCGGTAGGGCACAAGCATCGAAGGCGTTGGAAAGGGAGGGGGATGAGTGAGTGCTTATCAGTGTAAGTGTGTGTGTGTGCGTGTCCATAGTTTAGCTGAGACAGTGTCCTTCGGCCTATCAGGCTAAGAGCAATCATTCAAAATAATATTACCGCTGTTATGTACAGTGTCATTAGAGGACCACGAATAAATTGTTGCCCTGGGGTCTTTCGGGAGGTAAGTAAAAATTTCAGGTTCTATTTCCTGCTTACGTAATTTTAAGACCTGCTAAGAACTGGAGGTTTACCAAAAATTGAAATCACATGGCCCTTCAACTTGTTTCACAATCCGTCTCAGTAATCATACACATATCACCACTCCTCACAACATCAGAGCATGGTCTGGTTGAAAACGTGGATGGTGTTCTGAGGTCTCTCCATTCCTGGACAGTTTGTGGGACTATTTTAATGTGTTGGAGGCACCGATAAGTAATATCAGAGGTTCTCAGCTGGATTCTTGTCTGATGAATATGAAGACTAGTCAGTGGCTTGAACACCTTCACTGTCCTGGAACTGCCTACATATTCTGGCCACATGAATCCTGGCATTGTCTTGTACCAGCAGGACCCCAGGGCTCACTGACAGTGGATATGAGGATTTAATCCCAGCACCTAGAAACTGTGAGGATATTGCTGGCTAACATGTTGTGGTGTATGTGACCTTCCAAGAATACGAGACCACCACTAGACCTAATGCCAGACAAGAAGGTTTTGGGTTCAAGTCCATTTTTGGGGCCTTTCTGTGTGGAGATGCATATTTTCCCCATGTCTGCATGATTTCTCCCCAGTACTCCTCCCACAGTCCAAAAACATGCATGGATTGAGGTTAAATGGTGCAGGCAGCATAAAGTTTACACACTTTCTCAAGACCATTTCACATCTGTCACACGAGGGCAGTGTGAGCATGGTGGGACCTTGAAGCTCTGATGTTTTCTGGAAAACGTCAGTCAAGCTGTATGGTGCTCGGCTGTGAGCACAGGTCCCACCAAAGGACACCGGGAACTAATTTTACCCTTATGGAGTCTGTTTCAGACAGTTCAGTCTGAAACACGCACACGTGAGGGCCACTGGAGGTCATTTCGTAGGTCTCTGGTGGTGCTAATTCTGTTCCATCTTGCACAAAGGAGCTAAGCTGATGCTCTGCCCAGCTCTCCTCATGTAGTGGCCCGTCTCTTGTATCCTCCACACTCTTGACACTGCACTAGGAGAAACAGCAAACCTTTTTGTGATGGCACATATCCTGGAGGAGTGAGGCTATCTGTGCAACAAGAATGCCGCTCTCATGCTCACAGTATTGACAGAAAAAGCAAAACTAGAGAAAAATCACCCAGGATGGATAAAGAGAGGGGGATGGTCTGTGGCTACTACCTTAAAAAAACAAATAAAAACTTTCCTTTTTGCATGTTGTTCTGTTATTGCCTCTCAAGTGCACCCGCACATTCATTTCCATCAAAGCAAGTGAAATAAAGCCACTATTGTTTCTGCTTTCTACCTGGACAGATCAATATGTCTGAAGTTTGAATCTCTGTGATGATCAAATGTTTTGTATTTTTCATAGCAGCTGATGACATCAAGAAAACCCTGTGGGCTATAATGAGGGACAAGATGTTCTTTTTTAGTAAAGAATGATACACCAACAAAAAAATCACTAAAGACCCTGTCTAAAGAAAAATGTGTTCGATCAATTAATTTAATAAAAAAATTATGACTCCATTTAGCTCCCGAAAGACCCCAGGGCAACAATTTATTCGTGGTCCTCTAATGACACTGTACATAACAGCGGTAATATTATTTTGAATGATTGCTCTGCAGGTGAAATGATTAAACAGTCAATTATTATTTGTTCGAAAGGGCAATGCATCATTTTATAAATCTCTTAAGCCATTTAAATAATATTAATAATGTCAAGATCCATAAATATCATCTTGCCAACGCATGCACCGGAGTCATGGCAGTCTGAATAGGACCTTAACTGCGTTACCTCAGCAACTCAGTGCACCGCAGCTGTTATTTTAAACACAGTAACTTATTTTCCGAGCCAGTGCAGCTCTGTAAGGGCTACCTCGTCTTATAGGAAGCTTCGAGGCAGTTTCTTTTTTGTCTAAATAAATAAGGCTGTTTGTAATAGAAATAAAGATAATAAAAAATGAGGTATTTAAACTAATAAAGGCCCATCTCACAACTGTTTTGTAGCAATCACATTGAGTACTGCTGTCCAGGATGCTCATTGGTTTTTAAATACAATTGGGAGAAGTACCACCCTGCTTTCATGTCTGCAATCAAATACTGGATGAAGACATCACAGCATCATCAGGACTTTTCACTCTATATTTAGCTGTTGGTTGAGACGCCTGTTAGCTCAAGGCTTACAGCTCTGTTGGCCCACAGCTTACTGCTACTTCACACTCAGAACTTCAAATATCCCCACCACCAACCCGGGCTTAACCCTGCTATGAAGTGGATTGATCCCCGATTTCTACAGGGTAGCATCCCCAGAGGATCAGAGTTAAAGCAACTGATGCGAGGGGAAATTAGAACAAAACACTGGGATGTTTGTTGTCCAATCAAATCATTATGATGAGCTCTGTGTTTTCAAATGTGAGCGTGCAATGCCTTTCTTTACTAATATGGACTGAACACTAGAGTTCAGCTTAATCCTAAAAGTCTCTGAGTAGAAGCATACCTTTATGCTTTTCCATCTCTTTTAAATATTTTCATCAAGTCACAGTGAGAGTTTAGGCCATTTGCACAACAGTGGTTTAACCACTAATTTCTCTGCTTAATGATGACCTGATTGCACACCTGAAGGCTTTTTTAAAAATCTTTCTTTCTTTTGTGTCTGCTTTCCCCTGAGAATGACAGGATGATGTTGGTTAGACTTTCTTCTACTACACAGACAGTAACATTATAATGAAAAAAATTAAAGCTTTGATAGAAATCAGGATCAATCTCAGATTAATTTGCTGTGCATCAGTTATATTGAAGACTTTGATGGGGATATTAATGCCAAGTTCATGCTCCAGTGAATCCTGTCACTGCTCTGTTAAAATCTGCAATTTATTATAGAGAAACAATAGCTACTTATTGCAGCAATATCTAAGTCAGCAGTGAGTTTGAAAAGAGCAGAATCATTATGGTTCTTTCTTGTACCAATAATGAATGTTACTTGATTGCCTGCCCAGCTCCTGTCACTGGCATCTGTGCTCAACCCCGCTTCACTGGTGCAGAGCTGACATAGCTCATCATGTCCTTGTGTGTCAAAATCAGCAGTGTCACTGGCTTTGGGATTTCCACCACGCTGCACACGAGTACTGGCGCAGAATTTTTATCTATACTACTCTTTTTTCCTAATTTAAAATCTAACGATTCACATAATGGTTTAGGTATTACACGGAGACTCACAACATAAAAATGGAAGCTTTTTCAACTACAAATGCAGTGTGGCTTGCCTCATGCTGAAGCTCAAAAGTTGTAAGTTAGTGGAAATCTAAAGCCACTTTTTCCAAAGACTTAACTAATGACAGAGTTTTGAGCACCATCAATAAATCCATGACCAGCATGCACCCTTGAAATAGTACACCAACTCTGAGCAGCCGCTAAAACCAACATGAAACCTGCCAACTGCCCTTTGATCATAAAGAAAGGTCATTCTTCAAGCGCTAAGATTTTTCTCATGCCATGCTTTGTGCACACGGAGACGAAAAGATGCAGTCTCACGACAGACCTCACACAGGCTGATGCATCAACAGTGGGCAAGGAGGGATCGATAAACTTTCACATGTTCCTCTTTAACATTTGTTACGCTGTAATGAATAAATAGATCTGGTATTTATAAACAGCTCGTATTTCAGTTTGAAATGAAAAGGAACCATTCATCACAGACACAGGGAAAGCACGCAAACTGGCCCTGGTGGGATGATGGATTTGAACCCAGGACTTGCCTGCTGTAAGACAACAGTAGTAGCCAATACACAACTTTACTGCTCAAAAAAAATGAATGGATGGATGGACAGAAAAAAATCCAGGGCTGCAGGAGGGCTGGCGTCTATTGCAGCCCTCCTGCAGGAGGAGAGAAAGGGTACAAACTGAATGGGACGCCAGTGTATTGCAGGGTAAAGTAGACAAGGCAATCATTTCTGCAGCAAAATGATGTTTCACTGCAGTAGTTTAGTTCCTATCTTTAAGTTGAGTGTAGATCTTAGTCCTTGCATTGTTGTTATTAAATACATAAAAGCTTAATATATAGAAATATTATATAAATATTAAACATATATACATCCACACCTTTGTCCCAGTAGAACGTGTGAATGTTTTTTGTGTGTCGTGGTTGTTTTTATGGTGAAACCTTTTCCCCTCTATGTTCTTTCCTTCACAAATACACTGAGTCAGTTGGTTTTGCATGGATAAATTGTACAGTGAGCATAATTCTGGCAGTTGTACGGACCGCATGAAGAAAAGTGTGCCTATTTTTGCCAAGAGGTGGCACTGTCTAACTGGATTCCCAAATTCCCAAATTTTCACTCACTCACTGCAAAACTGTGATGTTTAATCGTTACGGAAATCACACAAAGGAATGAAAAATACGTTTTATTTTGATTTGAGTTTCCAGGAAAGTGCTGGAGTGAAATTATCTCCCTGTATCATCATTATTCTCCTGCAATTCAGACAGCGACCGTAGCCATCCAAACCCTCCCTTTTCTGAAAGGTAGCTTAAGAGTGGTGTGTTTGAGATGTCTTTTATTACTTGCTTGAATTTTATTAAAAGAACTGAACTGGGATTTGGTATGAGAAATAAATTGTCTCCGCTCCCTCAGGACTCCTTAGGGGGATGAGAAGATGACAGAACAGTTTTAACTATGGGCACAGTAAAGTGAGATTAAAGCCCTCCGCAGGAGTGCCGCGTGATTCTGGTTGCTCGGATTGATACAACGCTTATAGCACATTAAGAAGAAGAAAAAAAACTTGGCAAGGCTGAAGATACGGTGCTCACAAAACAGCAAAATATAATTTCCCTTTTTTTTTTTCCCGGTGCAGTGTCTCCAGTAATCTCTACACTCTCTGTTGGACATCCTCTGTCAGACATGTCTCCCTATTTTTTTCCACAGTGCAAAAGCCACTTAAGGAGACTGACAAAGTAATAAAGCAGCACTGCAGTTTACAGGACTGAGCACATGGCTCACTGAGCAGGTTGAAATAGGTGCAGAGACAGTCCGTATAGTCTATTCCTTCTACTCAGCTTTTCCCTGCTTCCACAGTTATGCACACAACCATCTCCGAAGTCTTTTCCCTGCCTTCTTGCCTCGATCCTACTTTACCTAAACATCCAAAACACCTTAGCTGCAGGTATGGGGCAGTGAGGATGATATTTGAAAGGGAATATATGGCAATAATGACTGGTTTGTTAGTTGTTTGTGCACCTTCACATTGAGACTAGTCATTTATTTATCCATATAATACACGCTTATCTAACCTAAAATATACATAATATGCAAGTCTTTTTATTTAGAGCTGAAAAGTACCAATTTTCTATTTGCAAAAAAAAAAAAGAATAAATAAAATAAATAAAACAAATAGCCTACTGCCTTCAAAATGTAAAGTTCAAAGAGTTCCAATTAATGTGAAGTTCTTTATGTGTTCCCACTCACGAGCTATGTATTCTTCCCCAGGAAAGAATCTATTACTTATTTCTCACTCCTATTTTTCTTTTCAGCAGGCAGTATATCAAAGGAGATGGTGGAGTAGATTTGTCTCCAGCGGTACAGAAGAGAAATAGGAACTTGAAAATATTATCAGCCAAGAATGTCTGAGGCAAGAAAAGACAACATATTGCTGGGTGAAAAAAAAAAAGGCAACATTTCTACACTTTTGTACATCTGTTACATTTATGTAAGCAAGCGTGAAAAGCGGCTTTACAGACACGCTCAGTCCCTGTGGTTTTGATCTTCAGGGTCGTGTGCAGGACCTTGTGATTGGCCACTGATGATGCTGTTTCACTGGACTGAGAACAGCCAACAGCCATGTCTCATCAGGGCAGCCACCACCTGAGCACTGGGCACTGCACCACATGGATATAGTCACGCACTGGTTTTGCTCTGGGTCTTTTTTTTTCTTTCCACAAGATAGTGAAATGCACACTTTCCAAAGAAAGAAAAAGAGTGCTATTCACTTCATGATACTAAAGCAATTTCAAGGTCTTATTTCTCCCCCCCTTGTTCCGTCTTCAAGTGCCGTGTCATGAACAACTCTCAACAACATTTTTCTATGAAGAAAGTGTTTTGAGTGAGGTCATATGAGGAGATAGCTGGTGTGTGTGTGTGTGTGGGGGGGGGGGGAATGAAAGAAGCATCATGCATAAGATGTGAGACCAAATGCTGCAGTAACTATATCCTCCATGTGAAGGTGTCATGTGATGTATCCCAGCAACATGTCACGCCACGGATAATGGCTGAGACAGATGTGTCATGTCTGTGCACAGCAAGAGAGAGAGGGATATGTTTTGGTTGTGGGATTAATTTGCCTTTTGGGACAGGTGCTGTGAGGGCCAGGAACAGACACAATAACTCTAGTGTTACATGCAACCACCTCTAAAGTCCCTCCCAAGTCCCGCCCCCTTCCCATTTAAACAACTCCACAAGGCCACTGGGAACATGTAACTGACAAAATTCATATGGAAAGTCTCTGTCAGTAATGGGCTTTTACACTGCTGTTATTACATCCTGTAACGTGATACCATTTGTTCTCGTGGTCTGTGAGAAACTCTACTTTAGCTGGTGGCACCGACGTAGCCAGATGGTCTCCACAAATTATACTAAACCAGTCTGAGTCACCCCTGATTTAAACCACACGCTACCTCATTTTTTAACCACACAGAAGAACAACTGTGCTCCTCTTCAGTGAGTAACGGTTTTATATATTCGGGTTTTAATAATTTTACATGAAGGGGTCCTTGGTCAACTCAAGGATTATGTTGTGCAGATGAATCTAGACATGTAATAAGCCCCTCAAATATAATTATCAGCAGATGTAATTCAGAAATGGCAGCACAGAATGTGGATGAGATGATGGGTTGCTGCGCCCAAGGCTATGTATATATACATTATTTAATATTTTATGACGCATGACTTTATACATGAATTCTGATATCAATTCTCTTTCCTCCATAAAACCCAGAAGAAATATTACTAATTTATAATTGGGCTATGCTCTCTCTCTCTCTTCCCTCCGCTAAGTGGCACAGTGCTGATAATTAATAAAAAGAGATCAACAATAATATTATTACTATTAATATGATCACCAGCCCTTTTCTTGCTGGTTAAAAGCTACAAAATTAACAGATTAAATTCTTTTATCTGTTAATTTGAATGTTTAAGTGTTCCTTTTCCACTGCTGAACTAGACACCGATGAGGATCTCAGCTGATAATAAACTTAATGTTCGAACCAGTATGTGAAATCACCAAACATCAGTAAACGAAGGGCTTAAAGTTTTGTTTTTTCATCTCCTCCTGAGGCACTCAGGCACTAACCTGCACCAGAGCTTACACTCCGCCATTCCACACTATTTTTCATGTTGACAAGTGACTTTAATTTTAAAGGTGAGGTTATTTGCTTCGTGGTTATGCACTGCTGCTGCCGTTTCTCCCTTTCCTGCCTTTTACAATTTTATTCCCTTGACTGGAAGCACAAACAAAGTCCATTCTTCCTTTGGGGTTCATTCCTATTGTCGTGACCTTTGTATACATCCTACTGGAAGCCGCTGCCTACTTTTGTGAAATGACTCACCTCATGTCCTCAGTTGCAGTCACTGTTAACATACGTAGTCATATTAAGCACCCCAACCCGCCTTTTAAGTTCCCTGGCAAGCCACAGATGACATGTCCCTGTGGACAAAACACTCAAGCTCGCTTCAGCGAACTCTGCTGGGACTGTCTGACCATGTCATGCTACTCCTCGCGGGGACTATTTTAAGTGTATAAAATGGGTTATGTTCACTGCGGCTCAACTGGGACACTTCTGATGAGTTCTTTGGCAACAAGGCGTCAAATTGCACATCGTTGTGCGTGAAGATATGTGCACCGCCGCTGACAGTGAACTGCTCTTTTTTTTTAAGAAGAAGAAGTCCAGAAGTAGCAGCATGGTGTAGACCTCATCAAGGTTCAAGGAGAACAGAAACATCGCAGAGTCCCCATTATGCCACTATTTTATCCCTCAAATTCAGACTGCTGCTGGGGTTTGTAATGTGGGTACATGGTGAGCCACTGAGCTTTTAAAGGCTGAGGAAGTTTTCTTCATTTAGAAATCAAAAGAACACCCATCCCTCTTTCTATCTCTCTCCCACTTTCTTTTTCTCTCTGCGTTTCACACTTTGTTTCATTTTCTTAAATGCACACAGTGGCCTTGAAACAAATTAATTAAAAACTTAGCAGAACAATTGAAAACTGATGTGAATGAGGACAAAAAGAATCATTAAGATGACCAAACAGCTGATTTCACAGACGACGCACTTCTATGTATGTGTGTGTTTTTAAATTTTTTCAAAAAGCATTTGATCTACAACTGCACATAAAGTCTTTTTTATTATTTTGAATGGCATCTTTCATTTATTAAGGGAGTTAAAATTAATTGCAGGTCTTCTTCACAATGATGTGGTTATTAACAAACCTATGCAGTACTATCGGGAAGGGGAAATTTCTATTCTCCTGTTTCTGTTTTCTGCATTTACAATGTGTTATTGTTACTCAAGATGAATCGACAGCACAAGACTGAGCTTTTGTTGTAAATTCTGATTTAATTATTGCTCAATAATGACTTGCAGGGTTTTTTGGTAGGGCATGAGTGAGAGAGAGAGAATTGTATTCATTTTAACATTATGCATGTAGAACTTGTCAGTCAAATGAGCTGAGGTTCTTCTCCATCATCTACATGCTGATTTTTATTTGTTAAAGAGTAAGATTTGATTAATTAAGTTAATAATGCTGATTACCTTGTATCACTGGAGAATGATGCTACGCCTCCAACTTTGGGTTAAAACGCAGTATTATGTACCACATCTACTTGAAATTAGTAAATATATATGTAAGCAGTGGTCCATTTAAATCCATCCATCCATTCGCTTATCCTTTTCAGGGTCACAGGGGGTGCTGGAGCCTATCCCAACTGTCATAGGGTGAGAGGCAGGGTACACCCTGGACAGGTCGCCAGTCTGTCGCAGAGACAGACAACCATTTGCACCCACATTCACACCTATAGGCAATTTGGATCGATCAATTAACCTATCCCCACAAACTGCATGTCTTTTGGACGGTAGGCGGAAGCCAGAGTACCTGGAGGGAACCCACGCAAGCTCCACACAGAAAGATGGTGGAATTGAACTCAGGACCTTCTTGCTGTGCGGCAACAGTGCTAACCACTGTGCTGCCGTCCATTTACATCCCATGGCTTAAAAGACAGGTCTTTGACTCCAGCAAGGAAATACAATGCACTACTGTACTACTGCCAAGTTCATTGTCTTAAATTACAAACAAGTGCTAAAAGTGGCTGTAAGATATGAAGACATGCTGTCATCATTACACAAGCGAAACTCACTGTGTGACCTGCAATCATATGTTGGCTCTCAGTCATCAAAACTAAAAATGTATACTTATTTTGAAACTGATGCTAGCAACATGTTTTGAAACAGTTTGAACAGGGAAACAAAAACCCGAGGAAGTTTTCTAATTCAAAAAAGAAAAAATCCTAGTAAATCTCAGTTTTTTCTTCTTGCAGCAGCTCCCTTTAGCAGCTGCCACATGGGATTATCTACCTCCGTCTGACCCCATCCCTTGCATCCATCATCAGATCTCTGTATGTCCTCCTTTCCTACATCGTGAATCTTCTCAGTGCTCTTCCTCTTTTTCTCCAGTCTGGCAGCTCCACAGTCAGCATCCTTTGTTTAATATATCCACCATCTCTCCTCTGCTCATGTCCAAACCACCTTTGCCTCTCTATCTTTGTCTTGGAATTACTTAACCTGAGCTGTCCCTCTGATATATTCAGTTCTAGTCCTGTCCCTTCTGCCACTCCCCCCAAAAAATAAAAAATGTTTTTATATCTTCAACTCTGTCACCTCCAGCTCGCCCTCCTGTCTTGGAAGGACAGGGGATTTTTGCCCGAATAAGACCTCAAATCTCACCAGTCATCCTGACTGATTTTGCACTTTCCTAACTTATATTAACCTCTTTCTTTTAAAGACGTTTTATTGTAACTTTGTGCCATCATATTCAAACACACAAATCATAGCAGGTCTCAGTATCTTGTAAACCTTCTCCTTCACTCATGCTGCAATATTTCACAAATCACTGAAACTTGATTCCATCTACTTCACCATGCTTTTGCTCTGTCCTTCACCTGTCTTGTACACTGTCTGTTGCCTTGGATGGTTGACCCCATGTATTTAAACTCAACTGCTTTCAGTATCTCTACACCTTGCTGCTTCACCGTTACACCTGTCTCCCTCCCATTCACACAGATTTATTCTGTCTTGCTCTTCTCTCCTGAGTATACCTCCAAAACTCTCTTCTAGCTGCTCCCTTTCACTACAGATCTCAATGTCATCTGCAAACATCATAGTCCACGGAGACTCCTCCCTGACCTCATCTGTCAACCTGTCCATCACCTGTGCAAAGAAGAAGGGGCCCTGAGCTGATCCCTGATGTAAACCCATCTGTGGCTCCTACCATACAAATCTCCACTTTCTTTCTGTCCTTCATTAATGTCTGGCACCACCTTCACATTCTTCTCTTCAACTCCTGACTTCCTCATGATACAGTTCCTCTCTTGTTACCCTATCATATGCTTTCTCTAGATCATCAAAGACACAGTGCAACTCCTTCTGTCCTGCTCTTTCTTCATCAGTAGTCTCAAAGTAAACATTGCATCTCTCGTGGTTGTTCTCAGCATGTAGCCATACCGCTTCTTGCTGATCGTCAGTTCTCTCTTCAACAACTCGTTGCCATAGCATCATTATGTGGCTCATCAGTTTTATCCTTCTGTAGTTACAGCAGCTCAGCACTTGTTCTTGAAAATCTGTACCAGTACACTTATTCTCCATTTCTCATGGATCTTCTCACTCTGCAAAATTGCGTTAAACAAACTGATTAAAAAGTCCATTGCCCTCCTTAACAGCTCAGTTCCTCCACAGGTATGTCAGGAGCACTCTATATTTTCTTGATAGTTGCCTTCAGTTCCTTCTAACTAATCCTCTGCACTCACTGATTCACTAACTGTCCTCTATCCGACCTCCTCTCTCTCTCATTTTCTTCATTCGTGAGCTCCTCAAAGAATTCCTTCCACCTTCCCAGCACACTCTCTTCCCTTGTTAGTACATTTCCATCTCTATCCTTACCCTGACCTGCTTCAAATCTTTTGCAGTCCAATCTTTCTGCCTGTCCAGTTGATAAAGCCTTTTTTTCCCTTTACTTGAGTGTCCAGCCTCATGTACAACTCACCTTAAGCCTTTGGATTTGCTACCTCTCTATTAGACAGGAGGAACTTCCCAGTACTGTTTACTTTCTTCATCTCCCTGACTATCCCACTTTTTCTTTGCCAGCCTCTTTCCATGAATACTTTCCAGTATTTCCTCATCCCATCACCAAGTCTCCTTGTTCTCTGCCCAAGGACACACCAAACCCCTCCTTGACAACTATGTACACTTTTATATGTTACCCAATGTTCCTCACTCTTCCATAAATGTGTATTCACCACAATCATTTCATCAGTTTTTTCACAGTCCAAAACCATCTGTCCTTCCACATTTCTCTCCTGAACACCATAGTAACCCATCACATCCTCATCACCTCTGTTTACTTGACCTACATATGTCCTCTGAAGTCTATCAATCACCAGTGGTGACCGGACTTCATCCAGATTACGCCATAGTTCTTTTTCCTACTTTAACTGACACCCAACATGTGAGTCATACACAATCACAACATTCAGCTTCACCCCTTCAATTTCTAGCTTCAGATTCTGCCCGACACTCTCTTCACCTCAGCCTGCCACAAGCCACTATGTAGTCCCCGGCCCAGATAAAGGCGGAGGGTTACATCAAGAAAGGCATCCATGCCAAATCAAACATGCAGATCACCGTTTCACCTGTAACCTAACTGACTCTGAGACCAGGCCATTACTTCATATGGTGTAGGTAACTTGCTCAGCAAAGGCACCATTAATGCTAAATGATGCTTGAATGATGAAGTTTTGGAGCAACGTTTTCCAAAAACACCTTTCTTGCTTCACTAACACAAAATTAAACCCCATTCTTCATGTATTCCTTTGTAAAGGACACCAAATACTGAAACTTTAAGCCCTGCCTTTCTGAAGCCCAGACTTGTCACCCACTGAAATCCTGCTGCACAGTGTGAAATGAAGGACCAAGACAGTTGAGCAGCTATCAGGCAAGAATGGGAAAACAGTTTGCCTTCAAATCTACAGCAATAGGTCTCCTCAGTTCCCAAACACATGCAGAGTGTTATTTTAAAAAGAAAAGGTGATGCAACACAGTGGTAAACATGCCCCTATCACAACGTTTTTGAAACATGCATTAAATTGAAACTGAGCACTTTTTTAAGCAATTCGTTTTCTCATTTTCAATTAATATTGGCAATTCGCAGTTAAGTACAAATTATATGAAAATACTTACATTTTGTTTATAATTGACTATTTTGGAGGAAACTCGGTTATGTTATGTAACTTTTCTTTGATGCATCTGACTTCACTGCTTTTCTTTGACTGTGGAACAGAGAACTACATAACCCGAAGGAATAATTACATTAATCACACTCACCATGTCACCCTCATGAAGTTTTAACATCTGATGTAATTATTATTTTTTCAACTTGGGAGGTTTGGCATTGCAAGTAATTATAGAAAGTGGCAAAAGAGAGGAGAAAGGAATACTGGGCTGGATCTCTGATGCCTCGCGGAAGCTGCATTTGATCTGCTCTAGCACCACGATACCAGATCCTTAGAAACCCACTGAGCTAGGCAGAGACTCATGATACGGTCAATTAATGTTACAATACTCTAAATGTCAAAAGTGTAAAATCCAAAACATAGTGTCTCATTTTTTATTTCGCTTGTGTCAGAAAGCAGAGGTACTCTAAAGGACAATTCTTGAGTCAGCTCTTGATTAAATAGATCTATGGATCAATTTTTCATCCTAAAACCTCTTTTTCAAATGACTAGAGGCAATTACTTCAGAGTTTGTCAAAGGTCTCCTCTCTCTTCCCTCTCTCTGTCTCTCGCTCCTTTGCTTTCTCTTTGCTTGCATCACTCACATCTGCCTTTGTAGAGTGCATAAGTAAAAAGACGGCACTAATAAAAGAGCAGCCATCCAGAGCTGACTGATTGAATTAATAAGCAACATAATCATGGCTGATCTGTAAAGTTATCTACAAGCCAAAGCATTAGGGGAGTTCGGTGTAGCACACTGGAGTGCGTCTGGCTGCCTGTCACATCTCTGCATCTGCTTTCTGCTGCTGTCAATCGTACCCTCGCCTAATTGCTTGAGATAGAGGATTGCAAATGGTCTTAAAGAGCTCCCTCTCTATTTAATTTGCATCCAATAAAAAGTTTGAGATGCCTGGCTTGTTTATGCCTGTCTGCTTTGAATGTTTACTTCTGTGGAATCAAAATAAACAACAATTTCGAGTACCATAGATTTCTGAAGCCGAGTTGCTCTTGCAGTTATTGTTTGAGAAGGTTTACTTTTGGCTGTCATCAAACGGCAGAATTCCGTATTTGACGACTGGCTCGCGTCGCCATTAGAGAAGCTTTTTGTCCATGTGTCATTTGCGTGGCATCTGAAGCATCCAAGCCAGGAGAATAGTGTGCTTCATCAGTGATTTGAATTCAAATTCATGGCTTCGAGGCTCTGAGTTAACAGTGGCTTAAAAGACAGAACATCAGTCAGCTAGCCTTTATCGTAATGTCGTTGGAATGCTTCAGACAAAATCGCTCTCATTGTGAGCGGACTTCAGTGATCCCTTTAGTGATGCATGGCCGTGAGGCTGGCATTTGTGGCTTGGAGTAAAATACAGCTGCTGAATGAAGTGCTATGGGAATTGATATTCCCCTAGCGATGGCTTTAGTGAGTGTCAATTACATCATATTATTAATTACATTCCCATGAGCCTCGGCTGTACTTTGTGTTTGGTGGGAGCTAGGAAAAGCTGCTAACACTCTCAAATAAGGTGACGAAGAAAGCAACATAAAGCGATAAACAGCTCCATATTAGGGTTCCCTTTTGAGCACATTAGTATCTTGACAGTAGTGTTAAAACATGACTGTGTTCAAGTGCAGCTTATCCACTGTTTAAAGGTAATTTTATACAGTCTATGGAGACGCAGGCTGTAGGATGCTACTGTAGAAAATGCTTTTTGAGAATTTGAAGGCAGAAACCTCATTATTTTAGCATAATTGAGGGTGAGTGAGGTTATAATGTTCAAGGACAGAGCCACATTCAGAACAACCAATATAGGCTAGTACTTGGTAGTTATTTTACACTGATAAATAAAACAAGCCTGTGCATGTGCCCCGTATAGGCACGTGTTTGATCCAATGACGTTATGATTATTGCGCAGCGTGGTCCCTCAAAAAGTTAAAAATGTGCTGTGTTTTTGCTTTATATGCAAAGACAGTGTTTATATAGAAGCATGCAGATGCATGCCTTTTATGAACAATGCCATAGTAAAGGTTTGGCTAACTTGACAGAAAGGATCCGAACATTTTTTTTTGTCTAAATGATAAGCTCCTCCTTGCTTAAGAGTTGCTATGGCAGTAGAAAGGCTGAAGATAAACCGAGATCCAGCGCTGACATCATGTCTCTCTCTTTGATTACGCCTACACAGAAATACCATTAAACTGCTTCACACCATTGACCGCACATTTGACATGGTAAGAAATTCTGCACACTCATTAATGCTTACACCCCTGGCTGTACCTCAGGCTGTGACCATGTTAATAATTTCTGTGTAGATCTATATATTTACAAGATTCCTGCATCACAGTTAGGAATGTTTGAAAGTTTGAATTGGATTATGGATTAGCATGTTTCTCGTGTGGGTGCTCAACACCTTAGAAAACAGGATTCAAGACTGTCCTAAACAATAATAAATTCAAATAATAAGATTTTGACGGTTTCCAAACCCATGTGCAAGGGCTAGCACCTCAAAATAACCACGCCCATAAATTCAGAGAGACTCATTATTACCACTCACAGTATAAAAGATTCTGAAAAGCTTCTGGGTCTGGAAACTGATGGTGCGTTCCTGAATAAGTTGGACGTTGGAATTTCTGAGCTCCCAGCCAGAATTTTAATCTAGACTACCACCTTTAATTCTAATTTCCTAGTCAGAAAGCCAGAGCTGCCTCAGCAACCGTAAGCTAACAATCAAAAGATGGTTGAAGTGAATATAAACAGCTGTAAAACTTTTAATTTCCCCTGCCACTGTTGTATATTTGTAAATATGCAAAAATGGAGCACTTTAAAACTGACCAAGTTATATCCATGATAAGTTCTACCTTGCTATGAACTAAAACCAACCCTGTTCTTCATGCTTTCTCTAGAAAATGCTAATGCTAACCTCAATCAGTTTAGATATCTGGAAATGCCTTTAACCAGGGGTGTCAAATGTGTGAGCTATGAGAACTTTTATGTGTACATTTATCAATTTTACATTTAAAATTGAACTTATTTATCTTATATTAGGATACCTCGGGGATTAAATGTGTAGTTACACTAACAGAAAGTGAAGTTTTAGTCATCTGGCCCACTTAAGATCAATCTGTGTTGCATGTAGCAAATGAGTTTCACATCCCTGCCCTAAACCTTTAAACCTGCATTCTTTTTAAAGTCCACCAGGGAGCGATAGCTTCGGTTGCAACAGGAGTTTCAGTTGTACATGTACAGACATTTATGGGAAGACAGCCCTCTGTGAACGATATCCTGCCAAGCTTATGGTCTCAGTCACTCATTTATAAAATGGACTCACACTGAGACCATTTTATGAATGCTATGTTGTAATTTTGCTAACCGCTTGCGATCGACAAATCACTAGCCAATGATGGCAGGTTAGTCAGACCATTCCCTCATCTGGTTTGAAAATATCAAGATGCTGAGGGCAAAAACAGGACTTTATAAACCAGGGGGTGACGTCATGGTAACTACATCCCTCTTTTACGCTTTCTTTTACTGACAGCGAGAGAGCTAAATGCTCAAAAGTGCGGTTTAGAGCAGATGCACTCTAAAGAAGTTATGGTCTTGGGTATGTCTAATTGAATCTGCAAGAAACATTTACATAAATGTGCTGCTACCAAAAAATAAATTAATAAAAAATTGAGAAAGCCAGAAATGTTACTTATGCAACATTTGAAGATCTTGGTTTAGGATTAAAATAAGTGCTTAATTCACTTTAAAGGTCATCATTGTTACATTAAAAAAACAACCCTGTATGAATAGAGCATGCACAGAACAACAGCTGTACGTGACGCCCTGGCTTGAGAAAGTGTTTGTGATTTTTTCTTCCTTTTAATTATTTATATTTTTTCTAAATTACACTGTGACTTTACTTTGATTTTCCATTAGAAGAAAGGCTGAAGATAAACCGAGATCCAGAGCTGACATCATGTCTCTCTCTTAGCATTACGCCTACACAGAAATACCATTAAACTGCTTCACACCATTGGCCACACATTCGACATGGCAAGAAATTCTACACACTCATTAATGCTTACACCCCTGGCTGTACCTCAGGCTGTGATCATATTATTAATTTCTACGAAGAGGGATCTATGTATATCTATCCACAAAATTCCTGTAAATAATTGGTGTTTGTGGTGGAGAGCAGCAGTGTGAAAGAGTCACTGATACCCAGTCTATTAACTTGTTGACACTTTGGGGTCGGTCTGACTCTGGGCTAATGTGGAGTGTGACCGAGCAGAACCATCTTCATTATCCTGGCGTAATGTTTCATTGCTTCAGGCTTGTGCACTGATGGCTAGCCACCCACTCCTGTGCCTGTACCTCTCTTCTACTACTGCCCCATGTAACTGTCTGTTCTGTGAACGGCTGCTTGACATTCAGCGCTTTTTTATGTATATGTAGAGATATATATATATATATATATATAAACATAAAAGAAAATCACTGATTTCAAGTTTCTTCTCACCCTTCCATCCATCCATTCATTCTTCCATCCATTCATCCATCTCCTTCTACTTCCATCCTTCTCAGTAGTGTCAGAGCTTTCTTGCATCATCTTTCTTTGGTGTATGTGCGCTCATTTTTCTTCCTCTCATTTTGCTTTGCCTTGAGATGCTGCCATATGTCTGCATCCTCTGGCCTGACTGCGCTTTGTATTATTTGTACATCTTCTTCACAATTTTGCAGGGCTAAATCACAGCTGCTCTCTGTAATTTTCTCTTTCCTCTGACTTATTTTGTCGCCTTTGCACTTTGGGGTTTTCAACTGATTTTAAGGTAACAGACTCGGCCAGCGGGGCGTCTCTTGATAGCTGAAAAGAATTTGTGGTTGACAGCTGCTTGAAAATATTATATTTCCATGTCAAAAGAGACAGTTATGCATTCCTCTTATATCGGAAAAGCAGCGCTATAAAGCTCAAAATTGCATGCTATGCTTTTAGTACAATTTCACCATTCGTAGCTGTGTCGGGCTGTCAGAAGAGTACAGCCTTTGAAACATGTCCCAGTTTTACTTTATTTGCATTCTTGATACTTATTGTAAATCACTGCACATCTACACGAGCGGTGCCAATTAAAGTTCAGGGCGTAAACAGCTTTGGAATCATTATGCATTAGAGGAATATCAAGCAATATGATGCTGTCCAGAAGAATCTCTCACTGTCTTTCTACTGTTTCCCAAGACTGTCATTTTGTCACTTGGTCTGTCAGGAGCTCTTAAATCAAACTAACATGATGTATTAAGAAAAAACAGACTCAGAATAAATGATGCAGAAGCAAGGAGTAGAAAGAATGCAAAGCAAAAATAAAACAGAACAGTCAGCCAGGTGCAGACAGTTGATTTAAATACAAAACATGACCTTTACAGTGCATTCACTCTGGCTTTCCTGCTCTAATAAGGTATAAACACCACATCCTAATCTTTGAATGCCTTATTTTTCCTCTTTGTATCACTGAAGTAACTGCAGCAAAAAATAATAGATAAACGTGTAAAACTCATTTGCTTTTTGTACCAAAAATACACAAAGCAGCAAATCTAAAGGGACCTGAAAATGAAAAGGTAATGCATCACAAACAAGACACAAGGGGGGAGGGAAAATGAATAAAATACTATCTGATTTGTTGCCATTCATTAAATTATGCTGTTTGTGTCTGGAAAGTCTAAATCTATAAAATAAGACAGGTAGTTTTAGTAGTGACAGCATAGCTTTGTAAGTTGAGTGTTTATATTAGAGGCTGTGGATGGACTCCAAACAGTGTACTCAATGGACAGATGTATACTTGCATAAGCTGATGACATGAAGACTCCAGCGACACTTAAACAAACAGCTTTTGGCTTGTGGCCTTCATCAGGGTCATTGCTAAATACATAATTTAACTAAATGGGTCATTTAATCATCAGGGTCATTTAACTTAATACAAAAATTTAGTCAAAAACATAGATTTTTGTATTGTTTCTCCCTCTTTTAACGTCCCTGTACTTTAGTTTTATATAAACTTATTTGCATTTGTCAGTGTAATTTTGATTATGTATTTCTTTTAGACCTGCAGGGAAGTTTTCTTTTATTATTTTTCCCCCTTTTAATCTGTAGTGGTTCAGTCCAGAATCTATTTGGGCTGTAGCTTAACCAATTAACCAATTAGCCAGTACCACCTCGTTAAATGTTAATTGGTCAGTTTGTTTATTTGTGAAGGTGTGACTGGTCCTGTTTTTTATTTAAACAAAAACTGTGTTGCTGGAGTCTTCACGTCATCAGATCTTTGTCCTCTCCATGCATTTTGGAAGTAGGTGAAGTTGTGCCAGAAAAATGTGTTGCTATACATGTATAAGCTCCCAAAAGACTTTGTAAAAAATCAGTTTTAAATAGACATGCTAAATCAAAGCTGATTCTAAAAAACGATGCATCTTTAATAGTTTAAATTGCAAGAATTCAAGAAGCTTTTCGTGTGGTTGTGGTTGAGATTTGATTGACAAGCTGTTGATTTAAATTCAAAAGCACTCCCATTTTGGAAACTGAAAACCAACTATTTCAATGTGGACTGAATTGACGAAATGGAAACAGACTAATACTTACATTTAGTTGAAGACTCAAAATGCTTTTGCAAGTGTCATTCACTCAATCATATAACATTTTTATCTTTGTCTAAGTGCTTTCTAACATTTGGATACATCCTGAGCAACTTGGGGTCCAGTATCTTGCCCACGGGTACTTTGGCCTGCAGACTGACAGAGGCAGAAACTTACTTTACTAAAATGTTGTATTTCAATAGAACAGTTTTGCTCGTAAGATACAGATACATACAGAAAAAAAAAAGATATAGAGGAACTCTTACTCATTATTAAGGCATGCAGCTGGAGAAGCTGTGTCAACACATCCACTCACTCCCAGTGAGTGTGACCTGATAAAGACCATCCTCGTGCTTTCTGCTGTAATTGGAGGAGGCTAAAGTCCATTCTCTCCTAAGGTCAGCCTTGCTAAACCTGCAGGGGAAAAAGTTCAGCTGGATGACAATGGAGACAAAAATGCAGGCTGCCTACCAACTTAACTTATTAATCTTGCAACTCAACCACTGTTAATGTTGCTGATCTACAAAGGGAAGCTTGTCAATTCACGTTTGATAATGCAGGCCAGCAAAAAACAAACAGTTACTGTAGCTGCCATGTGGTTGATGCTAAACTAGCAACTATTACAGCTGCAATGTAGTAAAAGAACTCCGTTCCATCAAACATTATCACTGAAACTGTCATTATAAAAGTACTCTAATGAGAGAGAGTCTGACTGAAAAAAACAAAAGAAAAATTAACGCTCAAAAATTAAAATAAAAAAATATGCACCAGAGTGATAAATGACTGGTAAGACAGGAGACAGAATACTTGCAGACCAAAACAAAAATACATGTCAGGAGACATTTGGGGTAGTGGATAGCACAATCACTAACACACAGACTCCAGTAATTTCAGAGAATCCTTTGTTTTTCAAGTCACCTCTGTTTTTGTTTTTGTTTTTCCTTTTTCCATCGCTCTTTATTTAGGGTAAGGCACTAAAGTCAGAGTTCAAACACAGGCATTCACCCACCATAACACACGTTAAAGGGCAGTATTTCCCACAGATATTTCTTTATTACTTTGGCTGAATGCACAGCAACAGTCATGTCCCTGAACTCTGTCAGACTGTCTTTAAAATGTGAAGGCTATAATGTATTGACCAAGCATCAGTCTGTGATGATTTGAGAGTGTGAACGGGGTGTATAAACATTAAAAAGAGTAAACTGTGTGTTCCATGGGTGTCAACAACTCTATTCAATCTGCCAGCTGCAAATAAAGGGAGAATAAAAGCAACAGGGTATGTAATACAAAAGGACCTGACACACAGCGTTGCAGCATAGATGAATGTTTATTTACAGTGTTTCTTTGCCACTTTGTGTTTGCACAGCTTTCCAGCTGCCTCCTCCAGCTCAGCACACCACACAGCTCACTCGTCAGGTCCTGGCATTCTATTCAAATAAGGGAGGCATGATTACATGCTGGAAATATGGAAATCTGCAGAGTCGGTGTCAGCCTCAACTGACACCACACCTTGAACCCCGACCCCAACCCAGAAGCGGGAGAATGTTTGGATGCGATGGAGCCACTGGAGTGGGGCATGGTCCGAACAGAGGGTGAATGGACGTTCCAGGAAGTACAGCAAGTATTATCAAAGAGAGTCAAGTGCTCTCACCAGATGGCCAGGAACTCCTTCTCTACTGTACTGTACCTGGCCTCTCTCAGCTCTAACAAATCCCCACTGATATATTTCAGAGGGCAATTGACCCCCGCTTACCTGCTGGGATAAAACAGCCACCTGCCTTCCGTTCAAGATCAGAATGCAGACTGAAGGGGAGGGAGAAGTTAGGAGTGTGGAGCAGCATTTCCCTACAGAGAGCCTTCTTTACCTGCACGAATGCTGCCTGGCACTGCTCTGTCGACTGGACCAGATCTGGGGTGACTTTTCAGGGGAGGTCAGTCAAAGGTCTAGTCAGCTCTGCAACAGTTCTTGAGACAAGAGAATCAGTTGGTAGCCCTTGGTTAAATCCATTGTCATGAAGAAATGACCAGTCCCTAACTGGCCCATGAACCATCGACCTGAGCATGGCATAAAATCGTGGCATCTCTTTCACTTTGTGGTTGTCAGCACAATGTTATAGACCCACCTTTCTTCACCACAAGAACTGTGGGGCTACACCACGCACTGTGGGACTGTTCTGTTACTCCCATCTTCAGCAGTTCCCCCATTTCCTCCTAACTATTTCTCTTTTTTCCCTTTTTTGTCTTCTGTCCAGGAAGCTGGTCGAGTCCTGAATGCACCATCACATCAGGGCGCATTTCAAAATGGTGCTCTATGAGTGAGGTATGACTAGGTAGGTGGGAGGTAACACATGTGCAAAACACTGCTGCAGTCCAGCACCATCCACTCTCTGAACCTGTGTGACATGGTCATCACAATGGAGGGAGATAGGAATGGTGGAATTCAGCACCTCCGGCCCCAACTCATCTCTTTCCTTCACCGAAGAAGTGGCCTAAGCCTCTCCATGCTTTGAGCAGGTTAAGGTGTTAAACTTTTGTGGCTACTCCCCTGTCTGACCGCACCACCTCGTAGAGGCAGCTTTTTAGCACCAACAACTGGATGTGTTCCTTTTCCATTCAAGTGTCACAGATCACTAGATGCAATCTGTCTGTCACCATCGCAAAATGCGAGTAGGTTAGCGCTACATCAGGGCACACCATTTGACCAATGATTTTCATCACCTGGTCAAAGGCTGAGCTTAGAGTATCGTCTTGAGACTGCTCTGGTGGGAAACCTCCCATTGTGTGAACCGCTGGAAACAGTGAGGCCTCCCAGGAAGGCCCACCTATCTAATCCTCCCCAGAGTCACCGTCAGACGACCTCTTTGCCCTTTCACAATGCCCCTGGGCAACGCAGGGTTGGGTGGATCAGGACTTTGTGTAGCCTGAGTCCAACAAAGCTGCGTATACACCCTTGATGCGTTACTGAGACAATGTATGTTGGAGGGTTGACAACACTGTCCCACCCCCATCCGTGGGCATTCCCGGTGGACATGTCCCAGTCGCTCTGCAGCAATGGCCCATGGTGGTGCTGATGGGTCCAGGAGGGGACAGTCCGGTATCGCCCAGCGGATGTCCCCCAAAAAAGTTGAGGGTGTTACGTCCAGGTGGCTGGAAGGCAGCGTGGACCCAAATGCAAGACTCAGTGCTGAGGCAAGAATACCTTTTCACTACTTTTACTTTTACTACTACAATTTACAGTGACATGGTTTGAATTTAGGAGCCCTGGTTTGGTTGTGTGAGTAGCAGAGAGTCTCTGGGGAAAGGGACACTGGTGGGACAGTGATGTTGGTGCGGAGCAACTAGGTCCTCAAACAGCTTCAACTAGCACACCTTAACCCTGCAGACGGTCAAGCTATTGCTGTTGTACCGTTGCTTGTTCCTGATGCACAGCTCCGACACTACTTTTACCACTTTTTTGGTCATGGATCCATCATCCCATGACTGGGTTGCAGCACCTCTTTTGATACAAAAGGACCAACACACAGTGTTGCAATATGGATGAATGTTTATTGACAGTGTTTTTTCTCCAGGGCAACACATCAGTCAGCTCTATTGTCAGGTCACGGCACCCTACTCAAATAGGACAGGCATGATAAGATGATGAAAATCTGCTGTGTTGGTCAGCCTCCCTTGACACCATACCCTGAACCCACTGCTCCACCCCTCCCCTATAGCTAAGCTGCAAACTACACCCTACCATGGAGTATATGTATACATACATACATACATGCAGTTGAATGCACTTGAATCCAAGAGGTAAAGGCTTGCTTGTTAATTTGCTATTATATCTAAACCAGTGATATTAAATTCAAGCATGCACATCAAATATAACATGAACTTTAAAAAAATTATTGCTGTATAATTCATAATCTTAAACTCACTGTTGGAATCGCAGTCTTGAGCTGCCTCATAACTTTTGCACTGTCCACTTCCTGCTGTGACAAAACAAATTTCCCACGTGTGGGACTAATAAAGGTTATCTTATCTTATCTTATCTTATCTTATCTTATTACTTTGTTTTTTGTTTTTTTATTTACTAGAATGGTCACAGTTTAAACCTTGCGGCTCTCAATCAAAACAACTCAGAAGACCTTAATGGTTTCCTCACAGTGTGAAAAAGACAGAAATAACACCCAGCAGGTTAAGAACGGCTCCCCCAGGGAGCCTCCCCATTTTTCTAATTATTGACTGCCAAATTTCACATGTCATTTAATGTGTTACGACAGTCTCCTCTGTACGTTGAAAGCTTGTTTACCAGCAGAAGAACAAGCTGATCCTCTGATACACTGACAGTAACAATCACTTGTTCATTGCTCTTCAGTTCGACACCCTAAATCAATTTCACGTGTTGTGATTGCCTGAAATGCCAAAAAGGTCTCTGTCATCATGTTTGACATGTCTGCACTGCTGATGACAACAATCAACTGATTTTTTATTTTATTTTAGGTTTTTTTTAATGTAGTTTGTTTAGTAAGACCTTGAGATATTTCCCTATTTGACCTTAAAATGTCAAATCATAGATTGTGTGGCTTGCATGCTTTTATTTTCTCAAACAGCCTTGAACTTCAGCAGTATTTGAACTTTTTTTTCTCTCTCAGCTCAGGTTTGTGGCTGGTCTCCCCGTGCAATGATTCCCTTTGCACGGGCCCCGTAGCTAATCAAAGCCTCTCTTTCTGCTTGGCTGTCATGCACACAAATTCCCAACAGCACATCCTTATTAGCCCTGAGTTTAAAGCGCACCAAAGTCAACTGACAGGCCCTCCAGGCCCCACAAGAGCAATTCTTAAGAAGTGTTTCATTCTGTGTCTGTCAGACACATGTGAATCTGAGTTGATGACTTTGCATCTTGTGTCTGAGCGTTCCTCCTCCCACCTTGGCATACGTATTCATGGTGTAATAATTTTACTGGAGGTGGATGTCAGCTACTTTTTATGGCAGCTATAATAGCTTTGACCCAAGCAAGGTCAAATTTGAGCTGAAGATCAAACAAAAATGTTCACAGACATTTTTGATAAGATCACCACCAAGTGTCCCACTTCTGCCCCGAAACTAGATCCATGTTTCTGTTTTTTGGTGGCAGGTGATAAGCCACTGAGGTGCATGTTTTTTTTTTCTTACCTCAGGGTTTAAGTGAACTGATGGTGCTGTAAATGGATAATCTTCTAAAGAATGAAATGGCTCTCTTGACAGCAGGAACTCCAAACTTTAAAATCCCTGTATGCTGTTGCCATCTCAAGCTGTGGGAGGAAAGCATAACCTGCTGCAAACATCTGCGGGGTGGGGGTGGGGGGGTACTGCTTTTATTTATAATTTTACATTTGAAGAGTAGTCCCTAATTTTTAAGCAGGTGCTCATTAGAATAAGCCACTGAAAGATCCCTGAAAGACTGAAAGCATGAGCTTAAAAACTGTACTTAGGCAGATATACAGTTAGCTTAGACAGAGACGATATTGCATAAAAATCTGAGGAACTAAAGCGTTGTTGTTGTTTTTTAATGCAAACCCTTCATTTCAAGGGCTCAAAAGTAATTGGACAATTTAAATAAAAAAAAATTTAATGTTCATTTCATTTCAACTTGGTTGGAAACCTTTTACTGGCAATGACAGCCTGAGGTCTTGAACTCATAGATATCACCAGATGCTGGGTTTCTTCCTTTTTAATGCTCTGCCAGGCTTTTACTGCAGCAGCTTTCAGTTGCTGCTTGTTTGAGGGCCTTTGTGTCCGAAGTTTAGTCTTAAGTGAGATGCATGCTCAGTCGGGTTAAGATCAGGTGACTGACTTGGCCATTCAAAATTATTCCACTTCTTTGCTTTAACTTCTGGGTTGCTTTGCCTATATGTTTTGGGTCATTGTCCATCTGTATTATGAAATTCCGCCCTATCAATTTGACTGCATTTAGCTGGATTTGAGCAGAAATTATGTCTCTGAAAAACTCAGAATTCATTCAGCTGCTTCTGTCCTGTGTCACATCATCCATAAAAACTAGTGTCCCAGGGCTACTGGCACCCATGCATGCCCACACTGCCTCCACCGTGCTTTACAGATAATATGGTATGTTTGGATCAGGACTACCAAACTGTAGATTTTGTCACTCCTATGTTGTAGTCATTTCTCAGATGTTTTTTTCTGTTTTTGCTGCTTAAGGATGGCTTGTTTCACCTGAATGGAGAGCTCCTTTGACCGCATGTTGTCTGTTCAAAGCAAAATCTTCCAATTGCAAGCACCACACCTCAAATCAACTCCAGCCCTTTTATCTGCTTAATTGATAATGATATAACAAAGGAATTGTCCACACACGCCCATAAAATTGCCTTTGAGTCAGATGTCCAATTACTTCTGGTCCCTTTAAAAAGAGGGTGGTACATGTTAATGAGCAGAAACTCCTAAATCCTTCATCCAATTTGAATGTGGATGCCCTTAAATAAAAGCTGAGAGTCCACACATTATGTCCATGCTTATTATATAACTATAACTGGAATATGTTTCAGTAAAAAGGTAAAAAAAAAAAAAAAAAAACTGGGACAGTCTCCAAATATATATGGACATAACTGTATGAAAATATGAAATTCTAAAATCTTGTTGTAATAATTTAAAAACTTATACAAAAAGATTTTGTAGATTTCATAAAAGTTACTTCCAGTTTAAACTTGTAACTTGGCTTGGCCTCAAGGTTTTTTTGGTTTTGCCCTGGTGATCTCACAACTCGTCTCAGACTTGTGGATATGTAAGTACTCTCAAAGTTGTGTGAATCCTATCAAGTTCTGTCAGATCATCCTCCTGCTGTGAGCACCTATGTGCTTGCACCAGAGCTCATTCTGTTCTTCGGCGGTGACAAGCCGATGGATTATTCAATACTATAATGAATGAGGTGTCACAAACATTAAGCTCTGCTGTTGGGCAGAATGATTTCTCTCTGTCTGGGTCTGCCTAGCTATACATTGCTCTTATTGATTATGATGAGACTTTCTCCTCCAGTTATTACAATATTGATCTCAGACAAATGCAGAAGAACAGAGTGAATAGACCAGGGAAGTTTCAGAGGCTGAGAAACTAAGAGCAGAGGCAGCAAAAAGAATTGATGGATAGAGCACATACCAGCACACTAAGCTAATTTTGATATTTCATAGAGATCAATCCAAAGCTATTCAATTATTTGTTTGCTTGTTTTATTTTGTTCTGAGGTCTTTATTATGGGAGGCGACACACCAGGATTGGTTACTCTAAAGTTTGGCCTTATCAACAAAACTCTATTGTATTTTATTTTATTCATTTATATGTGTATTTATTTATCTTGTTAGGTATGGAAATCAATTAGTCATTTATTTTATTTTTGTACAAGCTTAATCTCAGATTTTCTCATAAGATCAGCTATTGCTTGTCTGTTTTTGTACTCACTGGCTAAAATAGTTTTTGGAACCATCAAGTACGCCAGCTAATGGTTAGCTAGTACTGTTTTTGTTGTAGCCAGCAACTGTTAGCTACAGCAAAAAAGAGCTTCAAAATTATGGTATGAATCAGCTGAGGAATTTTTATATTTGTAGCTTTTTTTGTTGTTGTTATTGTTGGTGTGATTTCTTTTGATTTCTAGGAAATCAAAAAGAACTAAATGTGTAACTTGAGGACATTTTGTTTTTGGTTACTGGCTAGATGTGTTTGGGTTGGGAGTGTTCTGCTGCATCCTACAGGAAGTGGTTTAGTCCAAACATCAGATCACGTTGTGCCGTATCATTGGTTTGGAATCTAAGCAAGGCTGTCTTCTTCAAAGCTTCTTGGTACAGATGCTCTGGTTCATACCTGAGTACAATGAATATGCTCACATCTGGACAAAGGGGTAGAATGAAACAGACTTCTTCAGTTGAATGGACTAAACAGGACAGGTGTGAAAACACCCTTAAGGTTTTAAGGCTTTTACTCATAAAATTGTGTCAAAAGTTACATGCCTAAAATTTGTGCAAATATTTTGTGCTTTAAAATATTTTTCAGACTAAATTATTCTTAATGCAACAACTCACAAATGTGAACAAACAGATCTGACCAATCAGACCACAGCATTTGGCAACAAGTGCACTCGTAGCTCAAACATGCACCAGTACTGAATATACAATGATATGAAAATAATAAATTAATGCTACTTTGCTCAGTCACAGAGCTAGATGCTGCTCAGCTCTCTGAAAATGTTTCTCTGCCTCCTCAGACGAGATCTCAACTCTGCCAACAATACTTCACAGTGACGTCCTGAAATATGTACGAAAGCAGAATCTCCATTTCTTCCTTTTACTTGTTCAGAACTATCAGAACCACCTCATCATCGCTTGTTGTTGACTTCATATATTTCACTGTGCATTTTTTGAGAATTTTCCTTCTTCTTTAAGTCTGTAAATACCAGGGGTCCCCGATCCCAGTCCGCAAGGGCCGGTGTCCCTGCAGGTTTTAGATCTTACCCTGGGTCAGCACACTTGAATCACATGATTAGTTCATGGCCTCTGGGGAACTTCAAGCCATGTTGAGAAGGTAAGTTATCCGTTTAAATCAGCTGTGATGGAGGACACGTCTAAAACCTGCAGGGACACCGGCCCTCGTGGACTGGGATTGGGGACCCCTGGTATATACATTACACGGCAGGTTCACATCTGAAAAATTTTGAATTAAGTGTCACTTTTTCACAACGCCCTAGGTGACTAACAGCTTTTAGACACAACTTTTTTCAAGGCATCTAAAAGTGTCAAAGACTACAGTTTCTCAAACAGCCGTTTTAGGCTGTTTACCAATGTGAGTCATTCAATCTATCTACACTTAGGTTTTAAAATGACTCATTTTAGAGCAGAAACACACATTTTTACCTCCTGGTAGAAAAAACTGATTGACAATTAATAGATAATTTCCTTCTCTGTGGTGACTGTAGATGGGTGTATTTTATTGTATTACCAACTTGTTTAAATTGTATTAAGGCAAAGTTTGACACAATTACAAGTGATAGGCTTCTTCGAGTGAGGAGTGGGTTCTGTTTTATCTAGTTCAGCATTCGGTTATGGTGACATATGCTTGAATGAGTCAGTTGTTCAGTTTCTCTGGCAGCTACATTGTATTTGTCTGTCCAAACACACTCACAGGCAGCTTTAAGAAATCCAACAGAGCAATGGCCTCAACGCTCAACTTGAGTGTTTGTAGCAGCAGTCCACAGATCAGTGGGTGATGTCATGGTGGGTGACTCATGAAGTTCCTGATGCCGTCTGTACATCAGGGTCTACTCTTGTAGATATTTGCTTTTAACCATGGAGCCTTTTGTGCATTAACTTTATTTCTTTGACGTGAGTTTTGACTTTTTTGGTTGCATGTTGAGCTCTGAGCGACATCATATACGGCAAAACCATTTGGGACATTTTTGTTGAAAAGAATCTAAACTTCTGAGTTGGCATTTTACGTGAAATGAAACTGCACACGCTAATACACATTCTTTAACTTCTCATTCTACAAGCTGGGAACTGACACAAGATCGCGTCACCATTGGTTGTATATCACAGGATATAATGCCTGACCTTTTAAAACACTTGACAGTGAGGAGGACATACTCCTCTATTATGTGTCTATTCCATTAGTCTGGTGCAAGCTAGTAAATATAGCTAGTTAATGTTAGCACTGGTTTACAATATTCATGAAATTTCCGCCCCTGTTTAATCAGTGAAACATTCACTGGCTGTCTCTTGTGTATGCACAGTTGTGGAAGTGACAGTATAGCATTTCATACTGAAAATGCAACTAAGTATCATGATGATCACATCGTATTATCTGGCCTTCTGAATATCTTTGATCTCAAGATTATACTCAGACTCAACTCTGCAGGGCTCTCCTGTATTTTTTAATGAATTCCGTGGTTTCGAGTAGTTTTCAGGTCTTTGCTGTGACTGTCCTCAGTGTGTCCCTGACTGTCTCCCTTTACTTTGTCTCTAAACCCAAACTCTACTGTCTCAAGGTCTGGGGAGGATTGCATCACCCTAGTTCATTTCTGTGGCTGTGTGCTCCGTCCATAGAGCTCAGTAAAGCAGAGAGCCAGTCTCTCTCCTAACTCAGCCTCCCCTGGTGTGTGACCTCAATTACAGAGGCAGAGAGATTATGGGTCAGAATTAATACCACTCTTAATCTGTACACTCCTCTCCAACTCCGTCTATCTGCTCTTATCCGCTGTCTTTAGCGTCTTGATTCAATGCCAGTTTAATAAACACAATAGTTTGATCACTCGTTCTTCCATCAAATGTGCACAGACATCAACTTTCTTCCTCTTACTTGATCTGTATGTTGTTGTTTTTTTGTTTTGTTTTATACAATACAGCACTGATTTTGTTGATCCATAATGCTGCGGGGAGAGTACAGACAGGAGAGACCACATTTGTCCCATATTGGCTTCTTTTTGTTGGTTCCCTGTTAAATTTAAAATCAAATCCTCACATACAAAGTGTTGATTAATCAGGCCATATTTCAACTTAAAGACGTCATATTACTCGTATTACTGTATGGCTGCTAGGATATTTAAAACTGAAATGGGAGGCAGAGCCTTCAGCTTTCAGGCCCCTCTTCTCTGAAACCAGACCCCAGTTTGGACTCAGGATACAGACACCCTCTCCTCATATTGATAAAATCTACTTGCATAATAACTAAGCAAAATCTACTTCAAAGCAGACTCAAGGCAAAGGTATTTGTTTAGTGCTTTTTGTGTGTTTGGTTTTTAGTGAGAATGCTTACACAGAAGCTACTTGTTGGAGAGGTGTAGCATGCCCAAAGGAAGAAGTCTTCTGTTGCGTTTAAGATTATTTTTTTAAGTCAAAAGAAGATTTACTATTGTTTTTCACAGGGAGCAAAAATCAAGGATTTCAACATTTGTCTCTCTAGACTTTCAGAAATTCTTCTGCACGTTACAAATGTTTATGAAATTTGCCATGAATGCTGAAATTTCATATTTCAAAGTGGAAATGGAATGAAGTAGAAGATGAAAGGTATTTGTTCACAGGTCATTTTAATGAACCTTCACTGATATTAAATAGTTCCCTTGTGATGAGCCTGTGAGCATGTTTTCTTCTGCTGTTTTACTGCAGGCTATTCCACATAATTTGCTGGATTGTATTGATAGTGCAGCAGAAAGGCTGTTAGGAGTGTGATTCAGCATTTATGTTAGTGTTCATGCTTATGTGCGTGTGTGTGTGATCAGGGAAAATCGGGGAGGTGCAATGGGAAGGTAGCTAGAACAAAAATGAAAAACCCACATCTCTGCAAGAAAGGTGGATTTACAGCTTTAAAGCCTGTGGCTGTAGCTTCACCTCTGAGATATCCCATCTCCCCCTTTTTCCTTCCTCTCGTTCACTCCAATTCTTACATCCCTTCATCCCACTTGTAATTCTCCACATTCAGAGACATTTTGCTGTGCTCCTTCCATTCCTTCTATCTCAGCAAACAGGACCAGAGATGAATCCATTAAGTTGCATAATTTACCCTCAAAGCAAAAGTCTCAAAAAGGGCCTCTGCCATTGTGTGTCTTTCAATAGAGAGGAAGCGCTTTTGTGTAAGCCTCACCCGACCAGACTGTAGGCTTTTAAAGTCTGACCACTGGCTCCTATGTACTCAGAAGGTCTAAATCTTCAATGAGGAGTCAGCTGACATCTGCCCTGACATGACTTTTATTAAATGCTGAAAACACAGACATAGAAATGCATTTAAGCTCCACAATGTTTGTGTATCTTTCTTGGCTTCTCGTGGGAAAGTGTCTTGGTTGTGCCTGCGGTTTCTTATTCTGGATCTATGGGCAAGTGTGCCTGTATCTCAGGGAACAAAGAGCTGTCATCAGTCAGCAAAAGTAAGTGCAATGACATCATCAGAGGCACTCTGTGGCTGACATTTACAATCTCGTAACGGTCACGTTTTGTGTGTACATGGAAGGGTAACTGCTTTAGTGTGTTTGCTTTTTCTTCTTTGTGCGTATGCGTGTGATGTTCTTGCACGACTTTAAAAATCACGTTAGGGTTTAAATCTCAAGGTGAAGAGTCGACTATCTCGAAAAACACTTTACAGCCATGCGAGTAGCTCTGTGAGACTCTAATAATGGATAGCTGTGCTTTCAGCTAAATATTAGCAGGCCCACATGCCCCCAGTGGCAATGTGAACATACTGACGCTGAGCAATTATCACTGCTACCATCTTTGCTTCGTGTTTCATGCTCGCTAATTAGAACCTGATACAAAGTAAAGCTGAGGGTGACTAGAAATGCTGTTTACAGATATTTAGTCATAAATCAGTAGAAAGATCTCACTGCTATATTAGGAGGTGATTACAGTTCTTAAGGAATATGAATGTGGAGTTAGGAAGTTGCACTAGAAAACAAAAACATAAGCCTCATGATGACGGAAGAGGAAAATAATGACAAGGTCTTAAGTTTTGTATGTCCCTGCAAAACATTTGTCAATGCAACCACTATGTTGAGGTAATAACTGGATAAATCAAAGCTTAGAATTTGAATTTAGGGGGTTAGAAAATAACAAAATTTAGCCTCATGGACACTAATAGTTGATACATTTCAGTCTGGAACAAAGTGATGGACAAAGGATGAAATAGATTCACAGACTACTTTCATCATGCTCAGAGCCACTCGCATAATAATTATATGAGACACTGGTTCAAATGTCATCTCTTTCCCAAGCATATTTCAAAGCACTGTGAACACTCAGGCGCAGTAAATAAAAGTGTGGTGTACTAAAATGTAAAAGCAAAGGTACAACATGTACAAAAAGAAAAAAACAATAACAGTAAACCCACACAAACAAAACCATGAACTTCTTCAGTCTGTTCAGTTTTGAATCAAACTGAAGGCAACTGTTAGGCCTAATGAAAAACATGCTAACTCTTTTTAAAACACTGACTTTATCCTGCGTCAAAATCTTTTGCATCTCGTTAAAAATTGCTGTTTCCTGAAATGAGAATATGTTTTGATAAATTGCAGACTTTGTAAAAGCACTGCAGAATAAAAAATTATGAGAGTGAAATATTATGTTGGTCCACAGAATTAGTGGCTAAAGCACATTATTTCTTTTCAGTGCTTCATCTTTTGGTTTTAAGAGTAAAACACCAGAGTTCTCAGTAATTTAAATAATTTGATCTATGTGAACCAGACCAACAGTAGTTATCGTCTGAGATCTGAGTTATGCTGGCAGCAGCTAGTGGGTGGAGGAGGAATTGTTTTTCCATGATCTGAATCAAAAACAATATGCAGACATGAAAGAAAAGGCACATGATTGACATGATTTGATAGACTGTGATGGTGCAGCGACTCACGTGTACTCAATGACTTAGTTGACAATAATGGCTGATCGTAAGCAGAGTCATGTGCAAAACTATTTCAGCTTTACAAACAGCCAAGACGTGGTTTGTGACACACGTGGCAAGACCACAAACCTTGTCAAACACATAGAAAAGTAAATTGTGGCACAGAACCTGATGATGAGTATATGATGATGCGAACTGAAGAGGACGAGAGGGACAGGTGCTGCTAGGGCAAGACAGCTTGCGGAGTCATTTGGCGCTGTAGGCAGGCGCTATCCATGTACAGAGTGAGAAAAGGTGGTGCTGTTAGCGACGTGTAGCACTGTTTCTGAATTTTTGAAGTGACT
This sequence comes from Diplotaxodon limnothrissa, assembly GCF_057381915.1. NCBI lineage: Eukaryota > Metazoa > Chordata > Actinopteri > Cichliformes > Cichlidae > Diplotaxodon > Diplotaxodon limnothrissa. Next base: position 15,641,154 of record NC_140605.1, on the reverse strand, counting down.
TAGGTCTAAGTTAGGTTTTTGTGTTGATGTTTAAACAATGGGAATTCCTTAAAACTACGGAATCCCATTTTTTCAGATTTACAATAATAAATATAGTTATTAAATAAGTAATGAAATAAATGCAAGCTACAGTTTAGCTTGGAGTATTATGTGTGCACCAGGGATCACTCACATCAATGTGAGTTGGCCTAGTTTTAGCCAGGAAAGGTTGTAGAGTAGAGCGTTTAAAGTAGATTATATAGGCTAGGTGTCATTAAAATATACTGCATACTTGCAGTAAAACAGCCATTTTAGGCCTTTTAAAAATAATAATACAACTCAAATGATCATAAATTATATAAATATGCATCTTTAAAATATACCTATAAAGTGTTTCTCAGCTTTATTGTTATTTTCAATTAGTCATATTTGTTTTGATTGAAAAATGCAGTCACTGACTTGTCAGGTTTTTCATTTTTTATATGACAATTCTTCATAATTAAACAATAAGAAGAAGTAGGCTGATGTCTTGTATTTAAAGGTATGGTTTGAAATACAATGTTTTTGATTTTCCAAACACTTTAGGTTTTTGTACAAAGTATTACCCAATCAGTATCATCAATACCAGATCAAAAAGGAAATCAGTGGTATCACAAGTGTCCAGGCTTTAAAACTTTAGGTAAAGAGTCTGATACGACTCAGTGAAGCTCACGTCTGTTCGATGACAGCAATACTGAGATGAGTTTTTGAGGATACCCTCAACAGTTTTGTCTTTAAGTGCTGCTGTTTTTGCTGCTGCTAGTCTCTGTTAGCTGTTAGCCGGTGTTAGCTGCTGTTAGTTAGCCTTAGTGAAACTGTCTTTGAAGTGGATGCAGCATAGTTAGACTCAGACATTTAGTGAAAAAAACTCTCATACTATATGAGAATGTAATCACTATTTATCAGAGGGAAAGTGTGATTTATAGGTCACTCTAGCCTAACATTAGCTGGCATGATTTCTACAGCTATTAACTAGCTATTGTTGCTGTTTAGCCGACTCGCTATCAATTATCCAGAGACGGGAGGGTTACATGTCTAATCTCCTAATAATAATTAATTTTGACAACATTGGGAATAAATAGGCATATTTCTGAAAATGTTTGTGTTTTAGAGCTTTTACTTCAGTTCAGGAGGTAAGGCTTGAGGTGAGGATGAAGAGGATGGCATTTTATTCAGATGCTGGTTGCGTTGACTTTTTTGCTTTGCTTTATCGCTTCTTTGGTGAATGGGACCCTTCCTCCCGTGATAAAACATAGGTATGATCAGGGGCATTTTTAGCCCATTTTGGGGGTGCCAAAGCTCCCCCCAAAGATTTCTTACTTTTTTGACAATATTTGGTACATGATATTGTCATATTTTTTTTGTGTGTGATACACTACAAAAAAATATAGAAGGCACACAGTACTTGGTTGAGATGTAATATTTTAACAACAAAAGCATAGATACCCCTCCTCCCAAAATGGTTTGTTCCAGCTCGCCTCTCCCCCACTCTGGCTCTGGTGCCCTTTGTGCCAGACCGATGGTCGCTGAGACGCAGCGGAGTGGAGGTCTAAGTGCCTGGCTTAAAACAGGACATATTTGCTGCATTTAACCTTCAGTTATTGTTTATATAGTTAGGTAGGAGTCAGACCATGTTTCTTTTTAGCTGAAAAACATTACACCAGGTAATCTGCTGAAAACTTGTTTTCCGACGATGTTTGCTACCCTACAATCCGTCCTGCTCTGTAGTAAAATCAGCGACATTTGACCGTCCTGTTGCTCCCATTGAAAATTTTGGAGTGTATTTTTTATGTATCTGTATTATATTATACAGATTTGATGGTTTTGTTACAAACTTCTCAAAAAAGTGTTTTGCTTTTCTTTCACAAATGTGGGGATTAGAAATTTTTTTTAGAATTGAATATTGATTTATTGATTAGCATTCAAATATCTCAGTGAAAACAGAATAAAGATCTACCACAAAGTAAGAAACCGAGACAAGGCTAATCAAAAGGTATTGGGCTGAAGCATATGCTTATTAAATTGTGTTAAAATGTACAAAACAGTGATCTCATGTTTTGAGACGAGGACCCATGCACAGAGAGACTTGATGAATTTAAGAATCTTACGATCTAATAAAGAAATTTGCAGACTTGCACAGAGATGGTAAAATTATGATGACTGATAACGGAGACGAAGACAACAGTCGACAAGGACAGGGAGGAACAGGGGTTTAAATGCACCAAGGAGACAGTCAGAGAGAACTCGGGACAACTGGAGGCATTTAGGGATGCAGGGACTGACAGAGACAGGGAAGAAGTCTCATTGTGACAAGTAAAGTTTATCTTGCCTGGCTGGGCAGCTCTCCTGACCCCCAAAGCTCTGATCCTAGAATCGCCCCTGGGTATGATTCCTCATATGTTGAGTCTGAAGGTACAAACATGAATTAAAATTTGCCTTCACAGCACAAAAAACCTTTCAAGTTCTATTCTCTTCTGCTTCTGCTGTATGTTATATGTGGCCAACGTCTAGCCGCATACATAAAATGCAGCGATGTCCATCAAACTGGTGCCCACTCCTGTCACTTTTAAATGGAATTTTTATGAGAACGCATTTGTTGGAAGATATAATTACACAGTAATTAACAACATTAGCAACATTTTTTCTATTAATGACCTCACAAAATGACTGACTGTACCTTTAAAGTTCTTAAAGCCATTAAATGTCAAAAAAAACCTCTTCATATAGAAATGATGTGTAGACGTAAACAACTAGGCTCAAGCAGTGATCATGAGCAGGCTACAGGGTTTTAGTATGCGCTCTTCACTCTAAATCCTCATCAATAGATTTCTTTTTAATTTCCAGCTTGTTTCAAATTATCAGCTCCCTCTGGAGCAACAGAGCTTTGCATAAGTGTTTTTCAGTACATTACTCATCAGTAAACTCAAATCCTTATTTCATTTTCTCTTGCAGATATTCTAAGATAGCAGTTATTTTGCATCCACGGTAAAACAAAAAACAGATTAAATACCCTGTGTTTTATTGAGTGGGATTGTTAGTACAGCTTTGATTGGTTAAAGTAGAATATAGTTTGTTTAATCGTGCAATATTTTTCATGTGTTGCTAAACAGAGTGTGCACTGTCACTTTCATTCCTGCACTTAATTATGGCTGCGTTATATATTCATCGTCTTCCTCTTGTGCCTTCAGCACCGTGCATCTTGGAGCATGAAGGTTTAACAGTGCAAAGCTCTCACTCATCACCTTTTATGCTTACGCTGACAGGCCTGTGCTGTCCACTGGCCGACTTATTCATTGGCAGTGTTTTATCATTAATGCCACTCTTGTTCTCGAGCCATACATCAGACACTTCATCTTCATTTCCCTCCTCCTCCCCCACTTTTTCTATCTCTCCTGGCCTCCAGCAAGCACATTATGCTTTTACATTGTTATGGAATGGGATAGCCAATTTGGTATAATGACATTCATTTTCTTGGTACTAAATACAAAAAAATAAAAAAAATAAAAAATTAATGAATGCTAGTGGTTAGTACATTAAATAATCATTATAATTATTTTTTGCTGAAGCCCACATCCACAATCACCATTGTAAGTTTAATAGGCTGCTACCAATCAATACTTTGTCTCATTTTTAAGCACAACATTGCTTCTAAAAGTTCTCCTGGTTATCAAGCGGACGCAGGGCTTCACCCCCCACTGTCTTCTCTCTTTGGAGTACTTGTACTGCTGTCGGCCACACTGCGCCTCTTTCCTCCATCTGTTGCCTTGTGTCTCTCACTATGTGCTCTCTCTCTCACAGAAATATCTCCTGCACCACCCCATTAAGCAAAACTCCCTCCGATAGCAGACACTCTGTGTCCTTGCAAACATGATCTGCAATATTGCTATCCCATATTTGTCACAAAATAAACTAAGGCATTATAGTCTCTCTTGGTCCTTTTTACTTTCTCTTCAAACAGAGTCCATTATAAAAGGTCTGTGCTTCTCAATCTTGATATATATCTGTCTGTGATGGAGTACTGTGAGGAAAATAAGGGAAGGTTTTTGTTGCAGCTCTCGCACCTTTTCCATACACCTATTTTTTTTTTCATCTTTGTGTTTATGAAAGGGTCTGTGGGAATTGCTCCTCTGTCTTGCTTCCTCTCATCATTCTGTTCCTCCTAGGTGGTTTTACTTATTCAGCCAGCAGCTGTGTTTTGGCAGAGGCTCATCTACCCCTCGCTGCCTTTCTCTCTCTGCCTGTGTGTTGTTTCCTGGGCTTTTCTATACTCTTATCTATCTTCATACAAACATTTCCACATGGTCAAAGCAACAGGTCAACATGCAAAGCTTAGATTGCCTTTAATAATCCATGATTAACTTGTTTCAATCTTGTATCTGTGCTTTCTTATTGGAGGTCAAGTATCTTTATTCTACCTTATATATATTCTTTAACAACTCTAAAGTGCCAAATGTAGTTAGTCTTCATTCTTGTCTTGGTTTACACTATGTTCCCCCTGTGGAGTGCAGTGATACAGGCTGAATTTGTGAAAATGTTAAGTCTGAGAATATTTGTTTTGTGAAAGTCTGTGTTTTCAAGAAGTGTGATCATGCTCAGTAACTCCGTTTCCAGATAAGCATCCATGGGTCAGCATTCATACTGCCATACTTTAATTACAGCACTGTGTCAAACTATTGAGCCCACCCCTCATTTCTTTACTAACTTAGCACATAAAGTAAGGAGATTTGTGTTTGGTTCATTATTATTTCTTGGCAATAAATCCTACACTGTTATTGATTTCACCTTAAATGGAGCAACATGTGTTAAGCAGCAGAGTTGGATCTGTGGGTTACACCCATGAAAAACTTGCCAAATCGTCAGCTTCTGGTACCACAGGTGCTGACAATCATGCCCCTGATTAACATCACCTGTGAGCATGGACCCTGCTACAGCAGTCAGTTGGTGTTTGTTCCAAGAATGCAGCATTCCACAAAACCAAGTTGCAGCAATATTTGGAGTGAGCCCTAAAGCTAATGTCTAAATTAAAGGCTAAGTTCCACATAAGGAAACAAAGATTTTGTTATAACCAGTCAAATCTGGATTTGTTACTCTGTTTGACCACTGACTTTGAGTCCAGTTCTTATGTAACTTCACATACCTCGGCCTTTTCTCCCTGTTTCCCATCCTTAAGTTTGCTTTCTTGTCAGCCAGCCTTCCACTGAGACCATTTCTGATGTTTCTTCAGTGAAACATCAACCGAAGAGCCAGATGCATCTCTGAGGTCCTGTGTCAGGGCATTGCTGGTCTGTGTTATCTTTGACATTTTTCATCCATTCTACTAAATAAATCAGAACAAATTATGTGTTTATGCAACAGACAGCTAGTAAGCAAGCAAGTGCCCGACTAAAGATAAAAATAAGTTTTTTTTAAAAAGGCCTTCAGCAACCCTGGAGAATTTGTACTCCAAAATGCTTTAAAAAATTACACAACTCTGGCTCCTTGGAAGTCAAATATAAAGAAACGAGGGGCAGTTCATATGTAATAACCATATAGTTTCCCTGTATCAAAATTTGTTAATTAAATACCAATTTCATTGTGATAGTTCTGTAATTTGCCAAATACAAATTACCAGTCATACCTAATATGTAAACTTTCAAATTGCTAAAAATCTCTGTCTGTGTGTGTCTGCAAACGTAACCTCCAGGCTAAAATAGCCCAACTGTGGCATATTTTTTCAACTTATAACACTTTATAACATCTGTATTTTTGAAAAATAACATTTCAATTATACACACAAAACTTGAATTATGCATCATGTTTAATGGTATCAGCACATCACCTAACAACAGGCAAATATAATATAACATTTATATTGTGAGTATTGCAGGCAGCTTAAATGTTGACTCAAATCTACTTTATGTTCACACAAAATAATCAATGGACAGAATGTGTGTAAATTTTACTACAAGGGTTTTAAGGTTTAAGGTCAGACTTAGACAAGTCAGGGGTTATGGTCGCAAGACAAAGTCTCCAAAAACATACTCTGTTATGTGCAGTAGTACATGAATGTGTTTGTGTGTCCTTAATTACAGCGGCCTGACAAGGACACAAAAGAATATAACGATGCATCATCCCTTATCAAATCAAGGTTGTTGTGTGTGAAATGTCACCTGAAATGTCAGATTTGATAGATGTGTTGAGCTCAGATTTTTTTTCCACACACGACCAGATTCACATTAAAGGACTCTGTCACGGTTTTTTCCAACCAAATCTTGTGTTTTAATAGCAGGATTTTTTTTTTGACCTGTATAGAGTTTGTTTAAGCAGCACAATAGACAATTAGCAGTGGCTGTTAGTATATCATTAAATGTAAGTCTTCTGCTTGTTTACCTAGTTTTTTTTAATTTAGGAGCCCAACATAGATTTAAATAATTAATGTCAGGCATTATAAGCCTTATAATCCCCCAGTTTAGGGAACCACAGCCACTAAAAAACAAATGTACAGCTAGTTAAAGCCTTCCTATTGTGGCTTTGTATTGGCAGGGGGGAATAAATCTATACAAAATAACAGAACCGAAAGGTTAATGTGAAAATGTAAAATGCAAAATGAAACTAAACTTGAGAGTGTAAAGATTTAACAGCCAGAGCTACAGAACTGTTTCAGCGTGAAGCAAATGAAACTGAGAAGACACAGCCAGCAGGCAGAGTCGGAGCTCAGACGTGATGGGATATTGTAGGGCAGGTGCAACATGGACAAGAGGGAAAAAGATGTGGTTATGAAACAAATACAGACGGAGGTAGCCAAGTGTCATCAATGCAAGGTTTTAACCAAAGCTCTATCGGAGACTAATCTGTGAGGAAATGAGGAAGAGATGAAAACAAAACAGGTTACTGGGAAAATAATGTCAACAACTGTTAAAATTAGTTGTATATATTTTAATATAGAGCTATCAAAACATCACAGATCATTTGCCAAACCTTCTGCATGCAGCAGCCATCTTCATGCTGACATCACTGAAAACTATCCAGTGCACCACAAATTCAATGACCTGTGTTATTGCAGATAGAGACTATATGGCCAATAAAATCATACCAGTCCTTCTCTTAGAAGCGTGCCATTATCACAAAGTCCAGTTCATAGGCATTATCACATAATCCTTCTATGGTAGGTGAAGATGATGTTCACAGAACAAAATCTGCATTTCCAAGTCATCAGGAAGATTCATTTCTCATGATATTTTTGTCTTCTGCAGCAGTATATGTCTGCCTGGCAGACCTGAAGCCGCAGCATTGTCATAGTGGATACTTGGCAGCAGGTGTATCACTGCAGGGCAATGTTTATATGCCAAGTCACTAAAATGATGGTTACAACTGTCTGTGTGGAAGAAAATGTGTAATCTGTCACATTTTTTAGCATCTACCCATACAGCAGCGCCAATGAGAGATTCTTTGTCAGCATTTGAATATTGTTTGCTGGATTTCATTTTCCAAACAGCAGCAAATAGTGTTTGTCACATAAAAATCAGCGCAAGGGTCTCGGCCATAAATGACAGCTCTACAGGCAGCACTTTCAATTAGGATGTTAAGAAATGATCTGATAGAAAATGTGCGGAACATTTTCTGATGCACTCTTGCATGAAAGGTTGTTTTCCCAGCGTTACTTTTGGAAAACATCACTGAAAATTCGTGTAAAAACAAACCCTTTCTTGCTTCAGTGGAGGGTTTATTAGAGAGTGTTTCTTTTTCTTCTGTTTTTATTTTTTTTGGCTAAACAAGAAAAATATCATGCACACAAAGCCGTGCAAAACCACAAATTGCTGATTTTACACTGTGATTTATGGGAGATTAAAAAATAAGGCAAAACATATCAATAAGTGAGGTGACAGTATCCAGTTGCTGTTGAGTTTGCACCGAGCTATCCAGTTTCTAGCCTTTGTCATAAGTGCAGTTAAGCTTATGGCTCTAGCACACGATCGCAGCATTGATCTTCTCTCCCAAATTGTAGCTGGCTTTTATGTAAAGTTATTTTTTTTGTAAAAAAAAAAAAAAAAAAAGTATCTTCATAGCAGGTTGACTGTGAAATGCACCCCTTCTGTTACTGTCTTGAGAGACTTTCATATATTTCCGCAGATCTCAAAGATTGATGAATATTAACTGATGATAATTAATAATTAATGATGAACATTCATTCTCAAAATATCATTTTATTTCTGACCTTAAGCCTTTAATCTTTAATCATAACTGTAACCTAATACAAGTCTGAACCCTTAAATAGGTCATCGTGTCTCTCAGTGGGAGGACGTCACCAGCTATGAGACCAAGTTAACATTCAGTATTTGTGTCCCAGTGACATAATGAATAGCACATAAACCCATTGTTGTAAAAGACAACTGTGTAGCACTATACGTGCTAAAAACAGAGACGTGACACGTCAATCTTAAACAACACCCAGCTGAGCTCATCAGCCCCAAATAATCAAACAAGAAGGGCCATAATTAAATAATTTGGACACTATGTGACTGTCATAACAGGCTCAATCCACCACAGCTTTTTTCACTGCAGTAATAAGATAAAGGTCCCTGTAACAACATAGTCGGTCTTGGGAGCAGTGTGGAAAATGAAAAGAACAGAACAGATGAACACATTTTATTGGCAGAGAGGATAGTCTAATGGAAAGTACTGTGCTGAGCTAAAACATTAGATTGGTAGAACTGTAACCGCAGGCATTTTCTCTCTGTTCATCTGAGGTGAAACTATCTGGACCGTCCACAAGTACAAGAGCTTCTCTTCAAAACCCACAGTTTAAAAAAAACATAAAGTTGTGTTTTTCTCTCTTGATGATTTATTTATACATGTGTGTGTATATATTTTAAGCACATTTTCAAATGCATGTCAGAATTTTGAACAATAAAAAAAATCTCAGGAGAACCCGAGGAGCTACAAAGCCTTAATCCTATGACATTCTGCAAATCCCAAGTAGTTTTCTCATATGTAGGTAATGACTAACAACAGACCAGACACCAGCGACGAGCCAGTAAGCAAACCTCAAAGATCCACACCTCTGTATACACTAAACTCATCTGGTCTCGATCCACTAATGCCACTATAACTTGCTCCAATGTTAGTTCAATACCAAATAAGACTTATTTTTAATGGCATCATTATTCGTAATAAACTGGACTTTTTTGCTTCAAGCTGAAATCAAGCTTGATAACAGTGGTAGCACAGAGGTGACTGAAACACCGCCCACTAATTATAGGTTTGAATATTGCACCCATCCAAACAGGAGGGGTGGGGAGATCACCGTTGTTTAGTATATTGCCGAAAGTATTCACTCACCCATCGAAATGATTGAATTCAGGTGCTCCAATCACTTCCATGGCCACAGGTGTATAAAAATAAGCACCTAGGCATGCAGACTGCTTCTACAAACGTTTGTGAAAGAATGTGTGTCTCTCACGAGGTCAGTGAATTCCAGCTTGTTACCATGATAGGATGCCACCTGTGCAACAAGTCCAGGCGTGAAATTTCCTCTCTAGTGAATATTCCACCAGTCAGCTGTTAGTGGTATTATAACAAAGTGGAAGCGATTGGGAATGACAGCCACTCAGCCATAAAGTGGTAAGTCAGTGGATGCTGAGGTGCTCAGTGTGCAGAGGTCATCGACTTTCTGCAGAGTCAGTTGCTACGAATGTCCGAACTTCATGTGGCCTTCAGATTAGCTTAAGAACAGTGTGAAGAGAGCTTCATGGAGTGCGTTTTCATGGCCAAGCAGCTGCATCCAAGCCATACATCACCAAGTTCAATGCAAAGCATCTGTTGCAGTCATTGTATAGTAGGTCACCACTGGACTCTTGAGCAGTGGAGACGTGTTCTCTGGAGTGATGAATCATGCTTCTCTATCTGGCAGTCTGACTGATGAGAGCGGTACTTGTTTGACCGCACTGTGCCAAGTGCAAAGTTTGTTGGAGCGGGGATTATGGTGTGAGGTTGTTAGTCAAGAGATGGACTTGGCTCCTTAGTTCTAGTGAAAGGAACTCTGCTTCAACACATCAAGACATTTTGGACAATTTCATGCTACCAACTTTATGGGAGCAGCTTGAGGATGCCGCTTCCTGTACCAACATGACAGCACGGCAGTGCACAAAGCAAGATCCATAAAGACATGGATGAGCAAGTTTGGTGTGGAAGAACTTGACTGACCTGCACAGTCTCGATCTTAACCTGCCAGAACACCTTTGGGATGAGTTAGAGCAGAAACTGCGAGCCTCCAACATCAGTGTATGACATCACAAAGGAGCTTCTGGAGGAATGGTAAAAAAAATTCCCATAAACACACTCCTAAAACTCGTGGAAAGCCTTCCCAGTAGAGGTGAAACCGTTATACCTGCAAACAATCCCTGTGGAGTAAGAAATCTATCATTCTTGCACAACTCCGTTGTATTTATCATTTTCCTCTCATGATCTAATCGCTGGTTATATAATAATAAACCACACTGATGAAATTAACTGCTGGATGTCTGGAAACCTTTTAGAACTAAATACAGAGAAAACAGAAATGAAGTTTATGCATAAGTTTGATAAGGAAGATCTGTAATCACTCATCTGCCTGTTTCCTGTTAGTCCTTTTTTACATGACTTCCAGTTTCCCACGCTGTCAAAGTTAATACTGACATCATTACTCTAGTCCAATGATTCTCTTGCCCGCCTTCAGTGAGCCAGTCAGCCTCCAACCTGTGTGCTTTAAATCTCAGTGCTGCTCTTTCAGTCTGTCTCCCACCTCCTCTCCGTCTCCACTTCACTCTGGTCACTCAGGACCCATCAAAGCCGTTGTCTCCATCTTCATCACCAACAGCGTCTAGGCTCTGTCCTAAATTCTATCATCGCTGGACTCTATTCTTTCACCAGACAGATTAAATAACGTCTGTATCACAAGAAATCATTTTAAATTCTTACAAACAATCTCTTTTTTTTTTAAATATTTGTTGTTGATTTAAAAGTTCAAAGGCAGGAAAATTGTTCATATTTATCACAATGAGCAAGTTGCAAACCTTGCCTTGATAATCGTTTTAATAAGGCCACCAGAAATGCTTTCAGTCACTTTAAAAAAATATCAAAAGTCAGAAAACTCTTATCTCAAATTGACTCTGAGAAATTGGTCTATTACACACAGGTTAGACTATTTTAAGGATGTATTTGTCAGCAGTCATCAGCAGGATGACTTCAGTTAGTTCAGAATACAACAGCCTTAAATTTCCACAAGGAAATTTGATCATATTTCCCCAGTATTTCACTTCACTGGCTCCCAGTTCAATAGAGAATTAGCTTTAAAATGGTTCTATTAGCTTATAAAGTTCTCAGTATATGTGTGTCATGTCTATAACTCAATTAGACCTCTCAGGTCATCAGGTGGTGATCTTTTAAATGTTCTGACAATTACATCTATGTGTGCTGAAGGTGCTTTCAGCTATTGTGGTCCTGTTCTTTGGAAGAAGCTGCCTGCTCGCCTGAAGTCAATTAGAATTGTGTCTAGATTCAAAAACAAACTCCAAACCTTTTTATTCTCACAGGCTTACACTTAATAACTCTGTGTGTGTGTGTGTGTGTGTGTGTGTGTGTGTGTGTGTGTGTGTGTGTGTGTGTGTGTGTGTGTGTGTGTGCATGTGTGTGTGTGTTAACTTGTATTTTATTTCTTTGTAAAGTTTGTTTTGTTGTGTTTATTTCCTTAAGGTATACCAACTTAGGTTTTTTTGTTTTTATCTTTTATGTTAAACACATTGAGTTTACGTGTCATGAAATGTGCTATATAAATAAAACTGCCATTACCAAAAGAAAATGAAGAGAATATGCTGCAAAGGGTTGGAATCAGTCTATTCTTTCTTCCTTTTTTTCCAATATAGATTTTACTGCAGATAGTAAAGGTCAAGAGCACTTATTGTTGACTTGCAGATCAATTGAAACTGCTTTAATGTACAATAAATACATGAAATTACTCTGAACGTGTCATTTATTCACTCTCTATATTTCCCTGCTATTGACTGGAAACTCAAATTATTGTCTTCAATTGCGACTTTCGTTTGCTTCAGTACATTTATGTCAGTTTGATTCTCCATCCACCTGATTCTCTAATATCTTAATGACAGAGCATTAATGCTAAACTTTATTAATATAGCAGGTCTTTTCAAGTCTAACCGACAGAAGTACACACAATGATAAACCGCTTTTAATATTATACAACTGTACAGTGCTTTTGCTGTCACTCATGATGCTGATTTGTCTGCAGCAGCTGTATTGGTTTCACCATGTATTATGTGTGTAACGGCTGCATGTTTTTCTAATAGTATACTCTAAGCTTCTATTGCAGAATCAATGCACTGCTGCCAGTTGATTTATACATGTTAAGGTTTGGTTATATGCTGCTAATGGCCACTTTTCATGTGAACACACTTGTAGCTAGATTGATAAACCCTGGTTTAATTCATGGAGTTGATAATCACTTTCATGTGATCGTTTATCCTGACTGCCTGTGTTAAGGTAAATGAAACCAGACACTAAAAAATATCCTGAGGAGATTCACATTGCTTCACAGTATAGGGCCCACTTGTCATTTTATTAGCTAAATGCTCGATTAGCTAAATGCTCGATTTTATTAGCTAAATGCTCGATTTTATTAGCTAAATGCTCGATTTTATTAGCTAAATGCTCGATTTTATTAGCTAAATGCTCGATTTTTTTTTGGATGGTTAATTTAGACTGCATTTCCTTTTGACAGACTCATCAAATTTTTTGGAAAATCTATCCTGTTTTTCCCTCTTATTTCTTCTTCTTTTAATTGTTACAGTTATTACTGTTGTACTGTATTCAATGGGAGTGGTGGCATGCTTTCATGTTGTTTACATCAAATTCGTACCCTACCATGTTAGTGTTAAAGCAAGAAATAGAGACTCATCAGACTGGTAAACATTTTCCAGTCTTCTATTGTCTTGTGTGAATTGTCTCAGTTTCCTGTTGTTAGCTGACAGGAGTGACATTCTCATCCCGAGAAAAGCTGCTCACTCGATATTTTCACCTTTTCACACCATTCTCCAGAGATGGTTTTGTGGGAAAATCCCAGTCTATCTTCTCACATTGAACGTCACCTAAATTTCCTTTCTTTTCTTCCGCATTCTGACGCTCGGTTTGAACTTCAGCAGGTCGCCTTGACCATATGTTGATTTACTATTAACGTAATGTTGCTAGTTTGTGGCTGGAGGGCACACAAATTGCTCGCAATTGGAAACAGTTGACTGAATCTCAAGTGTTTGTCAGTAGGTGATGAGTAATCATCTCACATAAGCTTCTCTGACAAATCAGGGAGACCTTCCCTCTTTATCACATTCAATCACCATAAACTTTGAGTAGGCCTATTTTCTTTGCAAAATGCCAAAGCACATTACAATCAGGCCTTCATCACATGGAAGAAAATTATTGCCTATTATCATTCAATATTTGCATGAAAGAAAGCTGCTCCAGAAGTACTATTTGTTCAAGTGTGGTGTCTGTTGTTATTTTTGCATAAAGTAATAAGGCCACCGAAGGCGAGTGGAGTTTTTTTCCCGATCTAATTATCGGTAATATCCAACATCACGGGGCATTTGAAAAAAAAATTTAAAAATCCCGAAAACAACATCAGTCAGACTGTACATCATCTAGTCTTTGGCAAGAGAAAAGAACGCTGTGATTTCCTCACATTACTTTTTTTCCTAATTTGCACAAAAAAAGAGTGCGACTGCGTGAAGAGCTCTGCACGAGTATCAGCATCTGTGTTGCTCTCTGCGTGCGGCACTCTGGAGTCAGCAGGTGAACCAGCTCTGTAAACTGGTAGGAGGCAGAATGTCAGGTGAGTTGCTCTGGTTTGGAAAATTACCATAATAACAACTCTGAACCTGTTTTGAAGGGAAAATCATGATGAGCAACAGCACAAAAACATGCAGGGAAGGCTTATTGTTTACTCCCCTGTAAACCGTTCAAATTCAGCGAAGCAAAAACCTTCCCAATCAGTGAAGTTTAAGCTAAGTGAAGAGAAAGGAATTTAGGAATAAGAAATCTTGTCGCAAACCAGCAGACTCCAGTCACCTGCAGTCTCTTTGTCAATAGCTCCATATTTAGCACACAGATGTACTGATGTCACGTTTTTCTTCTGAAAGCAAGTATTTCACGAACTGTGAAGCTATTCCTTTAAATAACCTAAAGTGGCAAGAGAGAAAAAGAAACTAAAAACAAAATGACATTCAGCTGCTGCCCTAAGAGCACTATCATTATATGCATCCCAGTGTATCCCCTTGGCAAACATCACTCCAGAAACTCCTTGTTTCTGAGGCCATTTGCACCACATCACAACAAAAAATGTCCATCTCCTACACCAAAGGAGAACCACAATTTTTAAAGCACAGTTCACCCGTAGCTAAAAACAAAAATCCAAAATGTGAGCATGGCTGCAGAAAAAACAGAGCTGAAATTATGGGGGTTGTTTTTGTTTGTTTTACCTTTTCCTTATCAGACATGTACTCATCAGTAAAGTTTTGTTTTATGGTGATTAAAATTTGCAGATATGTGATCCTTCTGGATATGGCTGCTTAATTGTGTAATGCACCAATAGCTATTCTTTTTTTTTTTTTTTTAATGACCATGTTCAAAATTAACATTCTGTTGGGTTACACAAGCTTTGGGTTAAAAAACCTGTTTCATAATGTGAATTTTTTAAATGGGCTTTCTCTCCTTTATATCAGTGAAAAATGAGAGGCTCCTTCCTAACCAGGACTTTTCCTGGTTAAATAAAGGTTAATAATAATAATAATAATAATCATTGCTTTAACAGCCAGTGATAATGAACTGCATCAGCATTTAGAGTCTTTTTTTTTCAGAACACGTACTACATATTTTGGATAAAATAGCATTTACATCCAGATGCTGGGAGCAAAGGACATGCAAAGGTGTCAGATTTATGCACAAAAATACGTAGAGTCAGTAGGAAAGGAGCAAGTATTTTTGTACTGGAAGCCAATGACCAATCACGTTTGAGCAGGCATTTTCTGCTTGCGAACAAAGAGTAATTGTGGAGAGCAAAACAGTGACTGCATGTGAAGAAATGAAATCTCAAAACCACATCATGGCTCTGAAATGACTTAACTTTTTTATTGCCTTTATCTGCATTTGTAAACAAAGACAGGCAGATGGCTACATCTGGAGGCCCCAAAGCAACAAGTCTGACAGATTAGTCTTCACTTTGACTTCTCAACCGTGGAATAACACAGTAATAACTTCAACCGCCGTGCTCTTATGTTCAAGTGTCTGATAAAGCCACGGCATTGAGCCATCCTGAACAATGGGATTCCAAGCTGCAGCAGCTAAAATGGATTTGGGTTATTGCTGAGTTTGTTTTAACACCTGTGATTTTATTTTATCTTCTCCAACAATAATAGAACACGGCAACTGGACTGTGGCAGCTGTAAACTGACAAAACAGATGAAACCAGGAGACTTCATACATGACAAAGAGAAAATAGCACCATAAACGATAAAAACATTAGTTTTTTTTTTATTTAAAATGTTCAGAAGAAGGCACGGGCTCTTTTTATGTATCAGGACACAATAATAAAATCATCTAACCCACAACCAAATGTATTTGTAGTACCAACCCCAAGGCTGGAAAATGGGAAGGGCATCCTTTGCAAAATCTTTACCAAATCAAACTTGGAGATAATTAAGAATAAGATTATGTACCAGACTGGTGAGGTTAAAACTGTGTTGCTGTTGATTTAAGACAAAGGAAGAAAAGGAGCATAGAGGTATCTGCACAAACACCTCCACTTTAGTCTGTTCTTATGGGGCTTTTTCAGATGTAATATTGCAAACTGCCATGCTTAGAGAGAATAGGCTTTCTGCTGGCAACCCTTCTAAGACACACTTGTTCAGTCTTCTTCTAATTGCACTGTCATGCACTTCAACATTTAGTTAGCTAACTGAGGCATGTAGAGTCTGAGATGTAGCTCTTGGGTTTTTTGCAGTTTCATGCTCTGACCTTGGGGTGAATTTGCTGGGACAGCTGCTCCTGGGGAGTGTCTTGAATGTTCCCGAATAATCTTGCTCACTGTAGAATGATGGAGTTCAAATTGTTTGGAAATGGCCTTGTAACCCTTCCCAGATTGATGGGCAGCAGCAATTGCTTCTCTAAGATGATGATGCTGCTGCTGCTGATATCTTCCCTCCTTGGCATTGCGTTAACACTTAGCCGAATGCTCCAGACCAACAAAACGCCAAAATGTCTGCTCTTATAGAGGTGCCCGCACTTGCTGATGATGTATATAATTAAGTGCATTTGATTAGCAGGACCTGGCTGCTATTTAACTTTAATTCCTATGGCAGCAATAAAGGTATACTTAGTTTTTCACATACTGTTTCTGCATTTTGCCTTACTTCTTGTAAATAATGACATGGTGTAGTGTGACATGCTGTTCATCTTACATTGTACTCACCTGATTTCAAGACTTTTTGATTTTTTTTATTATGTAAAATTTTGGAACTTAAAAAATGGTGTACTGTATAAACAACGCCCCTGTTGTAAGCAGACTTCCAGTGCCTCAGTGACATCTGCAGTGTCCATGATGTGAGCAGAATGCCATCTACTATACACAAGTCGCTACTTTCAAAATTTCCATCTGTTTTCATTCATTAATGTCCCATCAAGTGGAAGAAAACAGACTCATGAGAAAATGCACCACCTTAGCATTTCTACAATAAAGAGCTGCCCTTTCAGTGTTTTGTTCACAGCACTGTTTCATGGTTAATATTTGAAGTAAAAGGGAAGTTAGAAGAGTATGAAATCTTAATTGTATTAAAATCCTAACATGCCCAAAGGAAGTGAGCGCTGATATGATGAATCATATCAGCTTCGCACAGTTCCCGTCTGGGAAGTTACAATTTTACCTTGTAGTATTTTACCCTGTAGGCAAAAATCTACAAGGTCAAAATAGGTTTTTGCACCAAATCTCTGTAGTGCCCATATGATAACTGCATAATGTTTCTTCCACACAGGCACTGATAAAAAGTAACTAATTAGATCTGCTCAAGCATGGTATTTAACTACAGTTTGGGGTATCAAATAATTGTGAAGACTTGCTCTTCAGAGTGAGGTTTTACATTAAAAATCAAGTAGTAATTGAGAAAAGCAATATAAACATAATTTTAAAAAATTAAAGCAGTAAGAACCAGTCTTTGAATAAAATATTTCGTTCCACTTGAGAGATTTCCCCTGAAAACATCTAGCTTAATTTAAGTTATTTTTTTAGCTTTTACCCAAAATAAAAGACTAGATGTAAGTCTAATATTTTTAAAAGCTTTGCTTGTTATTCACCATTAAAAAGTCTCTTTCATTTATATTTTGCATGGTGGCCGTCCATAGTAGTGTGGCAACTACTGCAGAAAACTAAATATGTGTTGTTAGGACTAAACACATGTGGAGTAGTAAAACAGCAAAATGCAGAAACAAAATGCTGGTGGTTCTCAAAGTGTGACAGGGAGACACACTAGCCCGGATAGATCTGAAAACGGCGTTTTTGCCTGAAAACGCTCCACACTGAAACAGCCGAAAACGTTACGTTCCAGTACTGCGCATGCGTGAAACGCAAGAAGATGCCACTTATTTACTTTCCAGCTCTTTGAAACGTTGCAGCAAAGATGTTGAGGAAAAGCACCGATTTTTTAAAATGGACTAACAATGAGGCGGAGTTGTTGCTGTGAGTAACACAAAAGTACAAAGTTGCAAAAGCGAGTGAGAATTAAAGAATATGAAGAAAAGCTATCTGAAGCATGTATAGACTGATATTAATCTTTATTAGGGCTGTCAACATTGAGCGCAAACAAAACAACTGCTGTATAATGCCCTCCGCTATCTTTGTTTAATTGGTCACATGACTGCATCATGTGACCAATGACTAACATCATTTTAGAAAGTCTGCGTTTTTTGATGTCCACACTGCAATACGAAGGCATTGTTTTCAAACGTATGCGTTTTCTAGAGCGTTTTGAAAACGCTGTGTTTTCCATGAGCGAAAACACCGTCTCAGTGCGGTCGGGAGACCAAAACCGAGAGAAAACGAATTAGTGTGGACGTAGCCTACAAGGGGTAGTAGTGATTTTTTTTAAAGGGAAAATAAACAGCACTTTGGTGATGCTATTGCACTGACTTCAATTCAACTTGGATCCATTCGCACATGCTTGGAGTGTGAACTTTTTTTTTGTCTTGGCAGACAAAACTTGAGAAACAGTGATGTATCAGAGCATCAGTGCAATTATCTAATAATGTTACATTTAATAATTCACTGGATAATCAGATAGTTTAGAACATTTCGGCAAATCTCAGTGTCCCTTGCAGGTTGTTTTTGTTACTTTCTGGTACTGATGCTTTTCTGTTTGATTTCAGATGACATATAAAATGCTCTGTTTTGAATAAGTGTGTCTGATATTTTTTCCTATAGTTCTCTTAAAGTTATTGAATATCCTTTATCTGTAACTATGCAAACATATATTTCATTTCAAAGGGTTAATTGTTGGGTTGAAGATCTCACATCAGTGAAAAATCACTCACAATGTGCAATGCAACCTTCCACACTGCACTTTTTTGCCTTACACTCAGAATTAAGGACTCAGGGGAACTTTCCATTTCAGTGGAAGAATTCAAAATCAGTCTTCTAATGTCAAACTCTACACATGAATAATTCTGTGCAGTGAAGCTGAAACATTCGAGAGGAACAACATTAATCAAACCACATTTCTGACTGCAGGCCTTAAAGTAAAGAATCTAACGATTTTTTCTTTCTTCATTACTGTTCACAGGGTGATGTACAGTAGTGAACTTGCAGGCTGCATCACTGGGGTGGTGGAATCACAGGCAATGTGTCACCTTTGCGCACCTCTGATCTGCCAGCTTTTCGGGTAATTCTTGTTTACAGTGCTGACAGGTATCTGACTGTGTGTTTGTGTGCAGAATGAGTCTTGGAAAAAAAATGCAACAACATCACACAATAGTGGATATGAGAGAGAAGCTAATGGGATAATCTCAGTAGACTTTTTATATTTCTTTGCTGGACATATTATCATATTAATAAAAAAGGACAATTTTTGCTTACTGCTATAAGGTTTTGGGTTCATGCCTGAGTTATAGATTATTATTAATACATGTTACTTAATATAGGAAGATAAGTGTTGTATGTGGGCATAGGATTACCTTCAAATGCATGCACTGATTTACCTAATTAATAACCACATTAACATAACTGCTTATCTATTATATATTATAAGCACAGCACTGGGATATTAAGCAGTTCGACAGCCTCCCGGGGCAGAACAGTGGCTCAGCTGTGATTACTGTCACCACACAGTGAGAGGGTCCTGAGTTTGAATCCAAATGGAGCTGCACTGCATGCGGCGTTAAATTCCCATCGTTCCTGCTCTTTCCTCACAGATTGCTGCTCTTTCTACCCTTAAATGCCTCGTGTTTTTCGCAGACAGTCTGAAAACATATGTTTTCTCCATATCATGATATACTTTTGTTTTCCTTGTAGCCACTGGCTTCCATTTTCCATTTTTAAGAGACTATATGGAGGCAGGATTTACTAGAAAAGCTTTAGCAAAACGTTGTTAGCTTCACACTTTCAGTTGAGGGCTGCGATAGTTGGGGGAAAAGTCAGAAACAACTACGCTAGCGTCACACTGATGGCATAACTAAAAATCAAATGATTGACGTCTGTAATCTATAGTGAACACGAGGGCAGACATTGACAGGCCATTAACAGGCTCATTCCATGAAGCACAGTAGCAAACACTCAGTCATAAATAATGTTTAAACAGCTTAATTCCCTTTGGCTACTTCAGCATTGTGGTACTGGAATAAAAATTTGACCAAATAATCTTTTGGTGTTAACAGCAGCATGACCGGTAGCTGTAAAAGGTAAGAAGTGGTGTGGTTTAGAATGTTGACAGTCCTTGAAAACCTCAATGTAATATTTGTTATTACATTATAAAAGATTAATTTATTTCAGCAGTGAGTTTTGAACTCTCCGTGGCTTTTCTTCTGCAGACAGCAGTGTTCAAAAAGAACTTTTAAACTAGACAACAGAACATGTATCTGGTCTTCTAGACTGCTGTGTTTGACGTATGCATGCATACTAAAGGATATTGATTTATTGATAAACTATCCCCAAGTGTAGAGTAGTACAGCTTAAAAGAAAAAAAAAACAATACAATAGCAGGATAAATATTATAATCGAGGACGCTCAGCTGCTTTTCTCAGATTTCTTTTTCTTTTTCTTTTTTCAAATCATAGATCGCCTAAAATGAATTAATAAAATAAAAAAAGAAACCTAATTGTATTTGTACTATGCTGCACTGCTGGCTGCAGCTGTCTCACAGCCACTTCCCTACAATAATGCCCGAGGCTCTAAAAATAACAACAGCAACGCTGTGTATGAAATGTTTACCCGTGATGGTTTCTAGTAAATGGGTTAAAATGTGAGAAACCACTCAGAACTTGAGAGCTCCCACTGGTCATAAATAACAAAACGTAGAAGATATTTTTACCTCAGGGGGATTAATAAAGTATAACTTAACTTTGGGGACACTTGGCTGAGTTTGGACATAAACAACAAAGGCCCAGAGCCCTTGTGCTGCACTTTTTTGTAATTAAAGTTTCCATTGCTGCCTAAAAATCATTTCACTGTAGCTTGTTCATGTCACAGCGGCTTCATTTTGTATGTAGACACCCCCAGACCCTGTAATCACCTCTGTCAGTCAGGAGTGAAATGTAAAAATGAGAGTCCTGGCTCAATTTGTCCAGAGTCAATATATAAGCTGGGGGGAAATTAAAGTGACTTATTAGCCTGAACATTTGACTTTCAATTAGAGCTAATTAAGCTACAAATAGTATTTATACAGTCATCAAATAAAAAGCTTTACATATCCTTAGCAGGTTTAAAAATAAAGTAAATATAGCCTGAGATGAAAAAAACATGGCATATTACATCCTGTCATTATTCATTTAACAATATTTTTTCATTTTTAGCCATTCTGTTGTAGATTTGCTGCTGTGCTTGGGATCATCGTCTTGTTTCCTCACAATGTTTTGGCAAATCCTTTAGCTGTAAGACAGACAACCTACTTTGATATACAAAGCACTTTGTGGTCAACTTAATGACTCCGATGTGTCCAGGTCCTGTGGTTGCAAAACAAACCCAAATCATTAACCCTCTACCACCATGCTTGACAGTTGGTATGAGGCGTTTGTGCTTATTTGTTGTGTTTGTGTTTTTATCAAATGTAGCACTGTATTATGGCCACACATCTCCACTTTGGTCGTGCATGTCCAAAGAGTCATTATTCTAGAGGTCTTGCGGTTAGTTGCAACTTTGCAAACCTAAGCTTTTTCTTCTTTCTAGGGTGAAGAGGCTTTCAACACTTCCAAACAAACTGCAGTTGTTCAGTCTTTCTCTAATTGTACTGTCATGAACTTTAGCATTTAACATGCTAACTGAGGCCCTGTTAGGATATGAGCTGCAACCCTTGGTTTCTTTCCAGTTTCTGTGAGGATTGCACAATCTGACCTTAGGGTGAATTTTCTCACTGT
Source organism: Diplotaxodon limnothrissa (assembly GCF_057381915.1). Classification (NCBI taxonomy): domain Eukaryota; kingdom Metazoa; phylum Chordata; class Actinopteri; order Cichliformes; family Cichlidae; genus Diplotaxodon; species Diplotaxodon limnothrissa. Next base: position 15,619,500 of record NC_140605.1, on the reverse strand, counting down.
ACAATAATGAACTTTAAATGATTGGGAAATATCCTCATAACCCATACAAGATTAATGGGCGGCAACAATTGCTTCTTTCCTTATTGGCGTTGTGTTACCACACACGTTAATGCTCCCGAAAACTGCCAAAACTTGCTTTTATAGAGGTGCTCACACTAGCTGATGATCAGTCAAGTGCATTTTATTAGCATCACCTGGCTGCTACTTAGCCTCTTAATTCCTGTGGAAGCAGCAAGGGAATACTTCATTTTCACACAATGCATTTTGGCTTAGGTTTTGTTAAATAAATAATAACATGATTTTGTAGTTCTTATGAGGTTGTAGTTCCCTAATTTGAAGACTTGTTAACGACCAGATTATTTTTTGATGGTTTCACAATAAGTAAAACCTTAGAGCTTTCTCATAATAACTGGATACTTTAACACTCTTTTTTATTTTTATTTTTTCCAACTAATTGATTTAATGTTCGCTTACATTATAAATGACCAAAAAGCCCTTCCACAGCGGTCGTTCCTCGGTCATTCAAAAGCACTTTTTTCAATTTCCAACATGACTTTTATTTTGATTTTTTTTAACAAACTGGAACACTTTATGCTATGTCACAAAATTACACAGTTAATACACACTAAGGTCAGCATTATTCAGCATGTCTGGTATGTTTTTACAAGCATTGAAACAGTACTGTACATAGCCTCACCACATCCATGATATAACATACAAACTGTCTGGGGAATAGTTACAGTTTCTTTAATATCTCAGTTTTATGCATGGAAAGTAAGCTGATGTAAACGTTTACTTTACATAGTTTACAAATATAAACAAACCTGCGGATACACATGTAAACTCACATTAAGTCGTTAAGGCCAGAGTGCACGGGATGCAATTACTGACACTTGTCATTGGATGCTTAAGAGCTCGCTGCGGCTGATTCTGCAGCGTAAACGCTGTGATGGGTGATGTTTCTCTGTCATTAGCGGCACGCCTCCTCCACGGTCTGCTTCATAAATGTGAATCCCTGCTGGTTGTCAAATCAGACTATTACTTCACTTCTTCTGTCCGGTTATGTTCTCTTGACACCAGCTAAGCATGAAGTCATACTTCAAAACTTTGCTCTCAACAAGTACGTGGTCAAAAAACTTGCATGATGTCATTTCGCCCTACAGTCAGTAATAGTCACTGCAGGTGCACTAGCCTTACAACATCCATTCAAAGTCCAACTTTAACTTCCCCAAACTTTGAAATAGGATAGACTGGCACTCAGGGAAACAGAGCTTATATGCTTCCAGCGTCTCCTTTACGCCTTCACACTGTCGAGACATATCCAAAGTTCAGTCTTCATATTAATAAACAACTCCAGCAGATGTTGGTGACGCAGTCTCGAGTCACCCATCAATGCAATTACTCCAATACATATTATTTTCTTAAAAACATGAATTCATAATTACAATGAATTGGTGCTATAGCGGTTTATGACTAGTGAGAAACCATGGAGCGATTTTCTTTGCAGAGCTACTTCTTGGAAACCCATCATCAAATCAGAGAAGTTTACCCCTCTTAAAAAGCTTCACTATCCTTCTCTTTACCTACACCCCTGCAGCTGCATAATTTCACAAGAAAATGAGCCATAAGAGGAAAAATCATTAACATCAGCAAAAGATATTTCAGGCAGAGAGAATGGCTCAATGTGCTGCTCAATGATCAGAGCAGCCAGCAGGCTTTACAGCCTCCTGTGTCCGTCTCTATCGCTGCATCTCGCTCTCGCAGCATCTACAGTGCATGATGGTGAAGGCGCACTAAAAACACATCTCCTAAGGATAAAAGAAGTGAGAGGGTATGACAGCAGTAAATTGGCTTTTTCCTCCCCTGAGCCCTACTCTAGACTTCCCCTGCATGCTGAGCAATTTGAATTGTGCTGTAATTGCTTATGTTGCTTTTCTCTCCTCGTCATTTCTACAAAAGAATTTGATCTCATTACTTTTGCCTGTGGTTGAATTCGCAGCCACTCACTGCGGTAGGAATAATACTAAGTGGCGTGTTAACAAAAGAAAGGGAGCAGAGTGACTCGGTGCGCCAAACGCAAAGAACTGTATGCGACGCGACAACGCGTTGGTTTTACATTTCATCACTTTTTTAAATGAAGCCATTGCCAAAAGTGTTTCGTTTTTAGTGGTACAAAGCAGATTAAGTGTGGTGCGGCTCCCTATTAGCTCGTTGTGAAGTGGATTATCTTACTCTACCACAGTACGAAGGAGGGAGAGGAAGAGCCGAAGGGGCAGCAGAGAAACGGATGCGACATGGGTCATGAAAAAGAAATCAAAAGCCATGCTCATGCCTGGTTGCAGTGGAGTAGACTGGTTATGGTTTTTGGGAGCAAGTAAAGTGAATGTGGCCTTGGGCAATGTGCTTCTTGGTAAAAGAGGGGTTTCAGTGTGAAGCAAGCTCTAGATGGAGCATTTGCCCAGAGAAAACCTCTCAATTCACCCATGCTCTCATGTATCTGCTCGTGCTGTTGCCTTCCTTTCATTTGAGACAACTTGAGCACAGACAACATGGATACAGCGGGGCTACAGATATCTTTTAACATCTGAGGAGGCTCAAGAGGAAAAAACAGATAGAAAAAAATGCTGGGATACAAAACTAGAAAAAAGGAAAGAAAAAGTGTTATGAGTATTTACATTTCTTCTTGATGACAGTCCTCTGAGGTCCATTCTGAGTGCTGAGATGGATTTGACAGCAGTAGCGAGTGTAAAATGTAAGTGGAGAATGAGATGGAGGCTTCAGTAGCTCCAACACTTCCAGTCTATGATGAGCGCAGGCAGCAGCAGTAATGGATACACGGGCACTGCTTGGTTAGCTGCTCCCCGCTGGCTCCCTCTAGCACCCGATTCTGTGTCAGAGTCCTTCTCGGAATACAGCGGAATGACGTTGAATTCTTCGCTCGCCTCTTCCTCCTGCTCCTCTTCTTCGCTGTCCTCCATCTGCGGGAAGCACAGGAAGAGCGATTCTTTCAATTAACATGTGTGCTGGAGCATGGAGGAGAGGTCAGGAAGAGAAAGTCTACATTAACCCAGAATCTAAAGCACATGTAAAAATATCCTAAAGGCAAAAAACCTGGAAGCTAAGACATGACTTTTAGGTTAACAAAAGACAGAAAGTACATTTTGTTTGTGCAACTTGAAACTATCTATCTATATGTGTATATATAGATGTGTGTTTTTGTTGTCAGTTCTCAATGGTATTTGTACACTATTTTAAATTTTAAAAAAAGGTCAACCCCCAGGACGGGACCTATAGGATGTCAGAGAAGTGAAACGGGCAGGGCAACAGATACACAGTTATAGGAGGAGCTGAGAAGAGAGAACCACAGACAGGAATGAAAATTAGCAACTAGGAAGCCACGGTGAGGGAACGGCCACTGGTGAGCCACTGTCGCCCTGAGCATAGTGAGTGCTTAAGAGGTAGAACGAGGTCAAAAATGGAAGAAGCAACAAAAAAATCTGCAGTAAGCGACTTGATCATTGTAGCAATCACCTCAGAGCAATCACCTCCCCCAGAGTGGAGACCCATGCCAAAGGACTAACAAGTGCTGCACTAGCTTCCAAAACAACTTCCTTTGCTGTAGCCGGGGAAACTTTTCTTCTTCTGTGGTTGCAAATACTGTTTTATGATTTGGAGTTTTTATATCTACTGAATTGCCTGACAGCTTTATTCTGCTCACCATTTGATTTGGTAAGATTTTATATTTTTATGTCCTGTATTTCCATATTTTTGCTATTACATCCATGAGCTTGAAGTAAATTTGAATGTTTTATCTTTTTTATCGTTAATGTTTTTGGGATGATCCATTTTTTATTGTGAATAAATGATTTTTATCTACTCTTTAAGCTACCACTCTCTTGTCTGCTCCACTCAGTATCAAAAGAAAAAAGGAGATGTGTGGTGCTGATCTGTGGATCCTTACTGAAACCTAATAATAGTTAGAGTACAACTGTTGACAGTTTTCAGTTTGCTGCAATAGAAAAATGGAACACACCAAGACCATCAGACCATAAAAGTAAACTTTAACTTCTACTTTTGCTAATAGGAAGTTGGGAGAATTGCAGTTGTAATATATTTGTCCTTCACATGACGTAAAATGTGCAAGTGTATGGTTCACTGTCTCTCTGTGTTCGCACTGTCCAAGGTAAGTCCTGCCTTTTCCACTATAGCAAGACAGGGCTGTCAGCATATATAAAGATTGGCAGGTGTAGGCTGAATATAATTACTGGTTGAACCGCTGTTTTTATACAAAAACCAAATTCTGTTTTCATCCATATTTTTCAAAGGTTTGTGCAAGTAAATCTTTCCATGTTTGTCATTGGCTGATTGGTCACATGCTGTTAACACTGCCTCTCATTGCTAAATTAGGAAACTGCAGATTGCCTCACTGAGTTAACAAACACCTTCGTGTGACTGCTTAGCCTGATTGTCGATGTTGGAGTTAAACCAGAGGAGGAAAAGATATTTGGGGTATGCAAAAGAACTGACCTTTGCCCTCTTTTGCCTTTCAGCCCCTCCCCACAGCGAGGGAGTCTACACACAGAGTCGAATCTGTAAAGATGATCATTGCTGATACATAGCATATAGCATGTATATAAGGTGCGCTACAACCTGTAAGGCTTTCTACTCAAATTCTATGACCTAAAGTACAAATAGGCAGTTAAACTACGATGAAGCACATAACCCAGCTGTCCTTGACAGATTAGTAACACTCCAAAAATTACAATTTAAATGTAAAAATGAGGATCATAAGAACCCAAGACTTCTAGTAAGCCTGGTCCATTATTAATATTAATGAAATTCTATAAAATCACATTTAGGAGTCCCACCAGTAATCTCCAATTTGTCGTGCAAAAGATTTAAAAAGTCAAAAGCAGCACTTCTCTGAGGTAAATGTGCACATTTTGCCCAACATTTTCTTCGTCCCACTCCTTTTTCAGGCAATTTTTGTTTTTTGTTTTGTGTATTTTATGTTCAATATAGGTATTTGTTGTGCCTGAAAATGAATAAATAAATGAAATGAAATGAACACTTGGGATGAGGGATCTTGCTATTTAGGCTTTTCCAATGTCTTCTGTTTCCTCATGTAATCTGTTTTTGACTGTATTTGTATTTCAGGTCCCCGGGGAGCTATATCAGCTCTGCCCAGGCTTTTGTTTCATCATTTCATTGAAGATAGTTCTTTAAAAGTCTGGCTGTATGTTTGGGGTCGTTGCCTTATGCCGCCGCAGGAAAATTTGGGACAAATGAGATGTCACACCATGGAACTATGTGATGGATAAGAATATAAAACGTGAAAATGAAAATTTACACAGTCAGGACAAGTCAGCAGGCAGAAAACTCCCACATTAGCTCAGTATTAGTACATAAATGTATGCTGGGCTTTCTCTGGTCTATGCTTTTGATGTGAAGCAGCGTACAGAAGCAGTGGTTTTCACTTTTTGACCATAGAGCAACATCTACTGATGACCTGGGTGTGATCTTTTTTCAGTAAAATATTAGGTTATTCACAAAATGTTGCTCTCTGTGGATTGTTTAAAGCTATTTGTACAAATAAGAAAGAAGCAGAGCTTAATATTAATAACCCAGATAACATTTTACACAACTTCTCCTTCAAGAGTTCACATTCAACAATCTCTCACTGCTGTATGACTTTCTGTGCTATATATTTTTCCTTTGAGAAAGCCCTGAGTTACAGCGAAGCCTCCATTCAAACACAGCCACAGAGGGTTGTGAGGGCACACTGAATGGAAAGAGACTGAGTCCTCACCTCGGATCCTTACTTTAGTTTGGGTTTTACTTTTGGTCTTGGCATTTCACTGCATTAGAAGTACGGAAGGAAACTTGTAGCACAGTCATCTATCCATTTTTTCATTCAGGTTTTCTCAAATCAGTGCATCGATAAAAGCATCAAAGGAGATGTGGAGTGATGCTGCAGAGTTTCACTTTGGTGTATCCACGAGAATTCATAATCTGACCTTTTTCAGTGAAACTCCAGAAATGAACTGTGCATCTCGATGTCTTCTAAATCTACTAGCGGCGGAGTTTCTGTGCTACGAGGGTGGGTGGCTTGGGATAGGAGGAAAAGAAAATGAGGAATTAGAAGGATTAAACTAGTGAGAGAATGGAGACTATGAAGCAGATGGGTGTGCATACATGAATATTAAAAGTAAGGGCTGAGTCTGCTGCTGCAAACACCTACGGCTAATCCTAGGCCACAATGAGAGGTGTGGATAGGAGAGAGAGGGAGGGAAGTAATCTGAGTTTATACAAGGAGCTCCGGAGCCCGGCACACTGCGATAGTCCCACTTAGGTGTTATCACCTGATACACAGGCGACTGCCTCTTTAGCTGAACTGGTACCACCAGCATATGGCGCAGAGAGCACAGACAACTTACACTGTCGAATTCAGGAAGAGTGTTAATACTGACGTGGACCTTCTCCTGGTAGACGTGTGGGGAGGGCTGAGAAGTTGGCATGGGAGAGTTTTCCACAGGAGGAGGTGCGGAGATTCCCATGGAGCTGATGGCACTGCCTAAAAACAAAAGCAGCAGGGGAAATCTTCTTTAGCTTCACATCATTATTCATCCCTGAAGCATCACCCAAAAAAATTTCTGTGACTTTTCTAAGCATAGTTAGAGCCATTAGCTCTGAAAACACTGTGCAAAACTGTGCATGAGATATGAGCCTCTCTTTTTTGCTTTTTGTTTTTGTGGCACGGTAGTGCACCGTTTAGCACATTCACCTCAAATCATGAAGGTTCTGTTTTCAAACCTGCTACTCTGAGACCTCTGCGTGTAAAGTTCTACCTGTGGCTACTTGAACTTTCTCTGCGTGCTTCAGCCTTTTCCATCAGCCATCGGATGGATTGCTGTGAAATTGGTACATATACCCACATATCCCTTGGCATGAGTTCTGATAACTGAAATTTCCTGACTTTTCATTTAATGCCACCTTTAAGTCAAAACCTTGTACAATATTTCTGTTGGCTCCCTACATATAAAATGGGATGAAAATAATCTAATTTCACATCTCTTCTACACATTCCAAATGTTATTTTAGCTAAATCCCACAGAGAACCTCCTGGGTGCCAAAGACAAGAAAATATCTGCTTTGGTGTGAACAATTATTCCAGAAATTAGCTGGGTCCATGCCACATGTTACCAAGCAGTTCTGATAAATGGTAAATGGCCTGTATTTGTATAGCGCTTTACATATCCAGTCATCCACCCATTCACACACTGATAGTTGAAGGACAGTAAATAAAATACTAAAATATTCAAATTAATATTGCAACTGTTTGTATTTGTGGTGAAGTCATTAGTGGTTGTACAAATACTTGTACGTATATGTAAGTATATTCATGTGAAAGAGAAGGTTTTCACAGGACTGCATGGTATCCTGTGATCCAGGTTGTAGGGATAACTGTAGCAGTAGTAACTTAAAGTAATTGTTTTCTGTATGACTTTGTCAGTCTCTCTTTTTAAAAAAGCGGCTTCCTGCTGGTAACCCCTCCAAACAAGCCACACTCGTTCAGGCTTTCTAATAGTGCTGTCATGAACTTTAACATTTAGTATGAGCCCCGTAGAGTAAAAGATGTAGCTCTTTGATTTTGTGCAGTTTCTGTGAGCGCTGCACAGTCTGACCTTCGGGTGAATTTATTGGATGTCCACTCCTGGGAAGATAAACACACACCTGAATGCTCCACACCAGCAAACCACCAAAACCTTTTTTAGAGGTGCTCACATGTGCTGATGAGGAATTAATCAAGATTAGCAACACCCAGGTGCTACTTATCCTGTTAATTCCTATGGAGAAAATGATAGTGTAGTTCGTTTTTCACAGTAATACATAGAGTGCTAAGAAAACTTTCTTTTTCACATGACTCCAGTTATTGCTTAAACACTTTTAAGTCATTTCTTATGCTGCTTTTTGCACTAAAAATATTACCGGTGTAATGTTTTAAATTTATATTTATATAAACATGAATATTTTTTGCTGTGGGATATTCTAGCTTCAACCTGTCAGACATTGGCTACAGGGTGGGATATATAAAATGCACATCCTTGAAACTAGTCATTGTAATATTTGGTATATGCTGCATTTGGTTTCTTTCTTTTGCGTGTTCACTCAGCTACTTTTATCTTAAGCCCAAATAATTGGATGCAGGTGACCAATGACTGCTGTGTATACTAGACATGTATTGACTGATTCTTGGCTGGACAGCACTTAATGTTTGATCATATTTTACTTAAGAGAACGTGTCTGGCCTCTAACAATTATTCTTGCTCTCTTATTAGAGTACAGTACATCAGTAAAAAAAAATTCTACTGTATTGTACTGCAATTTTTTTTATTTTTTTTTACTTTTTACAGTTTTCTTTATACTTACACAGCAGCAAAATGAGATACTACCCTTCCAGCCATTCTGATTTGGCAACAGTTCAACAAGAAGCCACATTATATTTATCAGATTTAGTGAAAGGATTTATTGACTCCACAAAGCTTGGAAATCAGATTCACATTTGGCAGCCAGCCACACACCAGGGATGATGTCTCTTGCCACTGATTTATTTATAAGAAAACATTATGGTTCAATGGTTTGCCATTTCAATCATCAATTATGACCCACCTAATTTGAATTCTGTGTTCATGCACATTTAAAATGCTCACTTAGATCAGCATGCCTACATTCGTTTAAATAATACTCTAAAAAGTAACATTTCCTCGGTCATTATGCTGACACAGGGTGATTTGTCAGATACAAGATACTTAGCGTAAAGATGAGCAGTGTGTTTAAATTTTGATTTGTAAGATGCATCAGCTACTTGTGCTTCCATTTAAATTTACAAGAACTCCTTCAAATAACACAAAATGTAGAAAAAAATACTATTAAAAATAAAATCAACATATATTACCAAATCCTCAAATGTGAATGTCAATAAGCGTACAGTAAATGATCAAAAAGGTACACTGTTTCTTCAAGTTGTGTTTTTACAGTCTCCTTAGTTAAGTTTAAACTTCCTGAAACTGAAACTTTGAAACACACCTGACTCTCTGAATGTTCATGCACACTTTTATTTTCTCAGAATGACCAGGACATACTCATGCCACAGCTTTGTTTAGCCTATTCCTGATGGCTGTGAAATGATAATGACACGATGCTTCCATAAGGAGTTGTAGTTGCATAAATACAAACAAAATATGGGTCATTGTAGCCCATTGCAAGGTGGTTGCTAGGCAACATCATGACACTATAATACATAAATGTATAATTCAGTTTTTACAGATATATACAAATGTTATTGTGAAATTAAAATGACAGGATGCTTGCATAAGGTGTTATAGGTGCATAAATGCTAAAAACAGGTCCTTTTAGACCTTTGCTAGCTGGTTACCAGGCAACCTCATGGTGTTACAATATATAATACATAACTGATGTTTTGTGGATATAAATGAAATGTCACTGCTGTGAAATTAAAATGACAGGATGCTTGCATAAGGTGTTATAGGTGTATAAATGCTAAAAACAATATTTTCTTAGCATAGACAGCAATACCCTGTTGCTAGGCGGTTGTCTTGCAACCTCATGGTGTCACAATATATATTACATAACTGAATTTTTGTGGATATAAATGAGATGTTAAAGTTAAAATGACATGAAGCTTACATAAGGTGTTATAGGTGCATAAATGTTAAATACAGGTCATTTTGGGCAGTTGCTAGGTGGTTTTTAGCATGGTGTCATAATATATAATAATTTAAGTTTTGTGGATTTGAATTAGTTATTGCTGTCATAAAGTAAAAATGATGTAATGCTTTTATAAATTTTTATAAATGCATAAATACTAAACACAAGTCATTTTAGCCCATTTCTAGCTGGTTGCTAGATAACATGATGACATCATAATTTCTGAGATAGATAAGAACCTTAAGGTGCCTAAGAGGTTCCTGTGCGCCACGTTTGGACGCTTAACTCCTGATCATGTAGGAGGAGTGGGCAGAGAAAGACAGAGACACAGAGACGGAGATTTTGTGTACTAGAGGAAAATCCCAGATCTTAAATTTTATTTGTCTTGAACTGTTTGGTTCTCACAAACTGTTGTGAGTACTGCTTTTGTTAGAACATTTCTGGTATCAATTTTTTTCCTTTGGATAAAAAGCTGTAAAACTGTGCTGTGCTGCCTTCCCTTCCCAGCCTTATTACATCGTACTCACGCAGACAAATATTGTTGGTGAACATCTGCAGGATGCGCTGACAGCCCTGCCATTCATTCCCACTGCCTTCGCATGTGCACCACTGGGACACCTCTGTACTGCTGTTGCTCACGTAGTTGGGAGTCATGATGGTTCCTGGTTATAGAAAGAAGACCAAAGTCATACTGCAGGCACAACTTTATAAACTTTTAAAATCATATTTCCTTCAGACCAAGAATTTTATTTTCAGCACACACCTCTATGAAAGGTAAGACACAGACTACTAACGGTATTAGATGCCCTGCAGGTATGGTGTCACCAGGTTCCCAGCTCTAGATATTGATAATTTCAGGTACACAAAATTACATTTTGAGTGTGAGGAATGAGTGAAAATAATATTTCCCACATTATTTTGGTGAACTGCTGGAAACACTGTTTTTGAATCTGCTGCCGCTGTTATAAGTGATGCTATAAAGAGTAGCAGCTAAGGACCATTTGTGAACCCCTGTAGATTTATTTTGCATAATGAAAATTACACATACCGAATATCGCTGCTAAACACCTATTGGAGGAAGTTCTGTTTGTCAGATTCTGTCTGGGTTTTTTTTCTGAGCTATACACTCTTTCAGCCTCTTCCACCTCTTTAATTTGTTTTCCTCCGTCTCACCTATGAGTCCAGCATAAGCCTTCAGGCACATGGTTCTGCGTTCTCGCATACAGCCAGAGGCAGAGAGAGGGGAGGGCTGGCAGTTATGCTGGAAATCAGCAAAGCGGGATCTGAAACACAAACGCGCACACATACACACACACAAGAAGAGAAAACAGTTTTTCATGTGTCAGCACAGAGAAACAGAGTGTGCATTTTAAAAGTGTTTTGACAATTTCATTTCGGGATTCAGGGTTGTGCTGAATGGAAACAACAAAAGCAACACAAACAACGACATAGTATAGGAGCTCAACCCACTAGAGAAAGGGATACATGAAAACTGCCTGGTACTTTAGTAAAGCTTCAAAAAAATGTAGCTTTCTAGCACTCTGACGCCACCTTCTTTTCTGCAAAAATGCACACACTGTTATTGTCAGTGCTGACAGATAATTTGAAAGGTGTGCAAACCATACATTTTGCAGGTAGATGATGTCTTTTAGGTTTGCAATCAACCCTTTCCACAATGGAGGTGCAGCCCATATGCCGTGTGCATTACTGAAACATAACCCGCTGCTTGTTTCTAGAATGCTGCATAGGTTAGCACGCTAGACAAAGAGACTGCTTGATGCTACTGCAATTAAAAGTAATGAAGCATTGTTGTGCTTCATTACTTTTGTATAAAAATCTGAGTGAGTCTATTGACTCACTGATTTAAAGCTGGAGTTCAATTTAAAACTTTTGCTGATGACAACTTCTTGAGTTCAAAATTCCCACGACTCTCTCTTATGCACTTTGTGCTGTTTGGCCTTGCAGTTGTTCTTTTACTTAATCTTCTTTTTCAGCTTTCATTCATTCATATAAAAAGTATCGCCAGGCTAATGAAGTTAATGTATTAAATGTGCACAGATACAGTCATTTGCAGCTGCATCATTCAAAGCTTTTATCAATAATCAACAGCAGATCTATAACACTGATTAAATGATGTGAGGTGTGTTTTGGTGCCGTTTCCACACTCTGCAGTATAGTAACACATGTCAGCAGGAATGAAACAGGAGAACCTCCGTCGGCGTAACTTTGTGCTGAACATTGGGGGGGTCAAGATCTCGGTCTAAATAAATAAATAAATCTGGGTAAATTCCCATATGATTAAACATGCAGCTATTTTGCTGGTAATAATTGAAATGAGTAAAGGAAATCAACAGCCTATTTATGCAAGATAATTCATAATTTTATTGGGGGGGTTATATTGGTTGGGTCTGATTATTGGGGGGGTCATTACCCCCCCTAACCCCCCTGAAAATTATGCCCCTGAGAACCTCATATCTCTTTGTTCCTCATAATGCTGTATATTGAAAGTGTTAGTGTTGCGTCACCGTCTACTAAGTCTCAAGTAGTTTACTCTATGGACACTTTGTTAGGTACACCTTGCTAGTATTCGGTAGTACCCCCCTTTTCGTCTTCACTGCTGCCTTAATCTTTCATGGCACAGATTCAACAAGGTGCTGGAAGCTTTCCTCAGAGATTTTGGTCCATATTGGCATGAAAGCGTCACACAGTTGCTGCAGATTTGTCAGCTGCGCATCCATGATTTGACTCTTCTGTTCCACCACGGATGGGTCATATAAATACAGTGATGTCATGTTCAAGAAACCAGTTTGAGAACTGAATCAGTTTGAACTGTTGATATAAGTCATGATAGAATCATGCTTTTATTCTGTTAATGTCATGTGAATTTTGCAGCACTGAGACTCATCAGAGCATGCAACATTTTTTCTCTGAGCTGCTTCCGTGTGAATGGCTGATTACATCCTCGTGTTTACAAGCAGGTGAACAAGTGGACCTAACAATGCGTCTGGTGAGTGTTGTTATATCCATTTAAGAACAATAAGTAGACAGCGCTTGAACAAAAACTGCCCTCACAAATCATCCTGATGAGCAGCGATGTAGCTTTGAATTCTGAGTCACTGGAAGTAAACTGGTCCAATCTTTTGCTCCCACTTCTGTATCTGTAAAAAGCTTCCTCAGTGGTTATGGCCCCACAGGACCTGTCACCTGCTTATATTTCCCTACGAGCAGACAAGAAAGGATACGGTACATTCAAGGCGTAAAATATTTATATTCCGAGACTTTAATCTTTGAGTTACAATGCAACAATGTGCTGAAAACCCACAGGTCCTGGCATTAACATTCATATCTACCACCTGCCTGAGCACCGTTGCAGACCAAGCACCCCCATGTCAATACCACTCTCTGTTGGCAGCATGACAATATTCCCCAAAAACCACAAAAACTGCTCAGGAAAATCCCAGAATAATACAAAGAGCTGAAATCAACAGCACAGCCTCCAAACCTCCCACATTCAAATTCAAACAAGCATCGAAATTGGGATCTAAAGATGCACCGCATCAAGTCTTACCACAGGCCAGAACAGGACTCAAAGGCACCACGGGACACTTCAAAATATCTTGTGTCCATGCACCAACAGGTCAGAGCTTATTTAGTGGCACAAGTGGACATGGACAACATTAGCTTTTAATTCCACTTTAAGTCCAAAAGCAAGGGTCGTGCAGTGGGTCTGGTATGTTCAGGACATCTTGGATTGTATCATCTGAATGACATGCTAAATCACATCTGGGAAAAGCAGACCTGATGGATGAATTTTGTCAATCAAAAAAGCATTTACAGCTTCCATTCACTTTACATTTAGTTACATTTATTCCCCTCACTAGTAATCCGGGGGGTGTATCTCATACATATCACCCTTGAAGGACTGCATGTTTGTGCTTTAGGGGAGAGATTATTTAATTAACTCATTCATCAGTGAAGGGGAAATTTTATTTGCAGCAGTTCTGTTGATACTAACAAAATGGGAGATGCTCATCAGAAATGCAGCTCACTGGTGCCACTAGTGTTTAAAAAGACAGCACCGTGTGTTTGATGCATCCATGTTTGAGGACTGTGTCGAATCATTACTTTGTGGTTAACTTTGCAAATATTTCTGACTCATTTTTCAATGCTTTTTCTGTTCTGTGTCCATACGACGAGCCCTTAATGTTCTGCATCAGTCTACTCAAACAGCCATCTTACCTACACAGCTCATCTTTGGAGCAGTAGTTCTGAAGGCTGAGGCAGTTGGGCTTGCCCGCCCTCTCCTCCCCTCTCACATTCTCCTCATAAGAGCATGACGGGACGATGGTTTTCCTCCGGCGCTCCCCACACAGTGTGTCAGAGCAGGGACAGAAGAGCAAAGCGAAGCTGTACTCCTCTGGCACGCGCTCCAGGAAGCGCCGCAGGGCTTTGTGGCATTTCTGGCGGTTACAGCTGTTGTCAGAGACTGTTGCTCGCTTGGTGCAGGCTACAACATATTCTGACCGCAGAGAGCCACATTTCTCGTACAGGCCACAGTCCTGTGCCGCCTTCAAGCACTGGTTTTGACCATCCATAGTATTAGAGGAAGCTGGGGGGAGGGATTTGGGAGGAAAACAGAGCAATGTATACCCAGGAAAATCAAAAATGGCATCTAAATCTAATTTTGGGAGCAAAATCACAAAAACGTTCATCTCTACCTGACATGATGGAGGCCATACGCGACATCTCGATGTTTCTCACCAGGTTTAACTTCAGTTCTTCATATGGAGACACTTCATACTCATCATATGCTAAAAAGGCAGAACAAAGACCACATCTATGACCCAGCTGAGAATTCAGCACATACAGACATTAAATGCAAGCATCAAACCCACCTGCGAATCTCACAGTCCAGTAGACCTTGAGGCAGTGCTCTTCCCTACGAGAGCCACGCTGACACTTGCAAACTTGGAGGGGGCGATAGCGCTGCAAGGAGTTCTGGGCCTCCAGGCACTCCAACCGCGCGTCTGCCCTGAGGGGAGCCACGGCTTCCTCGGCCGCGCAGTACTCCAGCAATCGATAGATGGCCATGCAGGACTGCTCCTGGATGCATCCCTGCTCGGCCACCAAACAGTCTACGGATGCAGATACTGTCACGCTACCTGCAAGAAAGGTTAATGTCGTAAGTGGTGAAAGCTGCATGTTGCCAACATTACTGGGTTTATTGTCCCACCATCCAGTACTAAATAGGCTTTAATTAAGGCAGCAGAGCCAGGTGAGTGCACTCCATAGGCACTCAGCAGGTTATGATAATATCCAAAAAGGAAGATAAAATTGAAACTACACAAGAGCAATAGAGCAAAACCTCAGATCTAATCAAAGAGACTAAGGAGAATAATTTACCAACACTACAGGAGTATGTTATGGCTATAATCATTTTCAAATTATTTCCTCGTCTTCCCAGTGGGCATCGTAGTTGAATTTTCTTCTTCTGGTTTCTTTTTTTTCCCACACAACTTAAAAGTAAATCTTTGACTTTTTTATCAGTTTATTGTTCAGCACAATATTTGCACCAGTGGGAGTTACAGCATGTCCTCTTAAGCTGTTTAGTATGCTTCACCTCAAATTGTAATACGATGGAGCTCATATACTATGAGTTAGCTTCATCTCTCTTAAGAGTTAACCATCTTTGCTTTAAGTGAGCAAAGATGAGAACTTAGCCAAATCTTTAGTAACCACTTCTGTTAGTCATATATTTCCTCAGCTTCTACATTCCCAACAACACCAAAAGGATTTTGCTCTCTAAATTAACATTGCCATACTGTTTGATTAAACTACTTAGTGGAGGATCCTACTGATGTTTTTGATGATTCATCCTATTAACTACCTCTTCATACACCCATGATGTATCCCATTAAACGCAACATTACTACTGCTGACAACTTTCCGAAGCGTAATTTCAAGATTGATTCCCCACCTTGGTTTCTGATTTCGCCGGATGTTCACACAGTTAAAGTTTTGTCTCTTTTATTTTGGGGGTCAAATCAATGTTATTGTCCGTTTAGAAATCTGTCCACACTTTTCTGTTCAAGTGCTTCTTTGAGGGTTTGGGAGTCAGCTTCCTAACTGCATTGCATTCAGACACTAGGAAGAAACTCTAAAAGACAACCGGGCATGTGGTGAGAAAAAAAAATCTGCTAGTTTCCTGGATCAGAAGGGATGCCATTCAACAGCCAGCCCTCAAGTCTTGGATGCGTTTTTGCTCTGCAAATACTTGAACCACCACCAAGAGAGTATTTCCGGAATTGGCCCCTCCTATGTGACAGTAATTGGCCAAAAAGTGAAAGTAGCTTTCTATAAACAAGCATGCATAGAAATATCATTAAAAAAAAGTTTATGAGAGGCAGTGAAAGCAGTGTAAAAATGTATAAGTTTAAATTACATAAAAGATTATACAAACCTGACTATCATCCTCTTACATGTGTCACACTGGTATTTATTAGGCTATGTTCAGATATGTGTACTTGTGAATGTCTTGCGCTGCTGTTGTTATTATTATTATAAGACACTTAAACAGCTTAGGGCAAATCCTTTTGCAGCAGAGTTCCTTCCATTTGGAACAAGCTTTTACTGATGCCAGACACCGTCTCCACATGTAATGCCAGAGACAAAACCAATTTATTCAGCACTATGCAGCACGTCACTTCCAGTTTTACCTTCACACTGAGACTCAATCTGGATATCACACTCAGACACTGAGTGAATTGAAACATCCACTATCAGGATGTTCCCCCAGCTTATGTGCGCATTCATACAGCTGCTCCTGCAAAACATGCTACTTAAGGACGCTAAAGATTTGCATCAGCTGTATATGTATTTGTAGAAACATGCTGAATATCACCAACCACATTTCCTCTACATGTCAGAACAAAAAACACGTGGCTCCATTGTGATTAGGCATGAAGCATATTTTGATTGGCAATGTTCTGCCTCGAATGACTGCGAGTGATAAACTACAAATCATTTCATAATGCTGATTGCTGCTCAGTAAAAAAAAAAAAAAAAACACAATGCAGGAAGGCCAAAGGCAGGCCGAGTGAGGCAAGAGAGAGTAAAAACATTTGTTTAAAAAAAAGAAAAGAAAAAGCAGTCTTCAAAAAAATGTATCTGAAGGAGCATTTCAGGAAATTAATTTTCTCAAATGTGACACATTATTGTCCCCACAAATTACACTTGATATACAGTCATTCGAGACTTATAAGGAAAATAGCTTGGATAGGCAATATGCACTCACTTTTCCCACTTTAGCTCATTAATTTTCTATATCCTGTCACTTTGTAAGTGCATGTAATGAATAGGCTGGCAGATATATAAAACTGGGTTGCACATAGAGTAAATCATCATGTTTAAAACTTAATGCATGCCTGCTAACAAATATCTGTACCCATTTCATACACACGTATACTTGTGATTCAGTACATTAACATTTACATCACATAAGCTCGTATGCAAACACACGCGGCATTGTGTTAGATTGGTCACACACTTCGATTAAGCTCCTGCTGACTGGCGGCCCAAAGCGCGGCTGCAATCCAATTCTGCTGCTGCATGTTTTGCAATCTCAGGCGCCACATGAGGTCCACGTCTCACTTTGGCATGAGACATATCATAAACAGAAGCTATGCTTCATCGCCACAGCAGGAAAACTTCCAAAGCGACTGCTGGGACTCCATAGGGTGAGGTGGGGGTGGTGGATAGTAACACACAGGCCAATCAGTCATATTCACGGTTACAGCAAAGGTGATGATTACCTGTCTATCTGTGTATCGTGACGTCTCGATAATCCTACCAAAGTATTACATCCCAGCACTTTTAGCTGCAATTTTAGCAGGCTTTGTATAATCTCAAGTTTATTCATTATTCTTTCTCAGTGTTTGCTCCTTCAGGCTTACATTCGATAAAGACAGACTATCAGCAGTTTTACTTTGTGAGAACCTTTCATGGTGTAAGCTCACACATGCGCATACCAACACACATATACATCAGAGATAACAAAAACCTCTATGGAGTCCAGACCAGCTCTTTTATGCCTCGTCCAGCGTGCAGGTCAGAAGTTCATTTTTAGCATTATTTAACGCTATGCTGATAAAGAAGCACTAGGCTCACATTATGGGGGTTTTTTTTGGGACGACAAATTGCTACAGTAAACTTCTGCATTAAGGGAATTGTTGGTGTAAGCACGGGGTTTATGTTTTTCAGGAAAAAAGAAAAATAGAAAGAAAAGTAAGCGGGAGATTAATTACTGCGATATGGGAGCCATAATGCACTCTATTGATTTCTCACTGGGCTGATTAATAGAATTTGTGAGCTGATGAAGGTTGAAGCCATAAACGTCAAACCATACACCACATACCGACATTCACAGAGGGACCAACTGGGTTGGCAATTTTCTCTTCCGTCCTTTCAAACACATGGGATGGGCTGTAGAGCGTCCAGATTGTTGGGCAGTAATTTGACTTGAGAGGAGACCGTGGCGGGAGAGTGCGACTCTGATGTGAAATCTGCTCAGAGATTGTGACAGAAGGGACTTCTTGGAAGGAAGTCACAGACTCAAGGAGCAAATGGAAGCACAGCAACAAGATGGAGAAAAAGGAGAAACACGCTCACGGCTGCCACAAAGTGTTACTACGTGCACTCATTCACAAGCACACCAGTGGGATTCCTGTCTGACCTGTTCATGCATTTCTGCGTGCACGTAAAAGATTTTACTTGTTGTAACTGGAATTGTTGACAATCAGCAGCTACAGTTTTGTGTCAGGGAAAGTAGAGCTATAATTAAAATGCACTTATTCCACCATAAAAACACAAACACTTACTGCTCTTCTTGACCTTCTAGTGAGTACATTAAATAAATATAGATTAGGATTGGACTTTAAACAAACAAAAAAATAGCAGCTTGAAGATGTCAGCTTGTGTTTAGGTAATTATTAGTAGCAGTTAAACCACATATTCAACCGTGGTTTTATAGCTGCAATGACAACGATGAGGCTAATGTTCAATATCTCTATAGCCCTGTTTTGTTCATTAGCGGCACATTAAAAGGACGACAGTGTTGGCATGCTAGGGCTGACCCACAACCATGCTGGGATATTGTATTTCTATGAAATTAACTCATCAACTGACCACAAGACGTCATGCTAAAAACAAAACAAAACATGGGACTAATAAATGGGAGCGGATACCCCGCAGAACATTATGCTCAAATCATGATGTGTAATTTGAACACTGTTCCCTGTGCAGTGTGGTCAGAGCTGCTTCCTCAGGAAGGACACAGATGGTTGATCAGTGCTGATTAAGGCTTCAGTGGCTCCTTATTGACACAATCGTTTCCACTGAGAATTATGCAAATTCAAACAATCGGCTCAGCCTCCTCTAACATTAAGCCTTCTTTTAACATTAAACATATGCTTAACAGTTTGCACATATTCTCTTTGTTACGAGCAAAGTTTCGCTACTGCCCTGGGCAGCCTCGGTCGAGCAGTTCCTCTTAAAGAAATGGCAAAAGTTGGTTTTCTTTGTCTGTAATGGAAAGCTGACTTATTTAGTATGTGAACTCGTGCTGAGATGACTCTTATTTAACATGCTATTTCAAAGCATATGCATTTCCTTTAGATGTCGCTGGGTATTTGGGACTTATTAGTGCTCAAAGAAAAACATTTCAAAAGAAGCTGAAAACAAAGTTATTATTTATCAAGGAAACACAACAACAACCATACATTAGCCAAGCAACCACAGTACACTGCGTTATCTTTTTCTCCCTCGTCATTGTGCTTACATGCTTTTGTGGCCTCTCTGTTCTGCATTGTAGCTTCTTCCCCTTCAGTCACTTCATGCAGTTATACCTGCTGCATTTATTTATTCTCTACAACCTATCAAGTCATCAAATTTTTCCACACCTAAAGTGTACAAGCCCCATCTTTTTTCCAGCAGCTCTCACAGCTGTGGCCACATGAGGACAACACTGATTGGTTTAGTAACATGTTACATTGACTTTAAAAAAAAAAAAAAAGTGCAGTCTTCAAAAAATCTGATCATTTGCCAACTTCTTTTCAAAAAGCTGTTTGTGGAACAACTCTTCACACCTCCTTAAATAAAAAACACACCTTGTTTAAATTACCTCGCATGTATGGGCAAACACCTCACCTTTCATTTTGCCTCAGTTTGTGCAACATAACAACACTAGTGCTGAAAACTTCCATACGGAGCCACTTGCTTAACCACTTTTGATGTACCAACCCAAAGAAAGACTCCAGGCCTGGGGGGCCCTCAGTAAGTGAGTCAGGAGTAAGCAAAGCAGTATTAGCTGCTCGACAGTGAGTTGTTGAGCAGCAGGTAAAGCTGTCTGAATCCAGAGGCGACAGTTCTGCTGGTGAGGACAAGAATAATCATTTCATGTTCGATATCAACAGCTACCCAGTGCATCTAGTACATGGATAATGTCTCACTTAATGAGCCGTGCCAGCGGATTGTGCAGCCACATCACGCAGGCAGCATCCCTCCGCTGTACACCAGGTAAAACGCATCAGGTGCTGCATCAGCCAGCTAGGGTGTCTGGATCTGTGTGAATATTTCAGGCTTCTGCCTTCTGCTGCCTGATGTAGTTCTAAATTCCAACGTGCCAAGACATTTCTTGGCCAGACACACACACGAGCACTGACAGTTTCCATCGGGCTGTGGATTTTTTGTTTGTGCCATCAAGTGTGTGCGAGCGGCAATCAAGATGCAGTGCACACGTGAACAAATTGACTATTACAGCCAGTCATACATAAGTGACACAATTTAACGTTTAAGAAAGTGGGGCTTTTTTATGCTTTTAGCTTGACAGTGAGAAACCAGGTGTCATTCAGACCTACATTTAATTGCTATCCTTGATGTGATCCTTTTAATTAAAATGACTCCTTTAATGCAAAATGTCAAATAGATGCATATTCAGAGGAATTTCATATTTTTTATCTAAGGAATATTCAATGGGCTTCTTGCCAGTTTAATTTTTGTGTGCTGTCGTCCTAAACAAAACAGAATTACAGGCACAGGGAACATCAAGACAATGCCTGAGCATTCAGAGGGGAAGACAAAGAAATGCCTATGGCACGGAGAGAAGGATAAAGAGGCTGAGAATTGGATAAACCTGCGTGCATGAGGTGAAGTCAAATAGCCAAATAGAAACTCCAGGGAGACTAGTCCACCTAAGAAGTGGGTAACTTTACACAGCCTGAAAATAAGCCCTAATAAATTTGTGACAACCGTGTTATGGCTCAATCACATCCACTAAATGAACTACCAAAATAGCAGTGCTCAATCAGCAGTTGCAGCCTCTACTGGGACTTTAGCGATAATCCTCAGGGGCCTGGCAGCAAAGGGTCAAAGTCGGGTTAAATGTCACTCAACAATAGCCAGCTTTCAGTTTATATAGCTGGCAAACATGCAGTGTTTCCACATTCAAAGTGATTGCATGCATTATTTGTGGGCTTTCTTTCCATTGCACTATTCATTTGAGGAAAGAACCGTGGATTCAACAACATATACAAAAAATAACCCAGAGAATGAGAATCAGATCATATCTTTGACCCAACAGATGATAGATTTTAAAGTCAGCTTTTAAAAGTCGGGACTTTTGTTCAAAGGCGTGAAAATTCTTAATCTATACCTATAGATGTTTTTCTCCTCTTCAGTCTTGGTGACAAACCTTTTGAGAAGGCCACTGTCATCATCTTGTTGGCGCTGCCATTGTTGAGGCCACCGAGTTGCACAAAGTCGGATATATTCCAAGGTAAAAATAACATTGCATGAAATGGAATACAGTTCGTAGGGGCCAGACTATTTAAACAGCAAGTCTGGCCAAACAGCTGTTTTGAAACAAAGTAGCTCCACAACAGATTTGACCAAAACGACATTAACACCGAGACCAGATTCTGCACCGATTACACTTTTTTTTTTAATGACGTTGATTAACAAAATTAAAATCCAATAATTTCTCTTGCAATCAGGTATAATGTCAGAAGTGAACATCAGTGCAGATTAATTTGCATGTGTAATGATTCGTATCTCGATTAATTAGCACTTGAAAGTAGCTGCTTTTCTTGGTGTGATTCCACCTAAGTGCGTGGCAGGTGGGCTTGAAACACTATGATGTTCTGCGTGTCTGAAGGCTCTGACATTCACGAGAAAGCATTCATCATCTAATGATACAAATCTCTAATGGGCAGCCTCACCTGATGTTATCTGAACATTCCCGGATGCCGAGAAGGATGAACCTCCTGTACTTGGAGCATAATCCAACAATTACACTATTTGCATGCATTTGTGCAGTGAAAAGCAGAGGGTGGGCGGTGGCTGTGTGTCCTGCGGTCTGTGTTACATTAGATCAAGAACAATAGATCAAGATACATGACATGTAAAGAGCCACAAGCTCTGATGTACATGTCACATTTTTCAAAAGAAAGATCAAAATGGATATATCTCTAAACCAGCAACCACAGACCAACAAGCTTTACGCTCCACTGAGATGTCCGACCACATTATTGACTTTAGACAATATAAAGGCACTTGGCAGAAGCTTAATGTGTGTTCACACTGCAAATTCACGGAGCCTGCTGAAATGTCAGATATTGCTGAGAGGTCTCTCTTGAGTTGATCTTCACAAAAGACAATGACTGCTCGTGCTGTGACACTAAATGCTCTCTTTTGTTACTTCTATTAAGTTGTGAATGTCAGATTTAATCCTACAGCAAATTCACTTCCATTGCACATTTTATGAAATAAAGGAAGAAAGGTCTATTGTCTCAGACCTGAACACATCATCCACATGTAATATCTGAACTTCTGCTAGATTTTGTATTATTTCGTGGACCTGTGTAGTTTTATTCTGAAGGCTGTCCCAAAAGTTTCTCTTAAACCTGGAATACAATGCAAGACTATTTATGAACCTGCGTCCAGCCAACGTTTATTCTCCTTCTCATGCGTGGACAAAAAGTCTTTCTCCCTTTATGAATTTCAATATCAAGCCAGCTACCGCTCGGGTCACACAGATGTAGGCAATATACAAAAATAATAACAGAACATCAGCAAAACAAATTTAGCTCCGGTGTCTTCGTGTGTATCTCGGCTTGGGGCTTCATACTCTCTAATATGCTGCTATTCGTTCATACATTTGCATGAAAAACACGCACGCACGTACCCGCACACACATGCACTTTCTTATTAAAGTTGCCGGTACTGTCAGAAAATATCTCTTCCAAAAGATCCCAGCTTTGCATTATACACCGCGATATGGCAGTCTAAACGGGTGATTAAAATCTCACTTCAAAATCAGAAAGGTGATGCTTACCATGAGAGAAAACATTGAGCAGAAGTCCAACGATTATCATCCTGCCCGGTGACATTGGATAGTTAGGGATTAGGAAACTCGCACCCGGCTCACTGCAGCTCAGTGACCCGTCTCCTGCCACATCCAGCCTCCCCTGCCGCTGCGCCCTCACGGACTGACTGACTGAGGTTGATCGGATGGTCTAGCAGCCTATACAAAGTTGGCAAAAACTGAACAGGAGCGATTCAAGTTCTCGCGATTTTTGTTGTTCCATTTATTTTTCGGATCCCGGTTATATTGATCTCTGTCGGACGCCAATTCCAAAATCATTTATCCACAAAAGAAGAAAGAGAGAGAGAAGAAAGTTTCTCTGCAGCTGATCGCGACAAAGCTCCCATCAGTCACACACCGTACCGTAACCTCCCGAGCGCGAGCTGTGTGGCGTTTGCGCTTCTGCTTCCCTGGCAGCTCCACAGTTGTCCAGCCAGAGTTGAGAGCAGACTGAGACTGCACGGTGCAACTCTTGTTAAAGGCGCAATGTGATTGGCCCAATGCAACGAGCGATTGTGGCCAAAGGGACGTGAAAATGTTTCCAGTGGGAGAACAGCTGGGTCCCAGAAGGAAAATATGGGCATCAACTTTATGGACAACGTGCATCTGTTATTGAGGTTACACGGGGAAAAAAAGTTAGCACCATTACTGTGAATCTACTCAACTCTTCACGTGTTGTGTTTAGTTTTTGATGGTCGGTTGTGTTCAAAGCATAGCTCCAGTGAATGAACATGAATGCTTTCGACCTTGACGCTTATAATAGGCTTTTGTGCCATGCCAGGCTGCATTCAGAGGAAATCTGAGGAAGACGAACCTTTGTTTCCGTTTGGACTATATGTCCACGGTTATAAATCGTTTTGGGGTTTTTGTTTCCTCCACAGCTGCCTTAAATTAAACAGCTCTCATCCTTTCCATCGAGACTGGTCTGCAGTTCAGGCTTTTCCCATTCATATCAGTTTATAGCAGGAGTGGAACTGTGAGATCTTAATTTGTTCCAGTGCTGTGGCTGATCTGTGGGGGGAATGTGGTTATCCACAGAGGAATGAATTCAGAAATACTAAAATAAGACTGCTCACCTGTAACGCTAAGGTGATTTCACTCCCTTGTGTTTGTTATTGCACGATTCCGTCTTTCATTATTTCCTCAACTTCTCTCACTTTCAGTATTTTACAAAGATTTGTAGCATCGTTGAAAAGCTTTCAAGTATAGCATCCACTTTTTTAATAAATTGCTTTCTTCTTCTTCTTTTTACTTTAAGGTGTTTGTTTGTGGTTTCGTGGAGTTCACAAGCCTATATGTTTTTTAAAAAAATGCTCCACTCAAAAAACATGATTAAATACACCCACAGCTGCCTCTCAATAAAGGCGAACAAAAGCAATTTGAAATTGCAAAGTGCGTGCAATTGACCTGCTGTCCTCACTGTAATTAAAAGCAGAGGGATTAATGGATTAATTTACACATCCTGTTGAAATGTATTCTCAAGTGGCAGCAAGAAATACAAGTGGACAGTGACTGGCGTTAAAATGCACATGCAGACAAACAAGACCAACCACACAGGGCATTTCATAAGGAACTGTAAATATCAGAGGGCAACGCAAGATTTTGAGAAAAAACTAAACATTTTTCCAGGGTGCTTTTAAATTTTGAATAGGCAAATATTTTCTCACAGCAGTACCAAGGGGGTTCATTTAATACGCTGTTAGCCCTTTCACCTTCAGAAGCTGGTCTGTGGTAGGATTTCTTAGAGATGGCTAGACACTGACTGCTGTACATGGCATGACAGCAGCACCTCCCTGTGGTCAACACTGCGCATGAGCCAAGAAACGTGCAGCTCGCAGATCCAAATGCTCAAATACAGTTAAAAATATATGTTGAGTGTTAGTGATGTTATGGTTTTACATAATAATGTCAAAAAATCAATAAAACAAAGTCAACAAGTATATTATTCGATGATCTGTGGTTTGAAAGAAAGTCAATGGCTTTTATAAATAGTCAGACAAGCAGAAAAGCCATTAAGATAGATAGATAGATAGATAGATAGATAGATAGATAGATAGATAGATAGATAGATAGATAGATAGATAGATAGATAGATAGATAGATAGATAGATAGACAGACACATAAAACTGAGGCCAAGTCTTCTGCCGCCCTCTGGTGTACATATGTGCTTAAGTCTACTAGATAGATTAAATATCTATTTGCAGCATTGTCACAATGGTGACTCACACACACCTAAAGGTGGCTTTCAGAGGGTAGTTGTGGTACCAGCAGTGCAGGTGCAGAAATGAACAAGCATCGAATATCATCCTAGCTGACTCTGCGTAGTACGTGAAGAATTATCTGCAGGCTGGTGCAGTGATTTAACCGTTTAGTGTAAATATGCAGATCAGGGCAAAACTAGAATGCGAAACCTATGTTAATAGAGTCACACGTAACACTGAAAATGAGTACAGGCTGTGCCAGAGTTGTTTCATAACAGGTAATATGCCGTTAATAATTGTAGGGATTACGCATCTTTAAGGTCCTTGATAGATGAACCTCACGGTATGATTCACACCAAGAATTGGAAACTGTCTCGTTACCCACCATAGTGATTCTGAGCAGGAAGCCAAAAAGGAACGAGAACACGGTCTGTCTCATTTTGGTTTTCGGTCTAAATTAAGGCACTTCACGTGAATTTAATTATAATTCAGGAATTACTCGCCTGGGGTCGAGACAACTACGTAAAGTGACGACAAGACAAATTGGACCGTTTTATTGGCGGAGCAGCGCGTGACGTGGAGGCTAGTTCTCGTGTAGTATCGCGATCCGATATGTGAAATAAATCCCCGGCGCAGCTACACAATCGGCCATTTTGTCGGTGCAGGCCATCAGCCACAGAGGGCAGAGGGGCGTATAGTATTTACTAGTTACCTGGAAGACGCATCAAGAACATCGCAATATGAACGATACACTTGTTTCATTCGCCAAGGATTTCTTGGCCGGTGGTATTTCTGCTGCCATCTCCAAAACAGCCGTCGCCCCTATTGAGAGAGTGAAGCTTCTCCTTCAGGTAAAACTCTTTGACTGGCGGAAAGCCGTTAGCCGGCTAGCTTGTGTAATCTTACTCACTGCCATTTAAAAGTATTAATCGAATACTAATTGAGTAGCTTGTACATAAACTAATTGCAGCTTGCTTATTATAATGTTTATCCGGAAACGGTGAAACTATAAAGAGGGACTGCTTCAATCATTTGAGGTCACGACAGGATGGGGAAATGACCTACACGAGCCCGGCTGCTAACGCTAGCTTTATTACACGTTAACCTTAGCCGGCATAGCTAACAAAGGACAAACACGAGAACACTCTGTACGAACAGCCGGCAACTCGTCTGGATTATTTAAAGCGCTGGTATCTCAACTGTAGTTACACGGGGATAACATGATTATAGTGTTCTCGGTAAAATTTGGCGGCGTATCATTGTGGTGGCCCATGTACCCCCGGATGTTAGGCAGCGTTTAGCACGACTGCTAAGCTAAAGCCCGGGCGGTAGTCAATCACAGCCAGATCAGCAAGTTTTACATCCCTTCTTGTTCAACCCGAACAACGACATTGTATTACACCCTGCATTTAGTGACATTTGTGTTATTTGAGGCTTAGTGTCTGTCTGTGTGAGCGTGATTAAATTAATAGATGGTTAACCACGTCCGAATTAACTAGTCAGATTACAATTCAACACGGTAGTCATCATTAATTACTGATATCTGTTTAAGAATTTCTCTTGTGGTTCCTGCAATTTTTATAGCTTCAAGGTCACAACAAAGGGACCTTGTCGCTGTAAAGTGGTTCCTTAGCTTCCTGATTTTTAACCTCAGTCTGTGTGATTCTCCTTTTCTCTTAATCCAGGTCCAGCATGCCAGTAAGCAGATCACAGCTGATAAGCAGTACAAGGGTATCATGGACTGCGTTGTCCGTATTCCCAAGGAGCAGGGATTCCTTTCCTTCTGGAGAGGTAACCTTGCCAATGTCATCAGATATTTCCCCACCCAGGCCCTCAACTTTGCCTTCAAGGACAAGTACAAGAAGGTCTTCCTTGATGGCGTCGACAAGCGCACGCAGTTCTGGAGGTACTTTGCTGGCAACCTGGCCTCTGGTGGTGCTGCTGGAGCCACCTCCCTCTGTTTCGTGTACCCCCTTGACTTCGCCCGTACCCGTCTGGCAGCTGATGTGGGAAAGGCAGGAGCCGGGAGAGAGTTCTCAGGTCTGGGTGACTGCCTGGTTAAGATCTTCAAGTCTGACGGCTTGAAAGGATTGTACCAGGGCTTCAATGTGTCTGTGCAGGGCATCATTATCTACAGGGCTGCATACTTCGGCATCTATGATACAGCTAAGGGTATGTTTATTTCGCACTGATCATAAAGCGATTCATCTGCATCTATTGGTGTTGTAAATAATTTACCTTTCCTTTTGTGCTTGCAGGAATGCTTCCAGACCCCAAAAACACCCACATTGTGGTGAGCTGGATGATTGCACAGACTGTGACAGCCGTTGCTGGCCTGACTTCATACCCCTTCGATACTGTCCGTAGACGTATGATGATGCAGTCCGGACGTAAAGGAGGTGAGTGTATTTGTAACATGCGTCACCTAGACATGAACCCAGAAGTTACAGTTGATCTGTTCTATATTGAGTTTTATTTCGTAGCTAACTCTTTTTTTTCTTTTTCTTTTTCCCTTCCTCAGCTGAAATCATGTACACCGGGACCATTGATTGCTGGCGCAAGATCGCACGCGATGAGGGTGGTAAGGCTTTCTTCAAGGGAGCCTGGTCCAACGTGCTCAGAGGCATGGGCGGCGCCTTCGTGCTGGTGTTGTACGATGAGCTGAAGAAGGTCCTCTAAATCTTCATTGTCACATCACTGTCCAATTTGGCTAAATGTAATAACTTTCCATTTCTACGGACTCTGCGTTCTGCCTTATTTATGGGAACAAACTTCTCACCAATAGTGAGAGATGGCTGTACGTTGTGCATCTTTGATTTTAAAACGTTCCACACCCTGTTTACCAATGTCATTCCTGTTTAAAAAGAAATATGATACCTCCTCCTGTCATTCACTAGGTTTGTATGGTCCCAACTTGAATAAATTTATTCTGGGGAACAAACTAAACAATTTATGTCTACTGTCTCCAATACTGTTATAGCATGGGATGAACACTCACTTGGATAATGAAATGCACGAAGTGGATTACACCCAATGGCTATATTTACTCATGCTTATCTCTCCCTGAGCCTTTCTCCATTTGACCGTGGCCACTTCTAGGATTGTAGAGTAGAATACTCGAGTGTCACCTCCTTTGTTGTGCCACTCAGATTGTTAGTAGCACAATCTATAGCTTGTATACTGACCTTACTGAGGTTCTGTTTCTAGGTTATCTTTCACAGCACATGTAAATTGACAGTATTGCAGTTTTAGTTATTCAAACAGCTGGAAAATGTAAATCTTAAGAGAAATATATAAAATAGAATTTATATAGTTCAAGATATCCCTCTCATTGGATATTCAGTGTCTGAATAAATATAGCTCTTAAATTTAGAAGAACAGAATGACTACCACGCATCCAAGACACCAACTGAATTCAAATCTATTCTCACATCCATCACAAGTTGCTTTGGCGATGTAAGAAGTTTGGTTTTGCTTTGTCAACCTAAATAGCAAACATGATTATAAGGTGTGGTGCATGTTAAGTGAGCTGCAAATGACTGGCTAGGTGAACACTTGCTTTATTAGTCATATCTGTAGCCAGGCAGAGTGTTATGGGAGAAATACTTCCTACATACTTTCTACATTTTTCATAAGTAATAAAGCCTATATGACATAGTGTAAATTAACATAGGTGTAATTTGATTATATAGATATATAAATTATGAGAGAGAGAGAGTTTAAGGTAAACTTGGCAGGTATGTAAAAAAATGGCATGGCTTTTTTTTCTTTTTTTAAACCTAATGAAAAGTCAGATTAAAGATAAAGCAGCGATTAAGAGGCCCTTACAAGTTTCAATATACAATCTGGTTTCGGTCTACTTAACCCGAGATACTGAATGTGGACAGCAGGGGGCGCCAGTTGCATACAGCGTGAAACTAGATCAGCTCTGCTAAACTGCTCCCACTGAGAGTTTCTTAATGAGGAGTGTCTAAAGCTCAAACAGGCTTTAAATCTTATCAGAATATTATGACAACAAAACAAAGGCTCACCCTGACCCAACCGAGATAAACAATCATCACAAACAGCCAGGCAGTGTTTGCTATGTTGAACTTATTACTTCAATACAGCGAAACCTGCTGCCTGTATAACTCGTTTCAGAAGGTTAAAGAGGTGTTGATGCATTCCAGAGTGATGCTGTGTAACTGTAGCCTGTACTGTAACACTGTAACTTAAATGTTGTTGTTCCTCTATTACATTGTAAAAAAGAAAAAAAAAGTAATACACCTTACAATAAAGCACCGAGAGCCTGACAAAGTAAAGGAAGAATATTTGTCCAGTGCATTTAAAATGACAAATGTTAAAGTGTTTATAAAGTTGCTAATAAAGTGGACAGATACAGAACTGTTTGCTCAGTGTCTTACATCAATTTAAATGAAACCCTTTGCATTTTACTTTGCTTTGACGAGAGATTCACCTCTAAATCGTTTGGAAATATGAATTAAAAAACCGGCAAATCACTTTCCTGTTTGTACTGAGAGCGTGGGTGTAGCCATATAAAGAAAGGGAATGATTTGCCAAGGCAGTAGAGCTATGTTTGTCCTACACAAGTTTAATTTGCAGTCATAAACACCAATAACGTATGCATCTGAATAAAATGCATACAGTACACATTATCTTCTTTGCCTTCTCCCTGTCTGCTCTTGCTGGGTAATGTTTTTGCCAAATCACACCTGTCATATTATCCATTCTTTAGACATCTGCTAATCTGTTAATGAGTATTATTGAAGCGCATGGTTGACATGTTTTTTCTTTAACTTTGCTTGTGGAAATAAGGAGCACTGTTTACAGCACATAGCTCTAATCTGAATATCAATAAAAGCTTGTATTGATCTTGCTCGGGTTGTTCTCCGTCCACACACACAGTATGTTAATCAGTGTAAAAAGCCCCAGCGCAAACCACGTTTGATATGGCCATATCTGAGAATCATCTGCGGCCTTGCGCAGCCACGTGCTGTACTTTGCAGCAGCTCGGGGGTAAAAACGCACACCTAACAACGGGACACACCTGCTCTTTGGTTCCTGCTGAAATCATCTCTGTAGCTCTTTCCACATTGGTCGTGCCAGTTTCCTCCCACAGTCTAAACACTTGTGAGTCAAGTGGACTGTACTCTTGAATTGTCTGTAGGTGTGAAGTACGACTGCGACTGTTTATTAATCATTGTTAGATTTGTAACCAACTGACAGCTTGTCCGGGGTGTTCCCTGCCTCCTGCACAGTGCATTCTGGGATACATTCCAGCCTGTTGTTCATTATCTCGTCACTTCCAACTGTGTTTGGAATCAACACGCACCACAACACACCAGGCTAATATTATTTATGAGCTTAATTTTAGCTACGACGGGTAATTTATTCGAATAAATTGACTCCGAGCATTTCATCTATATGTTTATCTGATTTTAAGGATTAACTGGATGTTAGTACTTTGCGGCAGCGCAGTTGGGAAATGTGAGTCCTATTATTATTATCATTATTATTACTACACAGGCATTCATTGATCCAAAGACAAAAGATAAAAGAGCACAAAAAGAAAACAGCAACAAGACTTTCTGTGAAGTACAGGAAAGTACTAGTTTTTATTCCTTCATAATCAAACTTCACAAACAGCTTGAACTTGTACAATACCTCAGAGAGTGAAAATTACAAAAAAAGTGCTGGTAACATTTACAAAAATCATCCTTACTTAGCAACAATCAGTTTATTCTTCCACACTTTTTTTAGTCTTTTGTATTAAGGCTTAATACTTCTGTATAAAGTATATGCAAGATAAGTCTTCACAGTTTTTCGAAAAAAGTCACAATATTATGTAACATAATGAAGCTTTTACGGCTATTTTCTTTATAATAACAAATACACATCACTGGTAAATATATGTGAAATACAGGGCTTATTGTAAAATGGCAAGTAATGATACTGTTTGCTGAGATAAATTGATTCCACACACTGTTATAGGAAAGTTCTGACATACCCTTGCTATAACTGAAGGAGGAGGAGAAAAAAAAATATGATAAGCATAAACACTTGGGAGATCGCCTCCAAACTTTGGCACATCCCATGAAACAATTTCACAAAGAATGAGATTTATTTTTGAAATCATACATATGGAAGAATAGTTAAACTGGCATAAAGTGAAAACATGCTGTGTAGTAAGGTGCTAAAATCAGAGATATTACACTGCCAGCCTTTTTTTTTTTTTTCCTTTTTTACCCCACATGGACTGACATGAATAAGGTGCATTTGTAAGACTCAAAAGCATGATGTAGGCCTTTCTTAGATGTCAACGAAATATGCAATAAATACAAGTCTTCAAAAACGACCTAAATGAATTTGACCAATAGTCTCGAGGCGACCTCGTATACTCATGCGTTCCCATGGATTCAGAAAAATGAAAATCTCTTCTGCAGTTGTGTAACTCTAACTGTGGCATGTGAAAGTAAAAGCTGTATTGTATCGGTAAAATGGTATGTGTTATTTGATTTTTTTTTTTGTGTTGTTTTTTCTGTTTTTGTTTCGTTTTACCTTTAACTG
This sequence comes from Diplotaxodon limnothrissa, assembly GCF_057381915.1. Taxonomy (NCBI): domain Eukaryota; kingdom Metazoa; phylum Chordata; class Actinopteri; order Cichliformes; family Cichlidae; genus Diplotaxodon; species Diplotaxodon limnothrissa. The sequence goes on along the minus strand of NC_140605.1, from coordinate 15,587,585 downwards.
TCGTGAAAAACTGGATGAGTAAGGAGATGGAATTTGAAAACTAAATGCGAAACTAAGCCAAGATATATTCACAAGATCCTCTAAGCTGCACTGGTTTACAGGTCAACAGATGAGAGCTCTAGCCCTAGACTTACCAATTTCACCCTCATGCATACTGTACGGTTAAAGTGACGCAACAAGCTTGCTTAAATAGTCTACATCACAAAAAGCAATTTGGTTTTAGTGCAAACACAATTGGCTGGCTTCAGCTTCTCAATAATAACAAGCTCACCAAGGAGATTACAAGAAGGCACATACTTATGCTTCCTCTAACACGCAACAAATTTAGACAAACCGCAACATCTTTCAACAACACCACAAAGCGGTGAAAACAGGAAAGCTACTACATCCAGATAAAATGGTGACGTTTTGCTCTTTGTGAATTTTTGAAAAATTTACACTTATTTATCAGAAAAATATAGTGACGTTCGGGCCGATCGCTAATGCTGCCGGTAAATGACCCTAATTGAAAATGACGTATGATACATTTTGGTGGCTTCTCTACATAAGCAGCCAATGATGGTGCGTTCATTGACGAAAAGAAGAACAAAAAAAAAAGAAAGATGCATTTTGGATTTTCGTTTTTTCATTATTGTTTCGTTTTAAAGCATTTTTTTTTTCTGGAACATCCCAGAAAAATATCACTCAAAGTTTTTAAGGGAAAGGTGTGCACGACGGCGGACAGCTGGGTTTCTCTTTTGGCATTTGTGTTTATTTCTAAACATGTTGGCTTGTGTGATGAAGACGACTGACTCGTGGTGAACGATTCCATCCCTCATAACATCCCTACTCTCACTTCGGATCTGTAAGAGCTGCTTGATTTGTCCAAAACAATCACAGGAGGAAACAACAGTTTTAATGCCCCTCAAATCTGGACACTAATACTCAGGGTACTGCTGGGTAAATTTAACATAAAAAAAAGAAGAAGAAGAAGAAGGAAAAAGGGGCGAGGGGAGAAAAAAAAGAACCCTGCTACAAACAGCAATATATGGATGTCATGTGCATTTAAAAAACCAATTCTGTACCTTTGAATACAAAAAAAACAAAACAAAGTAAAACACGTCAAATATCACCATTTACTCAGCATTCCCATGGTGAGGACAAGCGTCCCATACTATGGTTCAAATATGTGTCGTGTGAATTATATTGCTTTTGATAGAATAAGACCAAAATCAGTCTAGTGCAAATCTCTTATCTGGTTTGAGAAGTGGTGGTAGGTGTAATGAGAGGCAACTGTTAAATCTGCTCTAGAAAGAACATATCGGGTGATTCTGACAACTACTTAGCTGTGAAGTGGTATCCCTTTATGAATTTTCTTTTCCAGAAAAGAAAAACAAATCTGTCACCAGTCTATGCCATAACAACAATTTTGAAGGACATCCCTAATAAATAGTTCCTATTAAATATATATATATATTTTTATATATAACCCATCACCTACTGAATGCAATTAACCAGCACAAAAGGAAATATGGTAACTCCTTCTATCCAAATAACTCCTATTTTGATCGGGAGGATGGCGGCCATGTTACTCACCCTCCCGTGTACAGCGGGGGGAGGGTGTGCTTTGTCTGTCAGCTCACATCGGTGCTAACGGGTGTTGCCTGTGCAGTTATGTCTGTCAAATACATCTCTCAACTTGGAAATGTTGGAAAACTCACTCCAGTCCAGTGTTTGACAAATCATATTATAAAAACATCCTTGCACATACATTTAAAAAAAGAAAAAAGAAAAGAAAAAACTTTATCCCCTATTTCAAAACAGCAGTCAATACATTTCATACAAGCTTGTTTCATAACAACAATAATAACAACATACAAACCAACTTGGAGCATAAATTATCAAAAACAAACTGAACACATTACTGCAGCATATATTTCAGGGTTGCTTAGTTGTGATGTTAACTAACTTTACTACAACAGCTCCACTTCTGCCAAGTTCATAACTATATAAGAGATGTCTTTTTTTTTCTTTTTTTATGAAGGGAAATAGTCAAAATCAAAAGCTGACATAGGCAAAAAAAAAAAAAAAAGCCTGACAAAATATACACATATTTATAACCACATCTCAAATTTCAACTCATGTGCATGTTTACAAAAGCATCTAGGTACATGATATGGCAGCAAAAAGCCTGAAAGCACGATGGAAGAAGAAGAAAAATCGAAATCAAACCTAAGCTGCTTTTTAAAAAGGGTGCGTGTAATTTTGGATTTTAAATGTTAATATCTTCGGCCCGGGTTTTGATTTAAAAAAAAAAAAAAAAAAAAACCCTGCCTGAATTACAGTAATTCAATTTTCTATTTTGAATACACAGGATGAACAAATACAGCAGATTTTACCCAGATTTGGACCTCATAGTTATAAAACTAATTGTTGCCAAATGATTTACATTCGCTATTACAAAAATATACTCTTTTTTTGAATCACTTTGATAAATAATACCTAATCACGTCGCGATGTTGAAATCCATCGTACAGTTTGGTTTGAATTTACTTTTGTTGCGCAGTGACAACCGGCTTTGTTGCCTTTCTTTCAGCGAACATTAAGGTCGATTTGTTAATAGGTGACGAGCACCTAAACTAGATTTGAGTTGCTGAGACTTAAAGTTGTGTATAATTTTTTTTTTTCCATTTTTTTTTTTTTTTTTTTGGCTTAATAAACAACTTACAAATATGTGCAAACTTAACATCTTGGTCCATCTCAAGTATAAATGGCTGAATGTACTCTTAAGTTACAATGTCAGATTAGTTACTAGGGACAGCCTTAAATATATTAAACACAATCCAATGTGAAGGTGAAAGTGTACACCGATTTGCTAAATGTGTGTATAGAAGACGTAACCAATGATTATTATGTTTTGCCAGAGGAACAATGCAACATTTACAATCTTATACATGTTTTAACATGCAATAGTTTACATCACAGCTATTGTGTCAGATTCATTTTTATGTTTTGTTGCATTTCTTATTTTTAAAAAAAGAAAATCTATTTTGGTCTACAATAGGCAAATTAACACAACCACAAAACTATAAACAAGTGACATAACGTATACGCATTTTCACAAGCACCCTGCCATGAGATTAAAAACAAAGAAAATCAATCATATTAATATTAATAATAGTAATAATAATAATAACGGTGGCAATCTAGCCCAATTGTAGGAACCCCACACACATTATAAAGAAATATTCATTTTTTCAAAAACTTAAAATTGTCCTAACCTTTTCTTTGGTTTGTTTGTTTGTTTTATTTAACTTCTAATGATTACCATGGCCCCGTTTTGCTAATTACCCCCAACCTGCCCGTTTTATGAAGACACAGTGCTAGTGCTGAAATTTTTCATCTAAGTCTTCAGTGATGGCAGACCACGAGTTGGCCGAGACCACGGCCAACGTCACGGCGAGGAACCTCGACTTTTTCTAATGTCTCTGCACTATTAAAGAGTGACCTACACAGAGAGAGAGGCAGAACGATAGCATAGTGTATATGTTGTCTATAAAACCAGTCCGCACAAGCGTTAGCTGTGGTCAGAGCTTATAAGGGTTTGTGATCTCATGGCAAAGTTTGAAATAAATGTCGAGATGAGATCTAAAAAAAAATTTAAGAAATTAAAAAAAAAAACGAAATGGGATCATTTTTAGGGAAATGTAAATTTTTGCTAAACTTGTGATAAGCAAGTCTGCTACCACACGGGTTTGTAAAAACGATTAAGTGCTGGGAATTCTCCTTAATGTTTGGTTTGAGTTGGAATGTGCTGCTCTGAACAGGAATGCATGTTTTTAGTTGACGCTGCTGCACACCTTTAACCTAATCGTCTCATCCAGCTGAACTAAGCCAAAAAGACTTGAGTGACTGAGAATACAAAGAGGCTCAGCTCTTCAGAGTCCAAGTCCCCTCATCAGTGTGATAAAGAAAAGATACTGAATGCGTGTTATCCAGGGACTCGATAACAAAGTACTCCTCCACTGAAAAAAAAAAAAAAGCTGTGTAGACAGGACTGCATGCTTTATTTGGACTGTTCGATGGTAGTTACCTGAAGATGGTGTTTTATTTCTAAAACAACACATCTGGGGTAGAGTAATAACTGCATGTTCGGAGAATAGTAAATATAATCTAGATATTGTAATAGCTTAGTATAGCTGTGTCTACTTGAAAATCTGAACAGCTGCTTCATTATGTCTGCAAAACCCTTAAATTTCAAACAGAACTGTTTCTGAGGATGTCATAGTGTGATGGTTGAATGACAGGGACTAGCTATATCACATTGCCTATATTTGTGATGCTTCCTTTTAACAGTAAATGTCTATGAAACTAAGTGTATATTTGTTAATCATAGCTGTTTTCTCCTAATTTAATTGAAAACTATGCATTATGGAGGATTCAAAGATTCAAAATAAAGGCAATCACTTTCTTTTGGCATGCTGCATTTAATGTTATAAAAGGTTTTGCATTTAAGAAAAAAAATGAAGATTTTTTTCTTCTTCTTTATATTTGTCTGCTTCCCTCTTACTCTTATAATTTAAAGTCTCCCCTCATCCTCCCCAAATTTGGCACCGTAACTAGGCTGGAGAAGGTTAGAGAGAAAACTGTGGTAATTAGTCCACAGGGGACAAAATAATAAGCCATCACAAAACCTTTTATCTCAGAGCCACTCGGTCCTGAAACTTGATTTGTGGTTTTTCATTCTGCCGTATTTCTCTCTTAGTTTTTGTTCATCCAAGCACCTAAAGACTGCTGTTCAGGGAAGAGCTGTTTATCTGTAGCCAAAACTTTCAATTTGGCATCCCACTTTTTATTTCCAAATTGCGGTGATAAAAACCGGCCAGTCTAATGTTTAATAACCATTTTCTTTTCTCTTTTTTTTTTAACCACATTGCTCGTTGCTTGCCCTTTACGATTCCAAGCTGCACATAAATAACAAGGCTGTAAGATAAGATAAAACTTTAATGATCATTGTGGGGAAATTGGGCATTGGCTTGCATTTGGACGGGCCTGCCATCAAGGTCAAAGCACGCCTGGTGTGATTTGCGCACAGTGTACTTTGGAGCCAACTAAGAACCTTAAAGCAGCTTTCAGATCCTACAGACTGCAAACCATTTCATTCATGTAGTCTCAGAGGAGGCAACTAGTGGCATTCCCACAGATGTTATTGTAATATGAAAAAACGCAACGGCCATAATGACCAACAAAGAGAATCAAAAATATTCAACGATTCTACTTGTTTTTGTTTTGTTCGTTTAAACTTCACCTCTTCTGGCTGATGTGTGGCTCCCCCTGCTGTTCACAAAATGCCACTGCCCTTTCTCCCCAAACATACAGTACAGTACAGTATATGGCTTGTTTGCAAATGTGAAAAACTGGAAAAAAAAAAGCCTCATCTATGACAGAGAGCAATGTGACAGGAAAACAAAATGGCTATCCAGTATTAGGATTTCATATTTTAATTTCCAACTGCCATCTAAACCAACCAATCAAAGGCGTGCGTGATTGCATTTTAAATCTTTTCATCCTCCAAACTGTATACATGTATGTTTAAAAAATAAAACTAGCTGATGTAGTCTTTACTGTATATGAATAGAACATTTCAGGTATTTAAAGGGTTCTCTTATGCACTCACAACCACCAGGTTTTTAGCAGTAATAGTATAAATAGTCTATTTTTCATTAGTCCACTGTGTATATTCTGTATTTGTGCAACGTAGGAGAGAAAAACTATGAATATTCTGTATAGTTGCTGTATGTACTGATAGGCACTTGATAGGCGTACTCCCTATATCACACAAGGTATTGTATATTCTAGCTGCAATTTTATCAAACTATCTGAAAATGTATTCTTTATCTGTGTGGAGATGGTGATACTTAAAATATATATAGTTTATTTGTAAGAAGTTATCTATTTCATTCTTATGTGTACCGGTACTGTAGAAGGACGAAAAAAGCAACGAAAAAAATAAAAAAGCTGTTAAGTATTATATGAATGCGTTCATGTGTTTTCTACTTTTGTGACTTTCTTCGCGCCTAAATAAAATAAATCTGGCTTAAAATGTGTGGAGACAGACTTAAAGACAAACAGGAAGACAGACACATGCTTATCAGAATAAAATTAACCTGTTCCTTACTCAGTATCACCCTCACCATTACTATCTTCCATTTCCTTGTTTTCAACTAAATGCAAAGCGTATATGCATATATATATAATACACTGTGAAAAATAACCGACTATTCTTTATTCAGTCGCGCGAAGCTATGTATGTATAAACAACACCACTATGACCACCAGAAAAAAGCAGAAGGAACTCCGAAATAAAGAAGTATAACAATGAATTAAACTTACTGCAAGAAGGACAACAATGTACTGTAGACCCTGTGTCTCTACACTACGATAAACAAAACATAAACAGGAATATATCTGAAACACAATACAAACAGCTGCAGGCTCAAGACTAGTATCTACTTTTCAATATGTTTTGTTCAGGAAAATATGCGTACACTTTGCAAACATAAAGTCTAGTCTAACAACTAGAAGAAGCACGATTGAGATAAGGACTTTTTTTTTCTGGATAATGTTGCAACTTTTCAACAATTTTTGACTTGGGGTTTTTTTTTTGGTTTTTTTTTGCAACACTGAGAAAAGGGAATTAAGCACCACCACGAGTATCTGAAGCAGTATAAGGAATATATAACTATGGACAGTGAAGAGCGTGTGATGCTAATGCGACAGGGGACAGAGGGGGAGGAAGCCTGGGTATGCTCTGAGCACGTTATGACACACTGGAGAGAAGGTGCTTCCCCTTCCGAGCCTGGTCTGCTATCAAACACCTTATGATACAAGAAGTCAACTGACGACGGGACGAGTTATTTAGCCCTCATCCAGATAACGTTGAGATTGGCTACTTTTGTTATTCCAAAAGAAGTGATAGAGAGAAACGATTGATAGTGAACTTGTGAAATCAAATATTTGGAGGAGAAAAGAAAAAGAAAACCAACATCGAGCTACTTAACCTACTATTTAGACCAATGATACCACAAAGCTGGTTGTACTCATCTAGCTACAGTCAATAGTGCATTTGATATACGTGTTTACACAAAATATGTAAAAATTTCGGTGCCATGAAGGAATGCTAGATTACTGAATACACACGTTACACTGAAACGATTTCATTAATGTCTCTGCCTTTGCTGTTAAAGAAGTGATGATGTTAGTTTGGCAGTGTTTATTTGGTACTGAACAGACAACAAACACCAACATCATGAGCTGTGCGCCATACGTGTGGCAATACTGTTGGAAAGAGATCTCGGCAGTTGCTTACATATTTCTATTTAGTGCATTGTCTGTTAAGGCATGAGATTACCCTCCACGTGCTGTGTAGAGACAAATATAGCACTAGCATGCAGCAATATTGCCATCCTGGCAACAACAGCTACAAACAGGAACCATGTAGTTTAGGCTTATATGCACACCGTAAGAGACGGGCCCAATCAAATGTTAAATAATGTGCTACTTTTACTGAGGACCAACCTCACGGCTTTTCAGTGTATTTCTAAAGTGTGGCCGATTTATTTTTATTTCAGTTTCAGACCAGGAGAATCCAGAATCCCGACATCACCGGGTCTCACATGTTCGTCACTTGACTTCATCTGAAACCGACTCGGCAGTGATGTGAAATCTAGTAGCAATTATATGAAATTTAGCATCAAAAATGCTTGACACAACTTCTCCAATCTGGTACAGTGAAGTCAACAGTACTTGACCTAAGCTTGAGTAAAATCCTCCGAACAACTGTTACAGGTGCCTTATTATCCCAAAAGGTTTGGAGAGCTGCTTCTCATAGTACCTGCGCTGCATATTGCAAAGGAAGCCCTACAGTTCAGATATTCCACTTATCAACATTTTGATTAGGCTATATACCACACAGACACTCACAGACATACGGACACTAAGGAAGGGACACAACTGTGTACGACTGACGGACAGATATCAAAGAAGCCGCATTCCATCACCTCCCCTACACCTTTAAACCCCACAGAAAAAAGTTGTTCTAGGACACATACCATTTATGTTACACACACACACTTTATAAATGTTTTATTATTAATAATATAATAATAGTTATTATTATTTTTTTACCTCCGCCAACAGCGTCGGACGGGAGTTTGTTTATTATTACTGTCGTTGTTGCACTGTTAATGTTGTTTGGCTTGGATGTTTCTCATAGGAAAATTCTGCTCTTTTACTAAAGAAATGCAGTTGAATAAAACTGTTACAGGGAGCTGACTCCATAGAAGAGTGAATTCAAAGGTTAAAACATAGATGAGCACACATAATGGTACAGGTTTAAATAAAAACAGGTGCTTGCATTAACACGGCACAAGTATATATACTGTAGGTAACTGCAAGCAATAACAAAAGCCAAGAATCGCTGAAGTACTTAATGAAGAAATTGAAACAAAGCTATTCTATTACATGTGAACTCTACAACCAAATGTTAGATTTTAAAAAAAAATCCTCTTTTCTAAAACTATAATATCTCTGTTAACAGTAGTGCACTTATTGGTTTAAGCAGTGCAACATATATGCAAGAAAATAATGCAGTCCACTTATCAAGATTTTTTTTAAAAAAGTTGTTGTTTTTTTCCTTTGAAATTGAATAAAAGAAAATCATAGTTCATTTAAGGAAAATGATTAAATATCAAGCACAGGCATTTTAAGAAAATGTGCAAAGTAGCACTTTTTTTTTTAAAATCGACAGCGGGTCTTTTTAAGACCCCCGTATGCAGTTAGTTATTCTTTTAATAATACAACTACGAAAGTGTTTGCTCACATAAATGAGCAAATCCTTCAGATTGCAGTTGCAGGCAGTTGCGTGCGTGCGTCTGTGTGTGTGTGTGTGTGTCCGAGTGTATGTGTGCGTGTGTCTGTGTGTGTCCTATTTTGGATTAAAAAGCAATAAAAAAAAAAAAAAAGAATTGAAATATCAGAAATGAGCCTTAAGTGATGTGATGCAGGGATGACAACTTGCACACACTAGCTTCCAAATCTATTCTGTACATGCTGTTGTCTAGGTTTTAGAAAAATTAGGAATGTATGCTATTGTCTACAAAGTCCATTTGCAACTTGTGGTATACCATGAAACAGTGTGATAGCAATCAGTCAGTGGAGCTACTTGTTTTGCTTTCAGACTGTATTTCCTTTCAAAACACTGCACGCTATTTGAGCCTTCAGGGAGAGCTAGGACATGAAAAGCAATGCATTTAGCTCCCATCTGCTGAAATAGCTTTGCAATACCATTAAACGGGTTATACAGGTGCTCTGTGATCAGGGGTGACGTTTCCTTTAATTTCAAATTTGATTCAAATTAAATGATCCACTCCTAAACAACACTGTTTCAATCAACAACTAGCCTAACCCCTCCCCGATATTCAAATTCAATTATCAAATTAAAACCACATCGGCTACTTAATAACAACAATAGTTGAAGTGACAAATCTTTGTTTTGTTTGGGTTTGTTTTTTTTTTAATCTATATCCCATAACAGTCAGGTGCAAGTTGAGGAGCAGCAATTATGAAGGAGAGAGTTTAGTCGCATATTCCAACCTGCCAAAACTATGAGCGTGAAAGGCTAAATAAAAACCGTCAGCAAAAACAATCTTTCTTTTTTTCTTATGTTTTGACATGGAAGAGGTCTAATAGCCTTAACAGTCTTTTGAAGATATTAGTGGCAGTGTATGCAAATGAGTTAAACTCCAAACTTCAGAAAAAAAGAAACAGATTTTTGCTCAAATACTGTCTCATCAACACACCGTAATTTAGTCATCTTTACCATCAGAATGCATGGACAATAATTATAAAGCATGTGAGAAATATCTGCCCCCGTCACCGCTGACGAGGGTGTTACATTTCAGGACAATGATTGAAATTGGTACCTTGACAATGGCTGCATTATAATCCCTTAATACAATAGGAATAAATAAAACCCAGTGTCAAATTAACTACTCTCCTTTTTTTTTATTTCATATAAGAAGGCAATCTTGTGACCATCAGTATTTTTAGAGGGAATATGTAGCCCAACCCCAGGTGTTTTTTTTTTTCTTATTATTATTGTTGTTGTAAATTATACCACAGTAAGCTTGGACATCTAAAGTTTCCAAACTGGTCAATATGGGTTCACAACTGCCATGATAGATATTTCATGGCAATGTACACACACACACACACACACACATACACACACACACACACACACACACGGTAACGCACACACACGCACACACTTGGATAAACAGACAGACACATGCAAATGCACGAACGTTCAAACAGGTATATTCATTCAGACATGTCGACACAAAAGGTGTGTTTGTGTGTATGTGTTTCTTTCGTAGGCCTTTCGGTAGTGTTCAACACATAAATCAGTATTTTAGGAAAGCATACATTTAGAGGCCTGTAGTTAGGATCCATCCAGTAGATCAATATCAAACTACTAAGCCTTAAGGCCACCATCTTTTTTTTTCTTTTAGAATAACAGAAAAAAAAAATCTTTTTTTTTTTGGGAAACTTAATGTGCCAGTGTCTATACTCATTACTCTTCATACCTCAAAATAAGAAAAGGAAAATCTAGTGCCATTTTATTTGTCATTCTTTTTGAAAGAAGTTTATCTAGTTGTACTTATCCATCGGAGACATGCATTCGCATGTGGTCATTGAAGTGCTCCATTTGGTCAAACTTGGCAGGGCAGACGGAGCATACGTAGGTGGTCCCTTCTTGGCAGCTCGCTTCTGCAGCTACACCCACTCCTGTTCCAACCCCAGCCCCTACTCCAGCACCTCCACTTACTGGCATGGCGAGGGCAACCACTCCAGCTCCGGGCTCAGGGACGGCCATAGGCATGGGAATGGAGACAGGACCCGGGGCAACTGCACTCCCTGACAGCCCAGTGATGGCGCTGGCTGTGCTGTGCAGGGCCATGTGCCTCTCCAGCAGGGTCTTGTGTGAGAACTTCTTCTTGCAGATGTAGCACTCATAGGACTTCTCTCCACGGTGCAGCCGCATGTGGACGTTGAGAGAGCTCTTCTGGGTGAAGCGCTTGTTGCAGATGCTGCACTGGTAGGCCCGCACCCCCGTGTGTGTCACCATATGTTTTATTAAGTAATCCTTCAGGGAGAAAGAGCGCCAGCAGATGCTGCATTGATGAGGCTTCTCACCTGGATGTGCATGAAAGACAAAAGCATTAAGGAGGGTGGGGGGAAAAAGGGGGAAGAAAGTTGTGGATTAGGTTAGGAATATGGACAAGATGGGTGTCAAAAAATCACTACTAAACATTTTAAATGATTAAAATCTCACAATGTATCTCCAGACCAGGTGGACGTGCAATTACTGAACGGTGAAAGAAAAATTTATTCAAGGGAAAATTCTTATAACCCTTCTCACCCTTTCTCTGGTTTCTTTCTCTGAGGTTAATTTAGCTCCATCTGTTTATCACATAAACATCCACCTCGATAGGGACATTCACTGAGGTCTGTGTGGCGCGGTCATTTTTAATGAAAGATTTCAGGGTGCGCACGCTGCTGTGGGTAAATCAGCCATTACGAAGGCACGTGTCTGATTTATTAATTACAAAAAAATTGGACCAAATTAGTAGTTGGAAATTGAATCAAGGCAAATTTTGACGCTAAACGCTCCTGAAACACAGCCAGCTGACTCTTAAGCCCTACATAGAAAAAAAAAACATGGCAGGATCAGCTGACTTCAACTTGTACAGCAACATCAGACGCCCAAAGCCACAGGGGTTACTTTTCCAGTACAGGAACACACCTCTGGCTAGAATTATTTAAACCTGCGTTTGCTGTATTGTGATGCTGCTTTCACGTTGCGCTGCACGCTACAGCGCCGTGGGAAAGGTTTAGGTTTCGTCACAGTTGCTCTGATACAACATGCGCAAATTTAAAAAAAAAAACACACACAAAAAGCAAGAAAACTATACATTTGAAGTATTTTACAAAAATGTAATAACGCTGTAATGACGGCGCAGAAAAGTGGGGCTAAAATGTCAGGACTGCGAAAGCAATATTTTATGCATCTATTTGGCATTTCTGCCACTTTGTCGCGACGTTAAGATCATTTTCCATAATTGTCTCTGCTGACATTATGGGCTGTAAAATATTAACATATCAATAATAACGTAAAATGAACAGGCGGAGAAGGAGACTGATAACACAAGTTGTACCACGCAAGTTAATGAAGTTCTGTGTATCGACTGCTTTTCTGCTGTGCCGAATGAATGAATGTGTTGCCACCTGCTTTCATTTAACGAAGCTAATAAATTCTGCTTTTGCTTTGTCTTTTTTTGTTTATTTCCACTTGACCCGACCCAGGCCCTTGCAGAGGTCAGGTTTCAGGGTCACAACACATGAGCAGCACATACATAACAGGTATTTTACTGTGTTGCCCGGGGGGGCGGTGTACTCGCAGTACAGTGATTCATACCGCTGAAAAGCATTCTCTATGTCTCTGACAGGTTTTTGATTGCAGAAAAATGACACACTACCTCTGCTGCACGTGTTATCATTATCTTTTTAGCTATTTTGAGTGCGCCGCGTCAACGTGCCCTGTGAAGATGTGATATATTACATTTTCTGGGGTACTTTGTAACTCCTGCTTAATAAACAAACAAAAGATGTTATCTTGTGTATGCGTTAGATGTATTCTCATATGGACAGCAGCGGCATGTTATACTAAATCACGCTGGCATCCTTGTGGATTCTGAAAAATATAATTTTTACGAGATTAACAAAGGCGATCCATCATCGGCAGCCACGACTTGTTCAGATCTAGTCCAGGGGGATTAATCGATCGCTGATTTATTTTCCTTCTCAATCTGTCATCACTCTGCTGCTCACAATTATGCGAGTAAAACAGGAAATTTAGTTTCAAATAGCTTTCATATGACAAGTGGTTCTGGCCAAGCGATGGATTGTAATGAATAATAATGGCTATTTGAGTACGCAATTTTAACAAGATCATCTAATTATATACGATATTTTATTCTTTCTTTCTGTGATGATGATTTCTACAGCATGTGATTGATAAGGTTCTAAGTGCTGGAGGAAAGCGGTGCACAGTGAAACGATGTGCTGCACAAGCACTCTGCTGGCATTGCAAGTTAAACAGAAATGATGGCAAAGATAATAGTCAACCGTGACCTAACGAATGCGATTTGGGCTGTTTTTTCATCAGTTAGTAATTTAGTTAAATTGCTAGGATGGGTACTGGTTTATTATTTATTATGCTGGAAGCAATAAGATGACAGACATGTGTCGACAGGCCTCAGCTTTACACTGGAACTACAATCCACAGTGCAGTGCAACGCTAGAACTTGGCAACTATCTTTGTGCAACAGTGCCTCTCATAAATCTACATACTGATTTATACTGTATGTAAATAGTAAAGATGAACTTTCTAAAGAGTAACTTTGCAAATACCTAAAAGTTCACTTTTTATGGTCGAGATCTCGTTTTTCTGCTTTAATCTAAACTTGACCTACACTTGTTCCTACATTCAAACAGTCATTTCTATGACACCCACATGTTTTGCAGAAAACCGAAGACAGGAAATCAGATATCAATATGTACAGTATTCATTTGGTTGTTTCCCCAGTGTGAACAAACTACAACCTCACATGTGTGGTAACCTTGGATTTTTCCAGCTCTTCCGCACTGGCATATTGCTCCTGCACTAACAAAATTTGTCTGACTAGTTTATGATTAGCGAGCTCGGGTACTGTCACGAAACATCGTAAACAGAATGAATTTCAGATAAAAAAGACTGTGGCGAACCGAAAAGCTTTCAGCATTCACAAGCAGAGGCATTACCTAGAGAAGTGATGAATTATTATTGCTTAACTAAGAAAATTCAACTGATTAAAAATATTTTTCGCTTACCAGTATGGACAAACATGTGTTTGACGTAGTTCTGTTTGGCAGTAAAGGTTTTACTGCAGAGAGTGCATTCATAGGGCTTCTTTTCCCCCTGACCAATTCCTCCTGCAGCCTGTTGCTGCTGAGCTGGCGATTGCGGTACCGAAATAGGGTTGGGGAATGATGGCATTGCAGGGGGCGGCACTGCCACAAACTGGGGTTGCTGCTGGCCAGGAAGGTAAAGGAAAGGCTTGTGGTCTCTAGCCGGCTGTGTAGGAAAGAGTGTGGGCAGGAAGGTGCTTCCAGCAGTGCCCATCACTTGGGAATTGCTGGTCACGGTGAGCGGCATCCTTAGATTGCTGGTGTCTGGCTGGCGCATGTACTGGGACAAAGGGCTGAGTTTGACTGAGTTTTGCAGGGTATGCATCATGCTACTATCACTAGTGCTGTGGGATGTGTCCCCGTCCTCTGTCTTTTGCACTTGCTCTGGGGACGAGTCATTGACCTCTATCTGCACTGGAACTCCTTCCCCGCCACCGTCTCGGCTAAAGCCAGTCAGGTATGGCTGCTGCTCCATTGTATCTGGCTCAGTACTAATGGAGGAGCTCACCCCTGAGTCAAAACTTTCAACCTTGGATTCACTCTCTACACCCTCAATCTGGTCAGTGTCGTCCTGGCAGTCCCCCATAGTTTCATAGCAGCTGTACTCATCATCCTCTTCCTGCTTTACTTTCACGCCTCCTGTTTGTATGCGTACCGGTCGTGGTTGCTTGCGGCAGTGAGTGGACTCAGCTGTGGAGATGAAGCGATCAACCTGCTGAGATCTTTCCTGGATGCGGTTCATCCAGGGTGGATCTTGAGATTGCTGGTCCTTCTGAGTGCTAAGATTCGGATCGTAATTCGTCGACAGAGGGTTAATGTAAAGGGAGCGCTCGCGGGTGCCGTTCTGCAGAGACAGGCCAGGGTAGGAGTACAGAGATGTGTATGCACGATCCACATTTTGCTGTGATGTTGCTTGCATATAACCTGACTCTGCGTCACTGCTGGGCCCAGAGGTGCCAGACTCTGGAGTGCCGCGGGGTGTTTCCTGACCAGAATCTCCCGGTATAACAGGGAACCCCCCTGGACCAGCCAGGCCCACGTTCTGGGACACGATCCGTGTGCACTCATCAATGACGGTCTTAATCTGAAGGATGCTGGCAGCAGTGAGGATCTGCAGAGCCTCTGATTGAGACACTCGCAGAATCCCACTGTACATAAAGTCTATCAGCTTTTGGATGGATTGTACCGAGACCACAGAAGGGATCTCAATGTCGCTGTAGCCCAAGAGCAGCTTGTCCTGAAAGAAGGGGCTTCCAGCAGCCAGCACGCACCGGTGAGCTCGCAGCATACTTCCATGGATCCGAACAGTCACGTCACAGAAGTGCCCACGGTTGCGCTGCTCATTGAGGGTCTCAAGTACAGAATTGCTGAAGTTGTGGAGATTGATGTTATGAATGCGCTCGGTCATCCCCTTGCAACTGATGTCACCTGCAAGCAGGAAGCAACATGCCTGACTGAACACAACACTAAAAGTCCCGGCACTTTTTTTTCCCACATGTAACAACAAAACATCGTCATTGTTCCCAGCGTCGCTGATAAATTAGGATTAATAAAATCGTGCACAATGGAATACAACAGTTATAACCAAAGGCAATATAATAAGAAGCTCTTTATCCATTCAAGGAAATTGCCTTTCTAAACTGTGTGTAAAAATGTCGTCAACCATGACACAGCAATCAGTTTGAATACGAATTCAATACAACTGCCTGTTATAAATAATAAAAATAATACAATTCTTTGGAGAATGTCTAAAACAATAAGACAAATGTGTTCATTCTGAGGGGGGGGGTCTTTCAGTTCAGTCTCATAGTATTAGGAGACAATCCAGTAATTCCAGCTTCTGAGCTACATTTTTCTTCCACATCGCCAAACTGAAGGACAATTAAGATGGTTCCCATCTAATTACTCCAAGTTTCTATCAGTGTGTATTTCTGAAATTCCTCCGAACACCATTAGGTGGTGCACTGGGCTTAAAGGACAAACAGGCCTCTTTTGTTAGCCATGTGTTCACTGTGATGGCGCTTCCTAACTATCCTAGGGATCCGCTAAAACGTGACCCGGCTGATCAGTGTGAGAGATAAATGAAAGTGCTTTTCTTCCATGTCCTCAGCTGAAGGAATACAAATGAGAAAGGTAGTAAGTATACGAATTGTCTGTTTTGTTCTACAACTGCTTTGAAAATGTATTTATTTAGCACAGAAACATACTTAAGTATAATTTCTGCTTTAAAGTACAGCTGCTGACCTTATTTGAAGGATCATTAAACACAACTTGTACTGAAACCAAGAAAATTGCCCTTCAAAACCAAGTGGAATATTATACTGATTTTTTTTTTTTTTGGTTTTTACACTTCATCTGTCAGTGAATTAATTTATTTAAAAAATAGTGCTAATGAAAATATGAGGCAGAATCGAACAAATTACTGCTGAATACACAGGGGAACGTTTGAAGAAACACTTTATAATTTAAAATGTTATTATATAGCGAGTAGAAGTAAAATTAATGTTGGGGGGTCAAATGATAAAAACTAGATTTTGTTTTAACCAGTGAAGTTGAATTTAGGTAAAAATTACTGCAAGAGGCAGTACAAAAGTGTCAACACAACCCTTTAGTGCTAATTCCCAGCTCAGTGAATGAAACGTTAAGGAAGAATACGTTATTTTAAAAAAATGAAAGGAGTATAGTACTCACAGTTAGATGACGTTTTGTTACGAAGATGCTTGTGTGGCTGGTGATGAAGTGCGGGTCAAGCTTCAGTTTGCTGGTGGAGATGGCTGATCAGAGGCCTGGTGCTAGGCAAGGCTGTCAGTCCTCTCTGTCCAAATCATGTGTTGCTCTGCCACAGTGTTTGGAGGGGGGGGGGGGGGGGGGGGGAGACAGAGGGAGAGAGAGAGTGAGAGTGAGAGAGAGGGAAAAAGACAAAGACAAATCTTAATGCCACATACAGCCTCGTCGATACTGCCACTCCCTTAATGAACCAGGAGCCACATTAGCAGGAGTGTCTGCTGCAACAGATGTGTGAAGAGTTTTTAAAAAGCAAGATGAATGGACGTCGGTGAGTTCACATGACTGAAAACTACAAATCAAGGTTGAAAATAATTTTGGTATTGGCTCCCCCCCCCCCCGCACACACAAACACACACACACCCACACACACAGTTGCCTGAGCTTTTGGGCAATAAAACCACACCCTTCCAAAGAAAAAAATGATCTACTTTTTTTCCTAAGGAGCTTTGTTTTTGTTTGAATATTTTGGAAAAGGTCTCAGTCATATTCACCATCCGTGTGTGTGTGTGTGTGTGTGTGTGTGTGTGTGTGCGCGTGTGCGTATCTGTTCCCCTTGTCATTTTCAAATCCACAAATGAAACGGCACAATGTCTCACACAGATGTAAAGCAACGTTTTCAGCTGTAATAATAGAAAAGAGTCAAATATTAAACACACAAGGCTTTCATTGAAAACACAAGAAAGGCATTCAACAACATTAAGCATGTGATGAGCTGCTTTGGTGATGCTAAGGAAGTCTGACACAACTGCTCTCACACTGTACAAACACATGCAAATGCATGTATGCAAATGTTTGACCCCAAAAAAGAAGACAAAAAAAAAAATCACAAAATCACATAAAACTCATCAGACTCAAGTCGCACACTCGTGCTATCGTTCAAGAGCAGGGAAACTGGAAAAGGGGGGTTTAAAAAATGCATTGAATCGGTGAAAAAATGCCTCCACCAAACAAATTAGACCCACATTGTTCCAAAGTGCCATCAGGTAATGCAACCAGTGAAGCTTTTAAAGTACCTGGAAATTTTCACGGCATGTTTGGATGTGAATATTTATCATTAATTTGAGGGTGGATGATATTTCTGACACTCAATTTTTTTTTCTTTTGTAAAAGACGTTCAGCAGCAGCCACGCTTGCTACAACAGGAACATGAAGTGCTCTGTAAAACGCCACTAACTACTCTGTGCTGCTGAATGAACAGAACAGGGCCAGGATTTGACCAGACGTGCGCATTAATGTTGGAGCAAATTATTCTTTTACGGCTCTCGAGTACTTTCCAACAGCACACCTACTTTGAGACACTGAAGTAAAGCCTGCCTACAGAAACTATGAGATTTTAAGCAGTGACCTCCCTTTTTTTTTTTTTTTTTTTCCTTACACACTCGTGTGGAAGGATCATTGGCTGCATTCGGTTCTGCTCTTCTATGCCAAGGTAACAGACACACGTTAATGTGTAAATGTGGCCCGAAGATGATCATTGTCATTATAATTGAGCACGCTGAAGCAGAAAATCTGGGCTGAAAAAGTACAGTTAAAGTGTAACTGAGTAGAAATGGCTGAGTTGACGGACTGCTTGGGTCTCGGGCCTCCCTTCGAGGAGCGCCGCACTCTGTGGGACGCTCAGTGCTTGTTTTCCAGACATGTTCGTAACAACTTACAAATTTGATGATTAGATATAGGCATGTAATAACATGTTTAGGAGCAGATGGTGATCACACAATACTCAGATGGATCATGCTTTCAACCAAACGCAAACAGTTGGTTGTTTTTCAGTTTTGATCTGGATAAAAAAAAAAATTATTATAAAATGAACCTCCTACATATGAAATATAACTTTAGCCATTTTCTATTCACTATAAAGTTATGTGAGTGACCTAAAATAACACATACAGATGGTTTACTATAAATATATATATTTATATAAGTCTAAACTGAGCGCTGGCGTAGCTGCTAAGTTAGAAACTATGTATAACTGCGACCTGTTGCGTGTGAATGAACCCCTCCTTAAATAATCCTGACTGACAAAGTCAAAGGAAACCCCCTCATACATACATATATATATATATATATATATATATATATATATATATATATATATATATATATATTGTTTCACCACCTAAAAAACAATAGCGAGACCACTGTTTTTACTAGACCGCACACCCACATGTCAAATTTCTTTATCCATTATAATGTCAAATATTTGACTTTTTTTCCTTTTTCCTGCTGGGGTTAGCTTGACATGCAAATGTTATCCAGGTGCCATGGTTGGGTTTTGTGGCTACTGCTCGACATTGCGCACATATATGTTGCTTCTACCAGTCCAGACATGTAAATCCACCTGCCTAATGGGGAAACTGAGGTGAACGCTGGCAACAAAGGAGTAGGCCAAGGGAAGCGGGCTTCAGTTGCCCAGACTGCCACTCACAACAGTGATTCCATTTTAGCCGTGACACAGTGGGTGAGCAGCAGCCAGCGCCTACCTGCAGTGAATTCTAATCAGCCCAGGGGTCTGTCTCCCTCCCTCCCTCCTGTACCCTGCCTTGGACTAAAGGGGCTGATGATCCTTCAAAATTAATTAGATCCTTGTAGGAGGCGGCCATTTTCTTTCACTTGCTAATACTCCATGGGGAGGAAAAAAATTTAAATCAAACTAAATTCAGCATTCGTACCCCACCTCCCCCATATTGGTTTCTTTCTTTCTGCGCCTCTACCTGTTTCCTGTTTCATCACGTTGAACCTCTCCCCGTCTTCCCTTCCTACCCGTCTATCTCTCCATCCGTCTATGCCCCCACTCTTCTTCCTCCCTCCTCTCTCCTTGCAAACCTTCTCCAACACCCCCCCCCCCCCCCCCCCCCCCCCCCCCCCACACCCCCCACACACACTCTCTGGCTGCCTCCATGCCCCCAGCTCTGTGTCTGCCTCTGTGGAGTTTGCTGTCAATAAATCCCCAGAGGTCAGTTTGTCTGCTGGAAATCAGACACAATGCTTCAGACCGCCAATGCAACGCATGCTCTGCTGCTGCCGCCACAACAAAGACTAGGGAGGGGTGGAGGAGGAGGAGGAAGAAGGGGGCATTAAAAAAAAAAAGGGAAAAAAAAGGAGGAATTAAGACGGGAAGACGAGGGTTGCAACTTCACCAGGCAGGCTCCAGGTTAATCAGCTGACTGCGTGAGGAGGCGAGCTCGTGGAACACGCTGCACCGAATTGGACATTAGTTAATCAAGGTGGGGTGGGGTGTGAGGGTTTTGGGGTGGGTGTGAGGGGGGTTAGAATGGTGAGAATGGGGGATGGGGTTGAGAACAGACATAAGAGGCATGGTTATGAAAGGAGCAGTATCAGCCATTTGAATAATGTACATCTTGAATATGCAAATACTGCTTACAACACACACTACAAGCATACATTCAAGGCCCTTGGTACGATTCAGTGTGGAGACAAAAGGGCCGCGGGGCATGATGAAAAAGCTCATGTCCATGCACGCGCACGTAGCATCTTGATGGATGTGATGCAGATCTGCACTTATCGAGAGTGTTTTTGTGTTACACCTTATTAACAGTAAGTCTGTCTAAAACCTCCGCTGCTTAACAATCACCGTCCGACGTTGTAATTATTAATTTCAATCATCCAAGCACATTAGCATATAAACTGCCAGAAATCAGGCTGTAATAGTACGTTTTGGATATGGGATCTAATGTAATTCTGTTCACAATGTAAATATGTAGCCAGAACACTGGGGTGGGGGGGAATGAAGCAATATTCGTGAGGTAAGTGAAGGGTGCGCGTTTGTTAAAGACAGAGTGCGTTCAGCTCACTTCTTTGACAAAATGGGTGCGCACACGCAACTCGGCGTCATCAGTTAACGCCTCAAACTTAAAAATCAAACGTTAGCCAGTACTATTTTGCCGCTGCACGCTTTGAAAAAAGAAATAAATGAAAAAGTCTGGCCAACGACAGCTGTGTCAGCTAATTAAATCGGAACAATTTGGAGCGCTGCGTTTCTCTCGTTACCTTTGAGCACTTAACAGGTAAGTAATGCGCCCAACTCCCATACACTCCAAGAAAAGCTGCAGAAAAACCACATCCTCAGTCTCAGGATTTAATTGATTTGGCTTTATTGCAGTCACTGAAAATCATCAACAAGCACACGGAGACTGTTGACAAGTTGAGCCAAGATTTTTCACACAACATTTTTTTTTTCCTTCCAATTTCTACTTCTCCCTGGACTGAAACTGTACGGCGCGACATGTCAGAACCGGTGAAATAGTTTGAATGATTTCGAGTGCAAATCATTGATAATTATAGCGTGTTTAAAATAGACTCGATACGCAACTATTATTATGAAACATGAAACGCCTTTTGAACTTTGAACTGCCATTTCACCTCAAAACGGAGGCGTACCAGAGATCCCTCCTTCAAAACGGTACTTTCGATTTTAAACTCAAGACCAGGAACGGTTTCAAAACATGAAAACATCTAAATTTACAACACTTTTCCTTTCTCAAATTCCTTCCTTCTTGGTCAAAGCATTGTAAAGTAATTACACCACTATAATGTTATAGCCTCTCTTCAGTTGAAATTGCTTCAATGACTGTATTGTGTTCATGCATTTGTGTGCATCATACGCTAACTGCAGCCACTGTTAACTCTTTACGGTCCCCTTAATTTAATCACGCCGCGAATCTTTAGTTCCACTGAAATGTCTCCAGTAGCGCAGCATATTAATGTGTTAACATATTCAGCCCAACAGAAAGCCACTCAATGTGACAGGATGTGCGGCTTTCAAATAAATTCCTCTAGCACATAAATAACAATAAACACTGCAATTCAAGTGGAGGACAGTTAAAGTATTTTTTGACAGGACAGCTTGTTCAACTTCGTCACTTTCTGTCAAAAACACACCCACCGCCACCCGTTATCCATAGCAGATCCATTGTACACTTACAGATGGGAGGATAATCTACTTCTAATATACTTTTTTTTCACACAAAGTCCACACAAACACTTGTGAATTAGTGCTATCAGTATTTTTTTTGTTCATACTGTATTTTATGAAGAGGATGGGGTGGGGAGTGGGGGAGGTGGGAGGGGGACAAACAGCCACTGCTGGCTTACTGCCATTAAAATTAAAGACGGCAGTCACTTTGGTGATGGAACAGAAAAGAAAAAAAATCTCAGAATTGGCAAATGGCTCTGCTTTTGTTAATGAGCATTTGACCATAAAGAACCATCTGACTACTCATATGATAGTCTCCAAAACACCTCTAACCCCCGAAGCAGATAATGCTAAATTCAAGAGTTATCATTTAGGCACAAGTGTCCAATGCAACTGCCTCTCTACAGCTACTACACACGTCAAGGACATTTTGCCTCTCCAAAAAAAGGACCTCACAGGCCATTAAGAGATCTTCACGAACCTACACAGCTGCTCATATAGGACCTCTCTGTCTATTACTAGTGTATCATGATAAAGAGCAGTTAATACATTCAGCTCATCAAGAAATATCAGCGTGTATGCCTCTATTCATATTTCTATTCTCAAAAATTGGACTGTGTAGCTATGAGGAACAGTTTTGTATCTTCAAAGAAAATAAAGCATCTCCTGACTTTCTATCCTTGAGATGTAAACAAGGGGGAAAAAACAGGCGTTTGTGCTGAATTTCGAGGGGACTGTGCGGGACCTTTGTGAAGAAGCGCGCAGCTCTAACACAATAACGAACAAAGCAGGCTCTGAATGTGTTTAGGGTTAAGAGTACACTATGTTTGTCACTATAGCGAGGCCAAACAAAATGAAACCACAGTCTCATCTGTATTTAGAGCTAGAAAAACAGAAAAAAAGATGCTCGCATAAGTTTTATGTAAAGCCGGGTTTCACATGCAGCGCTTTCAAGGTGTCCTGCCTCTCAAAGACAGCACACATACGTGCTGTGGTTAAACAGTAAAGCCTTCTTTCATCAGTCATGGTTAGTGCCTCCACAATGGCACTTTGCTCTGTAAAATTTAAACCTTTAAGTTAACCTGACTAATGATTTAACTGCTAGCAGTGACTTTAAATCACTACTCGACCGTGCGTGCGTGGAATAGTCAGCAACTTCAGAAGTTGTGTACCATGAGGTTTCACAGCAGCTGCACAAGGGTGCACGAGCCAGCGCGGTGATGGTCCAGCACAGAGCTGAACTTTCACAAATGCACAAGGGTGCTTTAAGCAGGTCAGCTGCTCCGCTAGCTGCTTTTGCTTCAAGGGTCAGCAGCCTACCCTCTCTCTCTGGCAAGCACAAGCACAATGTTTGCCGTTTAAAAAAGACATGGTACAAAACTGCTAACATGCTAGCAGGAGAAAAAAGAGAAAAATGGTCATTGCAAAAGAAAAAATAGTTTCATGATGCAACATATTTCTTCAGCCTGTAGCTACGGTAACAAAAATACAAATGGCATTGGGATGAAATAAAACTGACTCATTATTCAGGTGAACTGGTGATATCTTCAATATGATGTCTTCAAACACAGATTTTTCTCATTATGTGAATAAGATGGTAAATCCAGAAGACTTAATGGAAGCATGCTGTCCTTATTTGAAGCCATATGGATGTTAGCAGTGTTTAGTTTATTTTTAGTTTGGCAAGCTGTTGTGTAGTAAATACAGATGATTATATATGTCTCATCAGATCATTTGACATATGACCCATCTAAAAGTGCAATGCTGACGCACTGAAACACTGCCGACCACAACCGTGCCCTAAACACGCTTTGACCAAGCGCTGGTCTGATCCACTGGTCTGCAGGCTGAGCAATGTGATTTAGAGCTAATGACTTAAACAAAAATTGGCACATAGGTAAGGTTTTCTGGTAATCCATCAAGGGGTGGCAATCTAACCACATTATGAAATTTCATCCATACAATAGCGTGTTGCGAGATTAACTTGTTAAGCAAGCCAACTACAGGATTTCACAAGCGCTCAGGGAAAGGCCAAAAACTAAAGATTTCCACTCTTTCGGCCTTGTGTTAATCTCTAGATGTTATTTAGACATTTGAGCTGACTGAAATTTCACAGCAGCACACTCAAAGTACAGATAAGTCATCGGTCCCTCGTGGAAACGGCGCTCGCATAAGGACAATAAGATCATTCATGTAAAGAGGAAATCAGCTCTCGTCGGGCATTTATGATGAGTACGTTTTAAGAAACTACTGCCAACACTGTAAGCCACACCCTCTTACTCAGTAAATACACCTTTTGGAGGAAACAAAGGAGTAAATGGAGAAGTTTAAAGAAAAATATGCAAACTTGGACATGTGACAAAACAAAGCTTATGAGCTTCATGGGAATCACATGTAAGGCTTCTACTAACACAGTCCAATTTAGTGTCAAACCTTTGGACAGTCTAATCTCAAAATGGGCCTATGCATTGCCTGGAAAGTCTGTTGTTTGTGCTTGTTGTTTTCCTAGCAATTACATCAGGAAAAACTATGTAAGCAACACCAGTTAGTGTGGTTATACAAGTTCTATAGCATATTAGAGGTTGCATATACATAACAACTTCTTGTTGTGTGACTGTGAGGATGACTATATGTTTTTAAAATGATGTCAGATGAGCTGATGGTAGCTGTTTGGCTGTTTTTTTAAAATAGATTTTTACCACCCGATGTGTTAGCTGTTAACACGCTCATTAATTTATGGTCTTTCCATTTCCTGTTTGCTTTGTTGGTGCCCAAAAAAACAAAAAAAATGCCATTAGCAGTGAAGTCTTCTCCAAGATCGATCATATTTAAAGTAGGGAAATTGATTTAAAAGGCGTTTAAGTGATGCTGACAATGTTGCGTTTCTTACTGGACTTCCTTATGTTTTCCAAAGACAACAACTGGTGGAGCTGTACAATGCTGTAATTTGTAATTACAGAGCAAACCGCACTTGCTTTGTAACGAATTTCCATTACCTTACATGGCTTGCGTTGTTTGTTGCTGTGCAATGTGTCACCGTCAACACAACAAGATATTTGCGTGTTCACCATTGCTACACTTCCTATTGTTCCTTGTGCATTTTAGTGTAGCCCAGGTTGTCCTCTCTGATCTGTTTTAATGCAAAAAAAAAAAAAAGCAGAGAGACCACAGGGTCACCTCAGCACAAAGCGCCGATAATATCAGCTCCGTTTATGATAATCCTCTGGCCCTTTGGCCTTGCTAATGCTCATGAATTGTTGGTCAGTGTGGTCTTTTGAATGCAGCAGAATTATTATCGTTGATGCTAACAATCTATAGCTCATAAGCCCCAGAGTGTAACCTAAGCTGATCAGCTGTTTCTGGTAATATTACTATAAAGATCGTGCCACAGGCCTGTGAGTATTTTCGGCAGGTCATGAAACAAATGTGCCACTTCTAAGTCATTTGTGGTGCCACGGTTTGATGGAGAGGCTCAGGAATGCATATGCCTTTATTCCTGGTCATGTGACTGTGTTAGGTGAAGTTAACAGGGTACGTACAATAGCTATGTGTGTCTTTGTCTATTTGTGTGACCTTCCTTCCTATAAATGCATGTTGGAACTGAGCCTAAAGAGAAGTGGGAATAAGAAACATGCTTTGTGAATGAATGAATGATTGTTTAGACACTAGCCAGCAGCACAGCTCACTCTAGTGAAAGACTCTAAATTGGATTCATGTTGTTTAATCTGTTCACAGAAAAAATTTTTTAAAAAGAGCTTAAAGTGAGTTTACATAGCAGCTGCCACAAGGTCATGTATGGACGTTTTCACGTGCAGCGTCCCACTGCTGCCACAACCAGCAACCATTGCATTGGATTTCAAGCCGCCCAACTATCTCATGGAGACACATGGACTGCATCTACAATAAAAAAGTAATGCAGGTGTTACGAACGTCACTAGAACGATCCCACTGGGTCACTTGATAAATGTCAAACTTATTGTCAACAAACCTGGCAACTCGGATAAAACTGAACATTTGCCTTGCCATCTGGTTGTCATTGAACAGGATAGGCATGCATTTTCTTTGTCACCTAAACCAACAGTCCTAATAATAATAATAAAAAAAGACAATCTATACTTTACTATTCATTAAAACAAGAAGCTGTTAGACAAATTAACTATTATTTTCAGACTCTTCAAACCTAAACGTGTCTTGATATAGATACAATTCAGGGCAATAAATAACATGGATGGTATAAGAACAGATATGCCTTTTCAAGATGAAAATGCAAGAGAAAAATTCCCTTGTTAAAGATTTTCTTTCAATAAGAAAAATACCTAACAGTGATTTCCTAAGGCTGTATTTAAAAAAAGAAAAGACGAGAAAAAAAAAAACCAACTAATGACTTACTCAATAAAAAAAGAAAGAAAATACAGTTTTAGATTATGTGAAAATACTCTAAGGTTTCAGCAAACGTAATATTTGATAAAACCACAACACAAATACTATTGTGTAAATAAAATAATTCCCCCTTAGTTTACCCAAAGCACAGTGCATACCAATGTACCTCGAGCGAGAGTGTGCACAATCTTAACATTTTGGCTGGTGTGAGTACAGTTTAGTGGAATGAGGCTTAAAAAGTCTCCTCGATGCCAAGAAGGAAGCCGGGAACTTACAGCGCTTATATTTATTGTGAAAAGCTGAAAAACTTACAAAGGACACTACTGCTCTTTGCAGTTTTCTCATACTCTCTTTAGATACTCTCCCCTTCAGCTAGGCAGTGAGCTCACCATGACTTGTAGAAAACCATATGGGTAGCAGGGTGAACTGAGGACACACATGCACCTTGGCAAACATACAACTTTGCTATTAGAATCCAGGATACATTTTTCACATCAGTTGAATACCTAGGCCTGCTTGTGTGTTTAAAGAGAAAGAACATTAATTAGGTTTAAATGCTCCTTCCATGCGACCGACAAAATAAATGTTTCTAAGACACGTTATTAAAATGAGTTCTAAAGAAGTTTAAACATCTTCAATAAAGGAAGAAAAAAAAAGAAACTCTTCCGTTGTGAAATTGTTGTGAAATAACTTCTGATCAAGTTCTTACATGAGATTTGGCTCCTGCAGCACAAATATAAAAGCTTTGATAACAACTGCATGAACCAAGAGAGTGTAATGGAAACACATGATCATACCCACCGTGTTTGTAATGTATATACTGTATACATGTGACACAAGGAGACCGCAACTGCGAAAACAAAGCAGCTGGCATTGCACTTTAAATGACAAAATTTAAAAAAAATAAATCTTAAGACTAATAAACATATTTCTTATCGTGTGAGCAGGCTAATATTAATTCTGGTCCTGTACCAAGCTCATGTGTAAACATTAAAATAAAACCTTCTTATCCGACGGCAAGTGTGTGATGAGTTTCTCCCCTGTGAGACGCTCCTTTTAGATTTTGCTTTATTTTGGAGAAAGTAAACATTCAAATCTAAAACCATATACTATGAAGCTATGCAGGAAGTAAGGATAGTAAGCGGGTTTCATGAGACTTTATAAAGTTTTATAGCCGAACAAAAGCTTACTGACGACCGGCTGTAACACTGGCAAATACTTATTCAGGCTCAATTTGTGCTTTCATTACGCATTCCTGTGATACTTGCAGGGAGGGAAGATTCCAAAACAAAAGTCCTTTGAAAACTGAAAAACGCGTCATAAAGTTTTTATGCTGCACGATCTTATAGTCACACCAGGTTCAGTTAAGGTTTAATAAAAGTTCTGAACTAAAAGGGCACATATTAAAAAAAACAAGACAAAAAAACAACTCAATGAATTTTAAAAGAAGGAGAAGAAAAAGTCTGGAGCTGTAAATATTCCTGAAATATTATTTATGGATAATATACCCTGATTGGGTTTCTTTTTAAAAAATAAATAAAAGCCTCTCAGTTGATTCCAAAATATTTTTTATGCTTTCTTCTCCACATCTTCAATAACAAAACACAATTTTCCTCCCTTTAAACAAGTGATTTTGTGTTCAGTCCTTGCTTTATTGCTGGAAGGAAATCCCCATAACACACTGTAACAGTGGTTTTGTGTTGCATTATGCAGCTAACGGGGAAATTCATTCCTTACTGACAAAGGCAACCTGTGCAGATTGTCAATAGGTTTTGTGATTGATTTGTATATTCAGGGATAAAAATAATGTAATATAAAGAGAAGCATGTAATGTGTGGAAAGGGTGATTTGTGGGTAGAAGGATCCAAGCCAGTTAGCCAGGAGGTAGCTAGCCTGCCAACAATTTCTAGTTTGCAAAGCGTAATCCAACGATCCAGCAAGGAAGAACTATCATTATATTTTACTAGGATCAAGGGATACAAGGAAAATAGAAATGGAAAATAATTTAATCACTGATACTTTAGAGGCACCTGAGTTTTTTGGGGGGTTACCATGGCAGCTAGGGACTCAAATGTTGCGTTACAGCTGCAAATGCTGTAAAACAGGAGTCTTACCAATAAACAGAAGGTGAGAAACTTTATTCATTCTTCTTAAACAAAACCAAATCCTGAAGCTTAAAGTCTATTAAAGGCTTAAAGGCTACTCTGTAGTTAATTACAAGACTTATTAACTTTAAGATGTGCACCTGAAAACAGTCTCTGTTGGCAATCACATCAAAGATGAGCCTTACTCCAAAGGGGGGAATATTCATCTAACGAGTATCATACAGGGAGGGGGAAAAAAAAATAAAAAGCTGGGAAAAGATAAACTCTGCCTGAGACAAAAAGGCCAAGCAGTTAACAAGCACTGTGACATTCTGGATGCAATCCACAAAGTGGCTTGTTATATCGATGGATCTCTGCTGCATTCCCAAAATGGCTGCCAAATATGTTCAACTGAGCCAGACAAAGTGCCACAATGGACTCAAGTGCAAGTCTGCTGTCATACGATGGTAAAGACCTGACTTGAAATTTTAGTTATTGATTTTACTTCATCTGTAAAGGCTCGCCATTACCGCGAGGAGGAATTTTATTTGGTTCGTTTCTTTGCCGTTGTATTGCCAGCACATGCCAGAATTTTCAGCCAAATGTAGACTTTCCAAAATAAAATTATAAATACAGAGTACACATGGCAGAACGAGCGAGGTGAATTCCTCTCATGACCAGCGCTACACGCCCTCCCACACCTCTCCAGTCCGTTTCACTACATAGTGTAGCTCCCAAGGCCAAAAAAAACATTTCAGGGCAACTGCACTGCAACAATATGATCCTTTCAAATATTTATAAATATAATCATGTAAGTTCGGGACCACCACGCTTACCTGGTAACAGCCTGGTGAAGATAGCTGAATGGCGTGGGAATACCAACAACCAATGAAGCACTGCGGAGGCTTCAGAAAGATGTCTCTATCTTGTCTTTTTGGGCATCAGTGCCTTATTTCACTTATTTATTTTTTTATTTTTTATTTTTTGGAAATCTGACCTACCATCTGCGTCCATACCCTACAAGATGATTGTTTTTTTTTTCCTGGTTATATGTGTCTTACAAAGAAGCACTTATTACATTAGTACAGCATGGTACCCTTACACATTTTCACTTGAGTAAACCCAAATAATCAGGTGGGAGAAAATGTGTGAAAGCGTGACTAAATCAGTCAAAAACACTTCAAAACTGAATGCTGGGCACACATTGCGCCAGTTTTCTGGTCAATAATAATAAACTGGCAAATGTGAAGAGACGGTGACAAGCTACAGCGGACGAGTGAAGGATGCTGAAGCCAAAAGAAAATTGGGATTGATTGCCGCATGTGGATTAACTGATCACCCCCCACCCCTTCCACACACACACACTCACACACAGCCTCTTTCTTCCATGTGAGTATAGGTGTACAGTTTATCTGCTGGGTTTCCTCACACAATAACCACTTTCCTTGATGTGCAGACGTACTCTTAAATATTCATTAGTCATGGGTGGGTTTGAGCCGTGACACAGAAAGTGGGCAAATGGCGATGGCTCAAACCCTGTGAATATTAATGTGTGTGGAATTTATACATGTAAATACCCGTTCCTGACTTAACTGAGATGAAACCGGGCACCTGATCCACGGACTACAAACACTCCCAAAGCACATAATGGCTTACCCTCGCTCAGCAGCTCCTGTACACCTCTGTGGTGATAAAACAAGAGTTTTTGACATCAAGCCATGGCGAGAGCTCACTTACAGCCAAGACAAGTACCCTCCAATTCATCAAAACAATAAAATGTCCACAAATGCAGGTGCTACGCCTTTTTTTTGGGGGGGGGGGGGGGGGGGGGTTACTATAATTTTTGAGTTTCTTTTCAGATGAAGGGCGTTCAATTCAGTGTACACATTGTGACAATATAATTTTTACTTTCTCATTATTTCCTCACCCACATGCAACCTGTCAAATCAGCGTGCTCTAATTCATGGGACAGAATTGCAATTATGCCTGGCTGAAGTCTCACATCAAGGAGAGGGGAGGAGGGTGGGGTGGGTGGGTGTGTGGAGGGGGTGAAGGAAATGTTGCATTTCTCCTACAAACATGCTGCACGCTCAGCTCCGTGTTTTCCAAATGTGTCCATTCAGAAAACAAACGATCCAGTGCTGCCACCAATTACGTAACCGAGCCTATAGACAAGCAAGTCGTTTACGTTGTGGAGGCATATTCTGAATGAAGGCGGGCAGGAGGAAGTGATCACAACAAAAGTGAAAAAAAAAAACAAAAAAAAACAGAGGCAAACGCAGAATCGTAAAAAAAAAAAAAAAAGGAAGAGAGAAAGAAAGAAAAAAACCTACACACGCTCTGACACACACACACAGGTGCACATCCACAGATCGAGTCTGCGCTTTAAGGACGTGGACGCGGCGTTTCTCTCGTGCCTGTCAAACCCGGGACCGGTCTCTTGTTTGGGGCTATTCACTGACCAAACCAACACCAACCTGTGACATGACTAATGCGTTGACGCAAAGCTTTATACCTGGGAACAACTCCCGGGCTCCAGCCGGGTGTGTGGCTATTAATCAGACACGGAACGTGCTGTATTATAGAAACCTATCAGCGGCGCTCGCGTTAGACACAAGGACACGCCGTATTACTCTCTTTATCTGACAAAGCCGAGCGCTTTGGGACAACATCTGTTTGCCACACACACACACGCATGCACGCACACACACGCATACACGCACGCTCTCTGCCCCTGTCCATCTCTCAGTCACACGCGCGCGCGTGCACGCTCGCGATCGAGCACGGAGAGAGCAAGACTGACATGTTGCTCGGGATGAACTCTCTGTGGCCCTTTCAGTAAATTCATCCGCGTATATTAATCTATATACACACATATGCACGCATCTATATATATATATATATTTAATTTTTTTTAATTGCGCAAACAATACACATATTTTGACTTTAATCAAGAGGCGAAGCGCCGCTGTGCTGCCATGTAACAAGGAAGAGCGAAGGAATCACGAGTTGCCCATTAATATTTTGCAACAAAATGTCTCAAAAGGAACACAGAGAGCCTCTCTTGCAACTTTAATTACACCAGAGCATGGCTTCGTATCTAGGCCAGCCTCACATGGTAAACATTTTTTTTTAATCTACTGTAGGGTATGAATTTAAAACGTGGGGGGAGGGAGCGATTGCGACAGTTTAAAGTGAGCTTTTATTTTTGGGAGAAACATGGCACCAAAATCCAGACCAAAAGAGTCCCACCAGATCCAGTTCTTATTTATCCCAGAAACTGGACCTGCAGTATTGCTTTACCTACAGACACAATATTAGCCAGCCTCCCCTCGCCTGCTGAGCACATCTGAACGTAACCCCATCTCATAAATGCAACGGCGTAATGATATTAATTCACAAAAAAATGTAGGCTAGACATCTGTCTCAGTGTGAGCCGCTTCGCTCCAAGGATAGATTTCACGCGTGCACAAAAAAACCAAAAAAAAAAAACCCCCCAAAAAAACCAACCACCTCTCCCGGTAAGTTTAACAAACTGAAATGCATTTAAGACAGTTTTCTAGTGAGAGTATATAAGAGCGGTAGGAAGGAGAAGAAGAAGGAAAAAAATGCAATAAGGAAACGTGTTTCCTCTGACTCAAATAACTGACCTAAAAGCCAAATGCGCACGTCGCCTGCCACAGTTGTTCCGGGCTCACAGTGTGTAAAATGTGAGCAGGCAGCCCGCGAGCATCGCTCAGGCTTTCGCTGATTGAGAGAAACAGACCTGTGAACACACTTTGACCGGAGTAGTATTGTTCTCAAGTGTCCCCCCCACCACCACCACAACCACCACCACCTCTCCACTGTCCGGCTCACGGGTAAATCTAAAAGTAAAGGGGGCACAGTCAGAATAATGACAGATGGCAAACTTGCGTCACGCCAGGGCAGCGCGTTTTTTGGTAGTCGAATATAGATGGACAACAAAACCCCCTGGCAGCCAAAACTGAATACCCTCACCCCTACCTACCTACCTACCCTACCACCACCCCTTCCTCCTCTAATCTAACGCAAGGGGCTCGTTTCATTAGGCTACATTTCGGACGCTGGCATCACGTTTATTGAACGTTCGTGACCCTCCAAAGAATGAAGTTTCCAATGTTTGCGGAGATTTCTGGGGGGGCTGGTAAAGCCAGCCACAACTACATGGGAAGTGAGTGGCATTTTCATGCATTTCACCCGAAAGTCAGCGAGCATGTTTTAATCCCCGATAGAGGACATTCCTTGTATTCCCCCCCTTCTCTCTCTCTCCCGCTCCCTCTCTCTCTAATAATAGCGGCAGAGATGTTGTAAAGACCCATCCCTTTTCCTACTTTTCTCTCAATTTCTTACCTGCACTTCGAAGCTCGTTCACAAGAAGAAAAAAAAAGTGGCGACAGCGTTTCCACGGCGTTCCCCCCCCTGACGAAGCGCGCTGAGTTGATGTCTTTTTTTTCCTTCTTCTTTTAATATGTTCCCTTACTTTGTTTCATTTCTCACTTCCATCTTCTTTTCATCTCATCAATAAACACACGCTGCAGCCTACCTTCATAGAGCAGCTCGGTTCAAGTGTGCCCTCCCATTTTTTAACTATACATCGAGTACTTTGAGGGGTGGTGGTGGAGGAGGAGGAGAGAGGGGGGGGGGAGTGAACGGGCAGGCACGCCTTTTCACTTAAAGCTGCTATTGGAAGAACAGTGCACTGTCTTGGGTTGGATCAGAAATCCGTCAACATTATTGCGCCCCAATCGCAGGGAGCGCGGTGGGACGGTCAAACCGGCTCCATTATGGCTCTCTGGAAGTGGTAGGAGTTGTAGTAATAGTAGTTGTAGCGGGCTAATAGCGCTCAACCTACTCATTTGCCACTGCCTAAGCAGCAGCACGGCAGTTTATATAAGTGGAAGTCGGGCTGTGAAAGTGAGCGGTGCCTGTAAAAGGATGAGGGTTAAACAGGCTCGCAGTGACGATAAAAAGCAGGCGAATCTCTTCCTGAACCCATAAATCCCCCCACTTCTTCTTCTTCTTTTTTTTAAATGTAATTCACTCATTTTTATTACGTGGCTTTCAGCGCCAACAGTTTTAAAATCTCTGCGCTCGCAAATGTGAATGAACTCCGAAATCAATCCCCCACTTTGGGATGAAGAAGGACAGGGGGAATTGTCGGTTACACGTCCATCACGCGTCTGAACTTCTGATTGGACGCTGCCTCTGTCTGTACCGCGAGCCAGCTGCGCCGACGCCTCCCATTGGACGCCGGCGCCGTCGCTCACTTCCAGCGCCAACAAGCTAGATTGTCTGCCGTGTCTTCTACTTTCTACGCATTTCTATTTTCTCATTTATTTATTTTTTAACGTCCCGAGCTGACCTCGGGTTTGCGAGCAGGGGGAAAAAACGGTGTCGGTTCAGCCGGCCAATCAGATTTGGTTGAGCCGCTGCTTTTCCCCTCTTGTTGTTGTTGATTTTTTTGTCATTATCCAGTGCCTTGAGATATATTCTGGCTGCCTTAGAAAAAAAAGAAGTAATGGGTCATGTGGGATCTCCCCCCCCCCCGCACCCACCGCCTTAATGCCCCCCTCCCTGTCTAGACAGTGACAGGTGTGCGTGTGTGCGCACACTCTTGTCTGTAGTTCACATCGGAATAATGAACCACGTAGAAGGTAGTGTATAACAGATACTTTAAATAAAATATGTATGTGTGTGATTAGGGTGTGCAGTGGACGGAGTGTTCAGTGTAAGCTTCCCTGCTTCTTGAAAGACAAGCTTTTTACTTGACAAAGAGGTCAACTAAGGTTAGCCCCATGTGACAAACCGTCCTGCGTCCCGAGCTGAGCTGCTGGGTGAAAGAGGGATGTTCAAACGAATAAATAAATAAATAAAAACTCTCTTTAAGCAAAGCTGTACTCTTGAACTTTGCGTGCAAAACCCTCCAGCTGTACAGGAGAGACAGAGGTGCTGCTTCAGACAATCGCCATCTCGGAAGCTGGGTAGGCTCCTTACGGATATTGTTGTGCGAGCACCGCGGTGAGCACCCAGGGCACTCTCAGTTGACTGTGCGCGCCATCTGCAGGACTGCGATGTGGATTAATACCGCGGGTTCAACGGAGGACACCCTTCCGTCACTGCTTTGACCTACATTAACCAGGAACAGTGTAGGAACACCACTACCGGCCTTAATGCGATCGGTTGCAATCCGACAACGAATCACGAAAACCAAAAAATGCCTTTAATACTCGTTCAAAATCAGAATGATCACAATCTTAGATCACAAACAGAAAAAAATTGCACATCAGTGCGGTGAACGCCTTTCCCGGAACAGTATTTAGGATACTTCGCGTTATTAACACGATGGCTCAGCCGGCACCACGTGCAGGGAGGATTCACCATCGAGAACATTGTGTTTCTGTGGTAGCTCTTAAGTGCTTTGCATATTTTACCGGACTTGCCTTTATGGCAACGGGTTGTTGACACCATTAGAAATTTAATGAGAAACGTGCTTAGTTTATTTGTAGTTATCTGCCTATTTGTGCTATTAATACAGTATCAGGCATTAAGTGAAGGGACTGAGGGCAAAGCAGTTATTTTGTAAAGCTTGCTAAAACACATGCTTTTAACTTAAAATTTTGTGCAATGCATCTAAAAATGAAATTTAAATTGCAGTACAATTGCATGCCTATTTTCCCTTATTGTGCCGGTTTATTAACAAATTAAGCTATGCTATTTAAAAGTGAATTTAAAAAGAAATCAAGGACGGTGTGAAAAAAATGATTGAAAATATGGCTGATATTAAATGAATACCTCATGACAAGAAAATAGCAAATTTATATATATTATATATATATATTACAATAGTGAAAATCTTTAAAAAAAATAAATAAATATATAAATACATGAAAATGCAATAAATAAATAAATAAAACTATTTGGTTTGTTAGAGCTTCCCTGAGGATTATGAATAGCCTGGAACTGTTTTTTTTTTTATTCCCAAACCTCTTAACTTAGCCTTGTTAATAGCAATATTTAAGAAATTTGACCAATTTTTACAACTAAATAAGATAAATACATCTGCTGAGCCCCTAAATACCTTTGTTCATTTCTAATGAGTCCTCATCAATTTCCAGAGAAAATCCACAGATTTTTTATTTATTTATTTTTTTTTACAAAAGTCTGGAATTAATAAAATAAATGTAAAATAAAAATAAAATATTGTACTACAAATCACTTCTCTATTAGATTTTTGGGATCCTTCTGAATTCTTACAAGTAAAATCCATATCTGGAGGTAAAATAGGAGTATACATGTGTATAATCTCACAATGGCAGGTCAGGGCAAACCTCACACAGCAGCTCTGCGACTTGAAAATTATTTGGTTATTCATTAATTAATTTATTTGTCTCTTGTGCTTCTCCCCATATTCAAATACAAGTTAAGCCTTAGCTTTCACTTCATTTGCACATGACCTCTGAGAGCCTGCTTGGCCTTACATACAGCCGTGTAGTCAGACAATGATGCCACTGCGAGCTTCAACAAACCAGCTTTTGGTAATCAGTTAACCGACAACTGATCCTACAAGTTTGGACTCAGGATGTGCAACTAGAAATATGGCATGGTAGGCTATTATCGCTCTAGAAACACATAGAAACACATCAGTATTTCCCACGCTTCTTTGTGTGCTTTAAGAAACGTTACTGTGCAAGTCCATTCACAAGTCTTGTCCTTGCATCTTTTGCTCTCCCATTAATACATTCCACTAAATGAATGGACCACGGGCTATTCATTTTACAGACAGTCTAGACAACTCATTATGGCTTGTATCTCAACTTACAATGTGCAAACTGATTTTGAATTAGTTGTGGTCCAATTAAAAATGTTATTACCTTCCCAATCCATCCCATTTAAACCCGTCCTAGTAGAAACAGGTTAATGGCTCATCATCTCAGCAATCTTTCTCATTACTTTGTTTACGTCAACTGTAAATTGAACAATCTGCAAGCACTACAAACCACTTTGGTAAAATTCAGTTTTAGTTAGCCGTAGATATTTCAAAATGCTAACGCTAACAAAGCACTTAAGTGGCACCAACATTTATGAAAAATTTTCAGCATGGCCCTTCGTCATTCACCACTCACACTCCTTGTGTCCTCAGAATTGCTGTGCCTCAATGCTCTGTGGCATAGATTCAAAAGGGTGTGGTAAACATTCCTCAGAATGTTTCGGTCTATACTGAGGTGATATTATCATGTTGTGTCATTTTTGCTGGTAGCACCTCAGCCATGAAAACTTCCTGCTCTACCGCTTATAGAACCGGTATAGAACAGTAAAGTCATTGTCATGTTCAAAAACAAGTCTGAGCTGTTAAGGCTTTTTAACATGACATATTAGCGAAGATGGATCCACTCTTTCTTGTTGCTTACGCCAGATTTTGACCCTGCCATATAAATGTCGGTGCAGAAAGCGAGAGACATCGCACAAGATAACATTGGTCCATTCTTCATGTGGCCTGTGGTGAAAGGAGTAGCAAATATAGGCGTTGTCTTCTGCTGCTAGCTCATCTGCTTCACACACACTGCAGCTTTGAGCTTTTCCTGGGCATTACCCTACCCAACACCAAAATGCAAATAAACGGCACAATCAAATTCGAATTAAACTATCTTTAACTTCCCTGTTCCCGACTTCAGTTCAAAGTCTGAGTGATATCCAACTGCGACAATTGACAGAATTTTCACAGCTAGCAGTCATCTTGCATCATGCCACCGTCATGTTCTTAATGGTTTTTCATGAATTTTCCGGAGTTCATGTTTGAAAAAGTCTTGTTGTGCATTCAGAGGTATTCTTAACCTCGGTTGTAATAACTGGTTATTTAAGTTGTTGTTTCTCAATCACCTTCAACCAGTCTGGCCATTCTTCTCTGCCATTTAGCACTTAGCACTTTCTTTTTTGGGCCCCTCCTTGAGTTGGTTGTGTGTGAAAATCATAATAGCTCTGCAATTTGTGAAATAATCAAACCAGCCCAAGTGGCAGCAACAACTATGCCATGTTCAAAGTCACTTAAATAGACGTTCCACCCTATCCCAATGATTGATTTGCACTTGAGCGGATCCTCTTGACCATGTCTACATTCTTAAATCCACCGGCTTTCTGCCACATGAACGGCTGATTAGACATTTGCTTTTGAGGAGCAGCCGAACAGACTGACCGGTGAGTGCACCACGTATATGAACCCTTTTTTCTTCTTACAAGTGCAGCAAAGATTGAAGTCCTTTGTGTGTAATACGGCTGCTGAACCTTTTCAGTGTCGAGCATGAGCTGCTGGTTTAAGCTAGTCAACAAGGTCATGCTGCACCACACCGTCATCTTAGCAGAGTGCCACCACAGAACATCATTGTTCTGTGTCATCATGTGGGAAATCCACATTAGATTTGTTTTATGTCTGGTGTGTAAAGCTACTTGAAAATCTAGATTGTGCCATGGTCCATCTGTGAATGCCAGCCTACCATCCATGCATGGATGTGAGGCCCACTTGAACACTCAGTCACACTTTGTCTCTTAATCAGTAGCATCACTCCAAGTTATTGGGAAATCATATAGTATTTATGAATGTGCGCTGTTCATTGCCGCTGTTGCAATATGATAGAAATGCACTTCATTTCCAGCCATAGTGTGACCTAGTTTGCCCTCTTAATAGTTGCACACTGTACCATC
This sequence comes from Diplotaxodon limnothrissa, assembly GCF_057381915.1. Taxonomy (NCBI): domain Eukaryota; kingdom Metazoa; phylum Chordata; class Actinopteri; order Cichliformes; family Cichlidae; genus Diplotaxodon; species Diplotaxodon limnothrissa. Next base: position 15,549,632 of record NC_140605.1, on the reverse strand, counting down.
AGATATATTAGACAAATTTCACACAAGTTGTGGTCGTCATTGGCTTTTTCTTTTGCCATTTCCCCATACTTCACAGATTTTCTGCTATAAAAAAAACAGCAGCAAAGACAATCTCTTTTTGTGATGTTTTTCATGTTTCTGGGAGAGAGAACGAATGGCCATTAAAATTAAAATAACTTACAAGCTACCCAAAGCTTGCATCATTTTGTAATGCACAGTAAGTTTGCACAGCAGAAAGCTTCTCGCCTCTTATCTTCAAAACTGGCTGCAGGCAGATTGTTGACAAGTACAGACGATAAAATCTCTTTGTTAGCTGTTCTTCTCTTCTTCTTTTGGTTATTTGGTCTTTGGTCTTAATTTGTCAATTACTGGGCCTAAAATAACTTTTTTCAGTAGTCCAGTATGTCACTGACAACATTAGTATTACATGTCTTACTGAAACTCACAAGATATGATCAGAGATAAGCCAGATGCGACACAAAGTAAGACTCTTCACATCACAACAAGTGTGGGTTTTTTTTTCTTTTCTCACTCCCTTTTGGTCGGGGCTTCTCTCTGATTCTGGCTTGGTGTTACTAGATTCAGCAGAAACTGTAAAACGGCACCTATTCAGGTTGTGCTGCATGTGTGAGGCAAGGCAAATACTGTATCTGTTTGCTCTTTGCAAGCACCAAGTCTTCCATGAGTGACGCAACATTTGAGGTTAAGGATTCCAGAGAGAAGAAAAAACGAAATCAAACAAAAGGGGAAAAAGATGAATGTCTAAAATCAGTAGATTGATCCTCTGGTTTAACCCTTTAACCGGCACGATTTAGCCTCGCTTGCTGGAGTGCCGCTAGCACTGCAGTTGTTCTTCTTTGACAGAACAAGCGGGGAAATATTTGTGCACTCACAACGCATGCATAGACACCTGCTGTGCTACACCATGCTGTTAAGATTTACATGTTTGGATAGAACTGTGGGGATCACTGATGCGGCACAGGCTTTCCAAAACAAGCACTGCTTGTAGAGTATTAGTCATTCCAAAGCAAAAATAATGTAGCAGTAAAGGAAAATCAAACACTATTATCATCCTTCAAATTTCTTCTTACTCTCACCTCGAATCTGCAGGAAACTCCAACGAGAGACAACATATTAAACCTCTGCCTAGTACATGTCTCTTTTTTGCCTCACAAAGGCAATTGAGGTAACATAAATGAGTTACCACAATGCTGTCTTTTCGAGAACACAGTCCAAGTGGTATAAATGATTAATAGGCTTCTTCACTTGTCTTTCAGCTCTCAAGGGCCCCTCTCTGTGTCAGCCTTGTAGCTGAGATATAAGAATAACGTGCCACTGGTCTCCACAGATTCTCCCTCAACTCTCTGCTTTGTGATTCATATTTCATCTCACCTCTATTTGCCACAAGCGGAGCAAAGTAGTGACTCAAAAATGTTATGAGATAGTGACGACTTTAGCCCTTCTGTTATGTTGAAAAGTACTTCTCTCCCCTGATTATAACGCACAGGGTGTTTTAAAATGCCCGGAGGCACATCGGCAACTTTACTTGTATGTACCTGAGACAAAATGTCAGGTCAAGCGAGATCAGTTGTTGTGTTAATTTGTTTTCATTCATGGGTGTTAATGGTATGCCATGGGAAATTTCATCACCAGTTGTACATGCATGAATGCACATGCATGAATCTTAACTCGTTTTTGAACCGAAAAGACATTTGAGTTCTCAGTTTTGCCCCTCCAAAATATCACAACAATGTCTGTCTTCCAGCAGTCTCTTTAAAGCTTTCACAGATGAGCTGATTGATGATAAGTGCTCCAATACAGAGCTGCAACTGAGTCCCCGAAGGCCTTGGTAAGCTCCTTAGCTGGACACAACTATTTTTCAAGTGACCAAATTTCAAGTGTTGGCGTGAAAAACGTGTCTGAGCAATTTGGGCTCTTCCTAGGAGGCACGGACATTCATCCTTCAATGACTGCTCCGTCAGAAGCTTGGCCAAGACCTTGAATGACCATACAGGTGACCGACTGGCAGTCAAAGCCATGGCAGGTGGTAGTGGGCACAAGAAGGAATGTCAGAGCTCTCAAAGCCCAGACTCTGACATCCCCCATTTGTCCTGCTGTCAACTGCTGGGGGCTTTGAAAGGGAGACTGTTTTCTATTTCTGCACACAGACAGTCCAAGCATAAAATCTGACTGCAACTTTCACACGGGCATGAGCAGCCAACTGATAAATAAGGGTAAAATAAGAAATAAAATGGGATTTCTTCTGCAGGGTACAGTAAATTGTACTGTTCTTTCTTTCTTTACTGATTTTGGTCCCGCCCACTGACACAATCAGAGCAAACACTTCAAATATCACTGTGTTTTTAGGCTCAAATAGGCACTTCCTCCACCAGGACACTTTTTCAGGGAAAAGCCATTCGCATCACTCTATTCTGATTAATTGCTCTAAAAAGCCATTATAGTGTGATGTGGAGAACCAGCATGCTCAACACAAGGACCCTAAAACTGTAACAGCAGAATCAGATGATTTATTTATTATTTATTTACCTGTTCAAATGTGTGCCATGAGGGCTATTTGTCTTTGTTACTCCAGCCCTTGATAATGTGACACCATATCAGCATTTTAAGTAATTTTTTTCAAAAACATGTGTTTGTTTCTCTCAAATGAGCAGTAGTATACGCTTAAAACATGAAAAGAATAATACTAATATGTAACATCTACTTGAGGTAGTAGTACTACAGAATTTTACCAGCAGAGGGTGTACAACTCCGCGTAATCAGACACCACCACTTTTGAAAATCAAACACAACTGGGTGTTAGGTAACATTTTAATGAGCCTTTAACTGTAATTTATTATCCAGATTGAACAACAATTCTAATATCTATCTATCTATCTATCTATCCTAACTTTGTGGGTATAATTAATGCTTCCGAGCTTCCCACATCAAACCTAAATTCATTTTTTCCCACAAGGCTCTATAATCCCAGTCACTTTCTACTGTCATGTGTACAGTATTTTTCAGCTTAACATCAGGGTTTTACTCCCACCACCAGCTCTGTTACTCAGGCTCATATGCCAAGGGGGGTGAATGTGAGCTATATCATTACATGGTGCAGTGGACAAGTGAATGCATTAGCACCCCTAGAATTCCCCAGCTGCTTATTAATTAACACGCTGTGGGTTGGTGGGAATTATCAGCAAGGAAAGGTTACTGCAAGCTAGCAAGCTACGTTAGTGTTAGTCAGGGAAGTGCCTTATTCGACGTGTGTGTGGTTTTGCTTTATTGGTGTGCCAAATGCCATTTAACCAGGCTGGCCGCTAAGCAGACGGCATGCACTGACAAGTGGAAGTGAGTTGGCTAATCATACAGCAGTGTTGTTGTGAGGTATTTGAAATGTGCTGTGTGTTTACTGAGCTGTCTATCTGCCTTCAAATTATGAATGCACGTCTAATTGTTTTGTTTGTTATCTGCTGGGCGTATTTCACATCCAGAGGAGCAAAGACCCTGAAACGTATGATAAATGATAAATTCTTTCAGTGATTTTTCAGCCTTATTTTCATGTATTAGTCATGGTGCTGGCATGCGTATAACGCCCACAACAGTGTACCAATGTTCTCTGTAGCAGCCTGGTTTACTTCCGCCATCCACTGATGTCTCAAGGACTACAGGGACGGTTTGAGTTTCATTTTCATTCCGCCTGGTGGTATCACAGAGCGGTTTTGATGGTCAGACAGCTCCTCTGCCTATCTGCACGAGAGAAAATTATAGGAAATTATATAACGTGCTGTCAAAGTATGTGGATCCACATTTGAGAAAATGCAATAAAGAGGAGATGAGAGCCCTTCTGCCACTCAGTGGCACTATGAGCTGTGCTAAGTAAGCAATGATGATCAAGAGTGTTTCTCTTGAACTACTTAGGCTGAGTAACTAAATCAACAAGATCACAATAAAGTGTTTTCTCACCAACACAACTCAACTTAACACAATGAGGAATTAGAATCACGCACACACGTCCACATCACTTAATTATACATCCTGAAATATGGCAAGCAACGTTAATGAATTAAAGTTTTTTAAAAAATGAGAAAAGTATGGTGAATCACAGCTGACTCCTCACTAAAGTGTGAGGCATGCTGGTACATGTAGGCAGTGTGAGACAGACTGAGCGGTAGAACAAACAATTCTCTGTTAGTATGGCAAATTATAGTGTGCATTTCATTATACTGTACCCTCAGCAGTACAAAGACTATGGTACAGTGTGTCCACATAATTAGCAGCAGTGTTTTCCTTAAATTGTCACTGTTAAAGGCCGTGAAACTCATTTCTACAATAAGCTGACTCTGACCACTGGTGACCTACATGAACACCTCTTCAGCCAAAGTTTTACAAAAGTTTTATTTAATGGTGTTTAATTACTGGTGAGCTTACAGAGGACCTGTTATGCTCATTTCTAACCTTTTCATTAGATCTTTATTGCTGGACTATACTAGAGTAGCTTTGCATCTGTCACATTTCATGTTAATCCTTATTTGTCTTATACCAGACCTTGTTCGGTTTTATTTATATAGCGCAGAATCACAACAACAGTTGTTGTAAGGTGATAATGAAGAGAAAGCCCAAAACAATCAAACTTGGTGACAGTGGGAAGTAAAAATTCCCTTTTAACAGGAAGAAACCTCTGGCTGAAACATAATCTGAGCATCCATCATTGTAAATGTATATATAAAGAAGGGGTCTCCAACGCCAGTCCTCGAGAGCTCCTTGTTCCAACACACCTGAATCAAATGAATGGCTTGTTACCAAGTCTTTGCCGAACTTGATGGCATGCTGAAGAGGTAATTCAGCTGTGTTGGAGTACGGCTGCATCAGTAGCTTTTCAGGATTGAGAGTTGGAGACCCCTGATATAGAGAAATAAGGAAAATGCTTACTAGGCTCACTTTAAGGGTATTTGTGCACCAATCAGAATTTAGAAGTATTGCTCAAATTAAATTGATGTTTGATCATCGACATAAACGGTGGACATAGCTATTGTGATGTCTTCCAGTGTTTCCTCTAGGACCGTGTTGGTTTTTAAAAAACTAGATATGATGAGGAGGGTGCGTCTGACCTTGAAACTGCATGCTTTCTAGTTGTCAACTTGTCAATCACAAGTGGTTAGCCAATGAGAATACTTCAGATAATCCTGTATTTTTGAAACAGCATGACTGATGTTTACAAAATAGACATTTTTTTTCTATAAGAACCAAAAATGAATGATTGAGAAACTCACCAGGAAAGTATTTACGAAGCTGTTTTTCCATAAGCTGCTATAAAACAGGAAGTCTTTCTGTAACTACAGCTACTGCCCTCTGGTGGCCGTTAGATCAAATGGAAGTTTAAGGCACTTCTGTCTGTACTGGCTTAATTCTTTTCCATTCTGGAAGCTGTAGTCATGATATTTACTTTCTATGTGTTTGGCAGATGCTGTACGTCTTAACAAAGAAGACTGACTTAAATCTTTAAACTTGGATCTCAAAGACATTATGTGATTCTTTGCAACAGGAAGCACCTTTTTCAAATCATTATTCATTAAGTCTTTTATTTGGCTTTTTCAAAATGTCATAACCAGCAAAAAAACATGAGGTATACTGTGTTTTATAAAGCCACTAGCTTTTGAAAAATATAGTTTGCATAATGAAATTTTTGTAATAAAACCAGGTAGAATTATATCTGCTTCCCGTGAATGCAGAAATATATACTTATGCTTTCATTTTCACCTCTGTTGAAGCTTGAAAGCTGTAAAGTACCTGAACCCTAAAACCTGCTGTCGTGTACCTACTCAGACCATGCAGTAGCAATCTGAGTGTGACAGTTTCCATCAGAAGCAAATGCTGCATACATCAGGCAAATTGTTGAACATCTGCCTTGGGACATGCAAAAATCCCAGAATCCAAACTGCAGCCTGCTTCCCGAGGAAGCACACATTGTACATTGGCGCATTGTACATGTCGACTGGGGTACAGATAGTTTATTTCAGGGAAGTTGCAGTAAAAGTGAGAGCAGACAGGCCCAGCAGTCATAATGATGCCCACAAATAAGCCCAAAAAGTGACACTTCCCCAAGTGAGTCTTGATCCACTTGTAGGTGTCTCCTGTCTTTGACAGCCAGGGTGTCGGTTTTTAAATCAGCTGGATTTTTGGACAGAGAAAAGAAATTTGGCAAGAGAAAATCCAACAATGTTTCAGACTGGAATATAACTTACACATTACTTAACTGATATTAATGTTTAAAAGAGCCTCTATAGATTTTTCAATGTGAAATATTTGACATTACAATAAGAATATTATTATTCAGGAAAAAAACACTCCACTATATTGCATGAGCAATATCCTTTAGCTTGAATAAAGATGACCCCATGAAAATATTCCATCTCCCTGTGACTAGAAGTAGATCTGGCGAGTGTCCAACGCAGCAGCCCCATGATCTGGATGTTCTGCCTGGGTTTAGCCTGTTTAGATGACCAGTGCTTGTCCTTGGCCTACTTTTTTTGTCAGAGGCACACCATAGATCCAAAAGACTTTAAGCTCAGCAACACAGCAGGATGGAGACGACATATTTATGGGTGAGTGCTTTCTCAAGTCTTGTTAAAAGACTATTATAATGGAGGTTTGTGGATGTACATGAGTGGAAATGCTCTCAGTATTCAAGCTCGTCCATGGGGAGAGGTTTTTTCTCTCTTTGCTACTCCTAGCATGATATATTTTTAACAGCATGTGTAAGTGCGTGTGCCTTTGTGCATGTGTGGGTGTTGCACGGGCAATGAAAGGGTTCTTTTTTTTGGTTTTAAGATATATATTTTCTCCTCATTTACATAATGAGCATGAATATTATGCTGTTTTCTTGTGACTGATTTTTTTCTTCTTCTGTCTGGGCCTACACTTTTCATTATTTGCACCAGAAGAATCAGAACTTTGAGAATGTGAGAGTACTCAAGTTTTTGGCACAGGAAATGTGAGCGTAGAGCTGTTAGCTCACTCAAGAGCAGAATTATATAATCTTGTATACAGGTCAGCCATATTAGGATCATCTTCTGAGAGAAAACGCCTGTAGAGTATGCGGATCATAACTCAATCCAATCCTTTCATATGCATAAAAGCTCATACGCGCCACTTACGACTGAACATGTACATTAATCACTGTCACAGTAAACAGATCACCTCACGCATATGCTGCTGCAGCCTTACATTAATTACTAATGCATTCACATACACACACACACACATGACGTGTTCCCATTTTCCCACTAAAATATTTACACAGACATGTATGAAATGCAGCTGTGTTCACTTCCATACTGGGAACTCACGTTAGATGTATGCATTTTACATAAACGGCCACGTCTCTGTTTACGCGTTCATTGCAGAAGAGGAAGCCGTCAATTCTGTCGGCAATCAGGGCTGGGGACATAACGAGTGCTGACATAGAAATGCGCAGTTAAATGAAAAACACAAACCTAGCATCATCACAGATGTGAGAAGTGCAAATAATTATCTGTGACATTTACAGATGATTTGTAAACCCATTTCTGCTGCCACTTAGTCAGGAATAGTTTAGTAGAACAGAGCACAGGAGTGCGCTTTAATACACAATAACAGAGTACTGCAACACGGAGAAGGAATCACACTAGACTTAATTGTTTTGGGGTTTTTTTTGTTCTTTTTTATTAAACTAAAATTAATATCACTTGATTGATATCCAGGAAATTAATTAAGAGTAAGTTGAGAGGACAGATTCTGACTTTTTTCATTCCCTTAAACCCAGCAGGTATGCTTTCTTTTTCACTTTGTTCTTTAGGGTTTGATTGTTTATTGGGTTTTATCTTTAAATTTCTATTCCATTTCTCTATCAGCCAAGAAGAGATTCTTGAAAAATGTGACAATAGGTGACAAAATCCACTTTGGTCCGTGTGAAAGCCTGTAACAATTTGTTTTACACTTAAATAAGCGTTTTTTACAAGTGCAAAAAGACTCTTTACACCGTCTTCCTCTTCTTTTTTGTATAAAGTTCCTCTATGTGGTTCTGTCCCACTAATACTGGAAACACAAATAAGGAAGATAATTTGATTAACTCAGACTTCAGAAGCTTGATAATTAGGTTGGAATAGAAGTTGATTTCTTCACCAAACATGGCAGATTTTCTTTCTTATCACCTCCCTTTAGTAGATTCACCAGTGGCTATTTTACTTCTCTCGTGTAATTAAAGAATTTCTTTTTTTTAAGAATAAAATGATGGGCAAAAATTGATGATGGTGATGTTTTGAAAAATCCATTTCAGTATCAATCAACTATAATGATATACACTCACCAGTCAGTTCATTAGGTACGCTTTTCTAATATCATGGGTTGTTGTCAGAGCTAACTTAATTCTTCGTGCTGCAAACATTGCTCTGAGATTTTGGTGCATATTGACATGACAGCATCACACAGTTTCTGCAGACTTTTTGGCTGTGCATCTATGATGTTGATCTCTTGTTCCTCCACATCTCAAAGGTGCTCTGTTGGTTTGAGATCTGTTGACTATGACATTTGAGACATTTGAGTACACTGAGCTGAACCAGTTCAAGACAGGATGGATCCATGCTTGCATGTAGTTTAAGCCAAACTCTGACCCTATGTTGCGGTAGATGTTAAGACTCATCAGACCAGGTGAGGTTTTTCCAGTGTTTTGGTGAATCCGTGTGAACTGTAGCATCGGTTTCCTGTTCTTAGCTGACAGGAGTGACACCCAGTGTGGTCTTTTGCTGCTGTAGCCCGTCTGCTTCCAGCTTTGACATGTTGTGCATTCAGAGATCCTCTTCTGCATACCTTGATTGTAGTGAGTGGTTATTTCAGTTACTGTTTTTCTGTGATACCAGCGGTCACTGATCTCTGGCATGTTCACCCAGAGAACTGACTCTCACCGGATATGTTCTCTTTCCTGACCAATATCTGTAAACCCAAGAGACAGGTGTGTAGTAAATCCCAGTAGGTCAACAGTTTCTGAAACCAGTCTGGCACCAACAATCATACCGAGGTGAAAGTCACCTTAATCACCCTTTTCCCATTTTGATACTCAGTATGCCTTGACCTAAACTGTCTACATGTCTAAATGTTGCTGCCATGTGATCAGCCTAGATAACTGTGCTAACAAACAAGATGAACTAGTATACCTAATGATGCCCGATGAGCTTATTTCCCTTTGATGACACATATGTGGCCCCTTTCCAATTTAAAAACAAACATGTATGTGGAAACTTGTATAGTCACCAGCTCTGACACAACACTGACAAACATTCAGAATTTCCTTGAGCTGCACAATAGCAACAGAAGACTGATTGTAACTGTGACAAGTTAGTCCAATTAAATTAGATGAAGTATATTAATCAATATTTCACTAAATAAAATGTGGCAGATTATATTTCCTTATTACACATTGCTATCTTGTGTAAACAACATCTTTCCAAGATGATCTGCAGCACTGTATAATTTTTAAAACAGACAAAAGTAAGAAAAACTGAGTCTTAAAAGATGAAAGAAAAAAAAGCCTTGGGTTATAGTGCTTGAATCTTTAAATGCATTATAAATAGAGTTATCAGAAGGCATCAAAGGCTAGTGGAAGTGAATAAATGTTATATGATGACAATTGAAATATTACTTCACTGTGCTCGAATCTCTGCTCATTAAACCTCTGTCACACAAAGCTGCCGTGCAACTTGTAATAAGTAAGGTTTGTAGTTCAGTAGTTCATGAGCCAAGAGACGACGATCAGATGTGCGAATGTAAACTAACAGGCGTTTAATAAAGCGCAGAGAGGTAACTCGGGTCATCTGTCTGTCAAAGTACGACTACAAGTGTATTACTAACAGTAGGATGAGGCCATCTGTGAACACAAAGCGTTTCAGTTTGTTTCATTGCCGCTGTACATTTCGATCAAAGCTTCTACTCTCACCTGGGGAATAAACGTGTGTTCATCATTTTGAATTGCTTTACTTCTGCACCATTGCTCCAGCATTGTGGGGGGCTGGAAAGTGGGGATGTGGCTGGGTGAGGGGTGGATTTGTACAATTATAGAACTGATGATGTAAAGACACTAAAGCACACATTCCCCCTTATATAACCCCGAGTGGTACAGTCCACAGTCTTAAAGGCAGAGTGTGCTGAGAGGAGTGCATGCATTCTTTAATCTGTTTTAGTTAAACTAAACAAAAATGCGAACGAGGTGATCAAACAGAGGAGAAATCATATAACAATTCAGACGGAGAAGGGGCTAAAGAAAGTTTCAACGCATTATCATTAATGTGTCTATTTGGGACTATTTAACGTTGAGATATTCCTAAAATCGCAGATTATTACTGTCCTTTGTGCTCCTCTATAACCTGAGTGCATATTTGCACAGCCACGTGGAAATATGCTCAGGTGGGCAAATCCAATGCAGAGTTACTGACTCAGACCTCAGTCCTACAAGGGTGACCATATGACAACAACAAGCCTCCCTATTGCCATGGCAACAACTGCACCATTGCTAAGGCAACAGCTGCAGAGTGCTACAACAAGCAGAAAAAAAACCTTCATGTGTCTTCAGTTTCTTTCTTTTTTCCATCCGGTTAAAGCAAACTTCGGCTTCATGTGATCCGGTCTTCCCTGAGTCGCTCTCGCGGTGCTTCATGGTTTCTTTTTTTCTGTGATGCATATGTAATTCACACTCTCCTCCTCAACACATTTTCTTTCGGTCTAATTCCTGCTGTCTTCACACACACACACACACACACACACACACACACACACACACACACACACACACACACACACACACACACACACACATGCATACACTCACGCACTCACCCACTCTCCCTCTCCTTTTCTCTCTCCTTCACTGTCCCCTCCCTCAGTTCTTCCTCTCCATCCTCGGCTGTTTCGCTGTCTTATTCTCCGTTTCTCTTTTTCCCCTTTTCTTTCCACAGTGTGACCCCCCCTCTTTTTTGTTAATCCCACCACCCCTGCCTTCCATCTCCATCCTCCCTTTTCTCCATCTCTTTTTGTATTCATCCCATCTTTTCTCTTTCTTTTCCACCGTTCCTTAGATAGACTCACACCTTTCCTTTTCTCTGCTCTCTCTCCCTCTCTTTCTCTCTCTTATACTAAATTCTAAGACCACCCTCTCTCCTCTCTTCTCTTTTTTTCTCCTTTTGCTCACTCTCTCTATTTCTCTGTGGCCCTCCCCCTCCCTTTTCATGTTTCCCCCCTCCCTCCATCCTCTCTTTCCCTCGCTGGTTCAGTTAGTCAAAGAAGAGATTCACGGAAGGAGAGAAAAGGGGGGAAAGGCAGGACGAGAGTGAGAGCGCAGGAGTGGGGCAGGCTGGGGAGAGGGGTGTGGGGTCTCAGCCCTCTGTCGTGGGGGGTTGGGGGGGTTGAGATACACCCCGATATTTGTTTTAAGTACCATGGACTGCCTCTGCATTGTGACTACAAAGGTAAGCCTATCTGTTGTTCATTACTCTAGCTCTATGTGTGCGTGAAACAGAGTGAGAGGCACCACAACTGGAACTGAACCGGGAAGAAAGCAGCCAGCTTCCTTCTGCCATCTCTCAATTGTGGGAATTTGCTGTCTTCATGACATTTCTCGTGTTGTGCATTGTTTCGATCTTTGTGTTCGTTTTGAGCATTTGAACATTTCAGAAAAGCCTCAGTGCGAGCTGAGCTACCTGACTGAACACTCTTTGATATCTCCCTCTCTAGATGACCCTCTCTCCCACTCTCTGAATCTCCTACTCCGTGTCATGCTTTGTGAGTGTATGAACAGGGGCTGGCTGACCTGCGTGGATGTAGCGAAAGCGGCAGAGATCTGATCCTCGGGTTGCCTGTGTGGGGCTTTGTGTCATGCCCGAGCTGCAGAGTGTGTCAGGCAGAGACCATGGGAGGGCACTATGCATGCTAATATTCCTCACAATTTCCAGCTGCTTTGTCCTAAACTCGACCGTAAGCACACGTGAAGCTTACCCACTGTGCAGCTGCAAACATCTGCAAACATAATGTATGAGCCACATGTTATATCACACACATGCGCTGCTCCAAGGAGCCAGTACTAGACATGAGACTGACTAGAAAAAGGAACATGAAGTAGCTTCAAGTCTGTTGTCCAAGCCTATTTGTTCAGATGTCCAATACCTTAAGACCTTCAGATCATATATATATATATATATATATATATATATATATATATATATATATATATATATATATATATATATATATATATATATATATATATATATATATATATATAGATATAGATATATATAGATATAGATAGATATATATATAGATATAGATAGATATAATTTTCTGATGGACATACCTACACAGCTGCACACAGATTCAAAAGGAGGTGAGCAGTGTACTATAGCAGCTGAACCTGAATGCAGATTCTGGCAGGAAGTGATGACAGATAAAAGAGGAAAACAAAAATACATGCAAACACACACACACACAGGCGTGTGAAGGTGCTGATCATCTGAGATTTCCATTTGTTCTTAATTTGTGGAGCAGGCGTGAGTGCAGCTGGTCCTTTCAGATGTATTACGTAAACTTGCGCTTAACTGTGGCACATTACATTCATTTGCTTATCAAGCTCTCAGTTTCCGTGGCAACAGAGATTAGTGGTTAAACACAGATAAGTAGGTGCAGTCAGATGAGGAGGGAGACACACTGCGCGCGTGTACAGCAAAGTACATTAAACACATTTTTTGTTTGCGAATTTCACACCATTTCACGTCCTTCCCTAATGACAGAACTTCCACACAGGTAGCTGCTTTTTGGTTCTGCAAAGCAGTTTTTGTTACCTTGCACCGTGCAGTGTGACAAATTCATTGAGAGAGAGAGAAGGGGGACAGGAAAGGGAAATTTCAAGGTATTTCTCCTCCCTGGAACACCTGCACCTCGTGCATTTTGTTTTACATCACTGAGCTTAGGACAAGAAGAAGAATAAGACTGTAAGTAAAAGACCACGGTTGGTAACTGTGGGTTTTTCACCCAACCAGTTCCAGAATTCTGCATCGCTTTCAAAGTGTGAAAAGACTTAGTGTAAAGCTGGCACAGAAAACCCAAGTATTGCCAAGAACTTGTGAGACAGATGGTTGGTTTATAAAAGGAAAGGTGAGAGCGCATAGATGTGCAAAGTTATGCACCGACTGATTGGCTAAGCAGCTCTTGGACTGGCAAATGAAATGGCTATTCTTGGAGTGCCTAGATGACCGTTTCACCCAGAAAAATGAGCTAAACCTTTGTCACTGGGGATTGTTTGTTAAACACTAACCAGATATTCACAAGAGAGCCTACGGTTCACTTGGATATGCCACAAAACTTGGTGTATTCCTTTAAATGCGCATTATTAAACTTTAATGGAGGCAGGCTGAACTGCAGGTGAGGAGTGTGGCTTGCCACCACGTAGCAGATGACGGGCGAGCAGCTCCCTGAGCGAGCTGTTCCGTGACACCCACGTGCTGTATAACAAGTTATGTGAACAATGCCGCGTTCCCGTGCAGGTCTTTGCACAAAGTTTTTGTGTGTGGGTGAAGCCACAGTCAGCTGGTGAGTGACAAATATCTGATACCGCTACACAGAGCACACCAACTAGAACCGGAGCACTGCTGTGCCGTGCTCTTTGACGGTTAAAAGGCATCCCCCACTGAGTCGGTGGGTTGAGTATTTTGGCGAGAAAAGTCAGGCTGAGAAAGGATGTCTTTGAGTGAAAGAACCAGAATTAGTAGAAATTTGTGAGGAAAGCCCATTTTGGATAAAAGATGATTTCATCCTCAAGGTAAAAGTGCAAAAGTTGTGTCCCTTTCTTTTTTTCTTACAGTTGGCCTGGCCTGTATTTTATATAGCGCTTTACTAGTCCCTAAGGACCCCAAAGCGCTTTACATATCCAGTCATCCACCCATTCACACACTGGTGATGGCAAGCTACATTGTAGCCACAGCCACCCTGGGGCGCACTGACAGAGGCGAGGCTGCCGGACACTGGCACCACCGGGCCCTCTGACCACCACCAGTAGGCAACGGGTGAAGTGTCTTGCCCAAGGACACAACGACCGAGACTGTCCAAGCCGGGGCTCGAACCGGCAACCTTCCGATTACAAGGCGAACTCCCAACTCTTGAGCCACGATCGCCCCGTTCTTATGACGCTATTACCTTTCTCTATCCTTCTACACTGACAGGTTCAAGTTTTGGCTTGGATAAAATTTGTAGTAACTGCAATTTGACTGTAATCTTTTTATTTATAATTCATGGAGCAAATGACCAGGAAACACTCGGCATTTCAATCGATTCTCCTGAGCGAATTGGACTTTTTAGCAGCTTATGTAATTTTCTGCTCCTTCCCACACTAAAATCTCTGGGAAAAAAAAAAGAGCAAGCAGTAAATTGCAACATATGATGCTGGTGAATCATACACAAGTGTCATTACATAACATTTAGAACTAGAATATTAGGGCATATCGAGGAGACGTCACAAGATTTATATTTAGTTGCGTGGCTGACAATACCTTTGACTCTCCCTCCCTGTATGGCACTGAGTCAGAGAAGGATGGGTCGGTAATTTGAGAGGCGCGAACACAGATGATGCGCATAGTGAAAAGGATTTATGCTCGAAAAGCAACTAATCTTAATTCTATCTTTGAGAAAATTGCTGCAATAAATCCACGTTCTCCTGTGCGGTACAGAGCACATGCAGTGCATTTCTGTTGCCTCCTCTTCTCTAGCCTTTTTTGATCATCACTCTTTTCCCTGTTGTCACTCTCAATCCACTTCCTATTTCTACAGACCTTTTTTTGTGTGTCCTTTTTGCCTCCTTCACCCCTGTAATCCCTCTCTCGGTCCTCTCTCCCAGCCTCCTCTTTCCTTTATCTCATTTTACCTCCTCCCCCCCATCCCTCCCACTCTGCTCACTCTACTCCTCCCTGCTCTCTGCTCTGTAGCTTACCTTCTGCCCTCTTCTTCAGCACTTTCGAGGCTTCCCTAGTTAGTACCTTTTTTCCTCCAATGAATTATACATTTGACAAGATGTAGTCAAAGTCAGCATCTTCGCGTGCGCTTGATTGGTTTCATGTATGGCTACATCATGAGCATCTTCTTCCCTGGATTTGGTTTTACCACTCACATTTTTTTCAGTCTATATAAATATTTATATAATGTGAATGTGTGTTTATTGTGTGTGCGTGTGTGTCTGTGCGCTTTCAAGGATAAAAAGCTTATGGCTGCTGTATCTTACGCTAGCCCCGAGAGTCTCCAAAATGGAGTTACAGTATAAGCTAAACCCCTCTGCTCGCAAGTCCTTTTGAGCCTCCTCAATATTTTTTCAAGTCATCCACCTTAACAAGCGCCCATTCACCATACCGTGTGATGCCAGTATGAATGTGTGCAGCAGTGTGTGCTGTGTGTCAGGATTAGTGATCCAGTGGAGAGCTCAGATGATCTCCACTCAAGGGCATGAACATCCATCAGGCCTTTGTATGCAGCCACAGAGACACTGATCCTGCCAAGTGTCTCCCAGGGCACAGTGTGCGAAGCAGAGCTTGCCCCAGTGCAAGACCGATGCCATGACTGCACTGTGCTGAGGGTCTCTGCTGGTCAGTTAAAAAGCACAGCAGAACAAATTTGTAGCTGTATAGAGACGGACAATTTATTTATTTATTTCCCCCTTCGATTGCTCTGTCGTTATTTCTGCTCAAATGACAGCTTGCTTTTGTGCTTGAGATGAAATACTGGAAAAAAATTCAGGGGTTAGCCATGATCTCCGTTCGTCTTTATGTATGTATTGCACCACTCACCCACACGTTCATTTGTTTTACCAAAAGAAAGCCACGTACACCTACATGATCAGACAGAATGCATGCAAGCTGTGGAGCATTTCGCTCTAGTGCAAGTAGCTTTTGCACTGTGGATTGAAGCCTTGCTCAATTTAAAACTATGAATTTTTTGCCAATAAAACCCATTAGATTCAAATAAAGAGGAGGTATAAGATCACCGCTTCATATATTTGTATAATAATAATAATTATAACTAAGAAAGTCAAAATGCTTCATATTAAGTTTTTTTCCCCCAAATCGTATGCCCATCAGTTGCCTTGTTTCACTATCTTAAGCCTGCAGAGTCAACACTTCACGTATGAGTATATTTCAGCTCCTTTATGATGCTCATCATCCCCACCAGGCGCTTTAGCCAGCAAGAAGGCTGTTAAGAGCTTCTCTTTGTCAAATGCACACAGCACAATCTGTGCTCCTGCTTCTGCTGCTTCACTCTGCTCCACTGTTTCTTACGGTGAGAGAATGAGCAAAGCCTCATCCTTTCTTTTGAACTCAAATGGTTTGGTGCATTAGGTGGATATTCTGGTAGGGTAGATGCTCAGTCTGTGTCTTTAGTGCTTTTCTAGTTTCTCCTTTGAGCCTCGTTTTGGGCAGATGGCTACTTCTTTTGATTTAATAGGGCGATGTAACGTTAAACAGTGAACACGTATTTAAGCAACCTTTCCATTTTGTGCACTACGAGTGCCACCTCCAAGGGTCTGATGCTCATTTTCATTGTTTTGGCTGTCAGAATCATCGTCCATCCTCAAATTGTCCACATGACAGATGACAAATTAGATATATCATTGCTTGTTTGGGTTGGACACTTTGTCATTTCACATTGAGCGAGAAGGCTAATGGGGAGCCGTGAGCCTGCTACGGTAGACCGTAAGGAGGGCAGTGGCTGTCAGCTACACCGCTCCGTTCTGAGCAAACAAGAAACACAACAAAGTGTCGTGGCAACCTGGAAAATTCAAAATCAATAGCAATGAGAGTGTACATCTAATGATGTTGATAGAGTCGATAGAGGAGGCTCTGTCATCCTCATTAGGGTCAAGGAGGGTCAGGTTGTCGCTGGATCCTTATGTAATGACACATTATGCCCACATTGTAGGCTTTTTAGTTAGAGATCATATAACTAGCATGTCATATGTGGGGAAAAGAGGAAGGTCAAATAAAAGTGACGAAAACAAGAAAGCCAAGCTGATATCATTGATGTGGACTTGCAACAGCTTTGCAAGCAGGATCCTAATTTCTTAGAGAGCTGATTTTCTTTTTCTTTCTTTTTTTTGTAATACAGCACACAATGACATCTTGTGGCACATTAAAAAACTACAGCAAAGAAGCTCATGACAGTCTGATTAAGGAGTATTCATACACATTTCACATGCCAGTACCCTACATATGTGAAGCTCGGATGCTGCATTGGCCTATGCCAAAATATATATATATATATACACACACACACACTCACACACACACACACACATATTTATATATATACATATATATGCATGTAGGGCCCTGTGTGTTTCCTCATAATTTATAGGGAGCATCTGAATTACTGTATCAGTGATTCATGAGCAGTCCCCCTGTCACAGGCACTCACATTCACAACAATCTCATCTGAAATTCAGGTCACGATTTTGGGGGTTTCGAACCTCCTGCCTGGCAAAGAGCACAAGACTGAACAGAGTGCAGGTCAAATTCGAATTATATGCTTAGTAACCCTAATGATAGACCTCGCTGCCTACATGTGTGGCTTTGGCCCTGAGTAGACACGGCACACGACGTGAGCTAATGACGCTATGAGAGTTCAGACGTAGTGACACCCAGCACAGTAACGCACAAGTGCACATATTTTCTCTGATTTGTTTGTCTCTGGCTTTGTATCTTCATGTTCCTCTTATAGGTGATGTCAGTTGCCTAGCAACCAAGCAATCAGGGCCCGATTGTTGCCATGACAACGTGGCAGGGGTATCATCATGGAGAGAATAGAGATGAAAGGAGGAAGGGAGGGAGAGAGGAGAGAACGGGAGAGATAGAGAGAGATACGGAGAGAGAGCGAGAGAGAGATACGGAGAGAGAGAGAGAGACCTGCCATTGAAGGGTGTTGATAATGTGAAGCCCACAGTGTGCAGGTAGGAGGATGACCTCTGTGTAGGCGCCGGCAGAGGATGCTCATGAATGCAGAGAATAGAAAATTAATGTTTGGTCTTATGTGGCTGGATTCGCGGGTTACACAGCATTTAACACTCTTCTAACGGGCTTCACTCCAGATGGAAATGTCACGATGTGCTTGAGTTGTCTTTAGTTACAGAGAGCGAAGCCGCGCAGAAGCCACAGCTCACTGTGTCGCTGAGATCCAGAGGGCTGTGGGCCTAACCTCTGCAGGTGTCATAACCCATCCATCACCCAACAGCCATCCACTGTAAAACAGTCCAGTGGGGTCATGGTGCATTTTACTCTGTTTATTCCCCAACCAAATTTTGCCCCCCCAATATAGCCATATAGCTGAAAGACATAAAAAGAGACGCAGCTGAAGTGCAATTTATGTTGACAACTAAGCCTGGAAAAGAGTTATATTTAGTTAAAAATTTGGGCAATAACGACTGATCAAAGACCACTCAAGTTTGTCTGAGATAAAAGCTTGAATGGCTACTACATAATAACAATTGGACAAGCATCAGCTGTTATTAGCGATATCAGTATTTTGCATTAAGTCACGATGCATTCCTTAGAGAAAAGTTGTCTTACTCATTCATTGTTGACTTTATTAATGTGCAGCTTCTGGCTAAAGGGTGACGATACTGCTTCTAGTATACCTGTAGACAAGATTGTGATGTGGATAGAGGAGTGTAAGTTATTACTTAAGAATTTGTACAGTTTGATAGAGTGTCTAATGCTTACGTAAGAAACAGTATTTGCTATGGTTATATACAGAAAACAGACAGTATAAAAAAATATATCTAGAAACACGCTTCTTAAAGCAATCTCCAGGTCTTTGTGATGTGAAATGATTGATAAGATAAACATGAATTTGCTCATGTATCCTTGCGTAGGGATATGGGTATCAAAAAAAATTGTTTTAAAGTAAAAATACATTCTCATAACACCAGCCATGCAATTTACCAGTTATCACTGTGCTAGGCTATTGTGAAGTGATAAGGTGAGGAAGTATCACAGGCTATATTAAGATGCTATTTGCACCTAAAGTGAAAATTGTGATAAAAAAAAAAATCCTTTATATAGAAAGAGACCTGAGCATTCAGACAATGCTGGCAGCTACTCTAAAGGTACAAATTACACAGACTCATCTGTCCCACCTAGGAGTATTTGTAATTAAATCAGCTTTCATGTTAGAGTTTAAAAAGCTACAACACTAAGAGAAGGTCCGATTCATTTTAACCTTTAGAGGTAAAGAGCTGAACGTCATTTCATATTTGACACACATCTTCAACAACTTCGGTGATCAGCACCCAAATATTTTTGCTACATGTCTATTATTAAATTTTATGTGCTTTATTAATTGATGCTATTGCAATTTAAAGAAACTAGGCTTCATCGCTGCAAATTCAACAAAATGTTGGATCGCTGATTTTACAGCTTGCCGTGCACCAGTTGATTTCACTGTGGCAAAAGTTGTTACTATCCAATAAAAATATAAATATTCAACTTTAAAAAATTATTTAAAAAAAACAGATATTCTCTTTAGAAAGCAAAACTGGAAGCTGAAAGCAGAAAATGTTGGTATTTTTTCTTGCCTATATAAGAAGGGATTAGCTGGTTATCAACTTGCTGTCAGCTATTTGACCAAATAAACCTTCAAAGTGTTCAGTCCCCGTGTAACAGCGGTGACATGGACATTTTTTCACTTCCCTAAAACATTCTAAACCTGCGTGAGCTTATTTACTCATTTATTTTATCTTCCGTGCTAAGCACATTGAGATTGCGTGCAATGCAATGAGCTATCTAGAAACAATTGCTATTGCCGTTAAAAGAGTGGAGGTGAAGGTGTACCCAGAGAGTTCACATTTGCGTCAAACACGCTCTCACGTTAGGTGACGTCTGTGTGCTTAATGGTGAGGCAAAGAGGGAGCAAAGAGCAGAGTGAGTGGAAGCATACTGTAAAAAGGAAAAAAAAACCAACCCAAAAATCATAGAAAAATAATATAAAAGGTTGTCTCTCTGCCTGTATGTCCCCTTCCCCCTTCCCTCCCTCCCTCACCGGCGGTGGCAAACATATTTTCTGAGTCACGGCTGGAGCAGGCAGCCGGTCGTCTCTTTTCCGACCCTTGCCTTTAACACCAAGATACATCCAACACCAACAACTCTCTGCTTCCAGGAAAACTCTCTCTCTCTTCGTCTGCTACGACACCCCCCTCCCCCCCCTTCCCTCACTCCCCCTCCCTCTTTTTTTTATTCCCCCTTCCCCAGCCTCCCATCTTTCTCTCTCTCCCTCTCTCTCTCTTTCCTTTTCTCCCCATCTCTCTCCTCCTCTACTGCGGGTGTCTGGGAGGCTGTTTTTCCTCTGTCTCTTGCTCATGAAGGGCCGCACTAAGCTCCCTTCTCTCTGTCCGTGTGTGGTAGGTAAATTCACCTCTCTGTTTGTGTCGTTCTTCTCCTTCCATCCCTCTGTTGCTGCCTCTGTTTTGCATGTTAGCTCAAAGTCTGCTAGTCGTTCTGGCAGGCTTAGAGGAGGTCTCTACCTACATCTGTGCATACTGCATTGAACATGCTTGTAATCTGCTCCAGTGTCATGGATTAATCAAAAAATATGTGTCTGAGGAATTTTTTATTTTTTTTTGCTCTCCTTGTACGTGTGCTCTGGGTAGGTTTAATCATCCAGTTTGGGTATTACGTATGAACATGGCCCGGCACGTGTGGGTGTGTATGTACCAGTGAGCATGTTTCGAAATGCAGAAAGAGTGAAACTCTAGCAGACTTGTTGATTAAAGCATTACAGATTCATGCATGCATGTCTTTTATTCTACGTCTGGGTTGGTTCCCGCCTGTGTACGTCTGGGGATAATTCATATTCTTATGCACTTCTCTTCCCCCGAGGACTCTGGGACATTAGGCTAGTGTCCTTCTCAGATAAGGAAAATCATCCTGTTTAATCAGCTGGCATCGCTTTGAAAAAAGGTCATTTCATTTTTAGGGTTACAGTAAAGACTCGTGACCAACATCAGGTTAATGGGACACAGAGGCAAGCAAATGGGTTTTCTTCTCATGTCCTGGTTACATCCCTACGTGCTGAAATACAGTTATTGAAGCAGTCGTGCAGGTTTGTGTAAAAAACAGGGCTACTCCAGCCTTAATTAGCTGACATGATGAGTCTCTACTTTGGCTGATCGAGTGTTTGGGACTAAGATGCCATTTAATGCAGTTCCACAAGCAGAAGCCACTGTGTATGCACATGTATGTGTTTGTGGTCGAACAGCGCTTTGAGCTGGTCATTATGGTGTATTTGACAGATTGGACTGCAGATTTGTAGCTCAAGTAGGTCTGATTTAGGAGAGCCATTAAATTTACGGACTTGTTGATTAGAATACGAAATGCAGTCTACACAACGTGGGGCATATATAATGTTTTTTTGTTTGTTTGTTTTAAGTGTGCCAGCATGTTGGATTTTAAAAGGAGTAGATTAAACGATAGCTTGATGCAATTTCCCTGATTTAGTGCACAAAATGTTTAAAAAAATTATATACATCTCAAGAACTGGAGTTTGATGTTTTGATAACCTTTTTTATTATTATTCTTATTCTGGTTGTTTACCTCAGTTGTCAAAGACCAAAGATGTGTCAGTCAGACTGTCCTACAGGTGCACATGTGTCAGACATCAAGACATGAGTAGACCAGCCACTTCAGGTGGTCCACCATGAGATGCAAACTTCAGAAGTACTCCAGGAAAGTTTCAGAGGTTGGAATCAGTGTGCATGAGTGATGCACAGACCAAAGTATATACATATATAAAGAAATGCCTCATAATCCAGTGCATCTGTCAAACACAGCAGAAGTGGTGTTATTGATTGGATGTGTAGCACTGCTGGTGGAGTCGCTTGATGATTTTGCTTCTAATTGCAGCAGCGCGGTGATCAGTACATACATTAAGACTCCTCAGATCCAAAGGATCGCATTAGAACACGAGGAACAATGATCCAGCAGCAAGGCAGTCTTAAACATTCACCAAAAGCAATTTAGGAGGAGTCATGAACTTGACCTGGAGTTCAATTGAGATCCCAAACAAGCAAGAAGTGAAGATGGCTGCAATCCAGGAGGACCAGAGCATCATGTAGGCGTGTGATCGGGCAGTTGTCTGCGTGACAAATTTAGTTAAACTGGTTTGATCACATTAGGGGACCATATTTGAAAATGGTTGCAGCCTCTACATAGTTTACTTTATGTGGATGTCACTGCCCTGACATTGAACTGAAAATACCATAGAGGTAGCATGCGTGAAGAGCCAACTTTGCTCCAGGTAGCAGAAACAAAGTGAAAATACAACTTCTCCATGCCAGTGCACGCCACCACATGTTCAACATCATGCTATTTCATTGTCTTATTTCATCACCTTGTACAGCTTTCTAATGGGTTTACTGGGCCATGACTGGCCAGGTGATCTACTCCATCATAGCTCAAACAGGATGCTGATGGGAGAGCAGATTTCTGTCGTACGTTTTTCCTTTCGTTGTTAGTAAAATTTTACGAGGCCCGACTCGTTTGTTAGTTTACTACCTCTGCTCAACCAGTCGCTCTTTGTATGATTATGAAATGTGTCTTTGCAGCAGTTGTTTTGCACATTTGCACCGAGCATGATTATACTAATGACAACTGACCGTGACAACCGAGACTGAAGTTATCACGTATTTCCAAAAATCAGAAAGTATAAAAATGATCACCTCCTTTTACTGTTAGTCCTCATTCTGTTTAGAGCAATGGTGATAATATCTCTTGAACTAAACACTGCTTGCTAGATAACACAGAAGACACTTACAGCAAAGTGATAATTACTATGTTCGCTTAAGACACTGCTAGTCGGGCAGCTTTCTACCGTTATTTTAGGAAACTGTTCAGCTTGTCATAAAGATAGATCTATGCTGGCCGTTCAAACTACGCCTACCAGCCACAACATTAAAACCTAATATTATGTGGAGCCCCCTAGCGCCAATAAAACAGCTCTGAACCATCTGTGATTGCAGGTACCAGGATATTAGCTGTAGATCAATTAAGTCCTGTGAGTTGTAAAGTGGATCATATTAGTTTTTCCCACATATCTAACAGATGTTTGAGCAGGACTGACATGTGGAGAATTACAGGACAAGTTAAAGCTCTTTGTTAGGTTCTTTATTACAGTTGAAAGATGCTGTCTTTGCTATAAAGGTCTGCTATAATGGCCTGCAACACTGTTTAGGCAGGTAGTGCATTTCATGCAGCAAACATCCTCATGAATGCCAGGACCCAAGCTTTTCCAGGAGCACACTGACCAGAGAATCATGCTGCTTCTGACATCTGCCTGCCATGTGCATGCACCCAGCTCTCACCATGATGTGCAACAGAACATGATTCATCAGACAAGGCCATCTTCTTTCACTGCGTAACTTCTGATGCTCCAGTGTAAGGGATCTCAGCAGTGGACGGGGGTTAGCATGGGCCTTCTGGCAAACCGGTGGCCATACAGCCACATACTCATGTACCGCAACCAGCTTTAACCCTGTAACACCAAGTTATTGTGATCTCAACATCATTACACTGATGTTTTTTTGTTGTTTTTTTATTTGTCAGAAGGTTCAATAAACAGTTTGAACAGGTTTAAATAGAAAAATTACATTTTTTTGGCAATTATTTCATATTTCAGGCTTTGCAGGGTCACAGTTTCTAGCAATTTCAGCTCAGGATATCAACCCATCAGTTAGCCTTTGCTCCCTATGTGCATCTGTGAGGCTCGGACACCTATGCCCCTGAAGACAGTTCACATATTTTATTTCCTTAGACACGTTTTATAGGGAATTACCACTCCAGATGAGCTGACTGGGTCAAAATCATTTGAATCCTTATACATCAGCTTAAGGTTAAAGGCATGTTCACTAGCTGCATACCATATTCCACCCTGTAACAGGTGCAGCCAACAAAATAACAAAATAATGTAACAAAATAACTGGTTGCATTCACTTTACTTGCCAGGGGATTTAAATATTATGTCTGATCTGTATGTATTTGAGTGCTATTCATAAGAAACTGGTATTTTCTTGTCTATTCATAAGAAATTAGTGTTTTCCTGCCTACAGTAGCAGCCTGTACCAGTAAACATATGTCAGTTCAGTAACCACGACCATAAAAGACCCTCATATCAATTTTGCATTCTGATTACCGCTAACAGCTTCGTCTAGCAGTCCCAGTCTTCAAAACCCATCCCCTGCGGCACACCTATGAACTCCTTTATTCAAATGGGAGTGGTGGGAAAATGGAGCATAAATATATCCAGTTAGATTTACCTGGCAGGTTGGTTCCCGGGGGCTGTTCTGTTTTAATCATCTTGGTTAGAAGCTGTTCCATGGCTGACCAGACTGACGTCCTGCTGAGCACACTACTTGCAGAGCCAAAGCAGCGCGTGGTGCCGTCTTTTGTTGCATTTCTTCAGAGGGGGATCCAAAAGAAATCTACTTTTACTCTGACAGTCTGTCAAAAGTATAAATGAATGCGTACACATAACAAATGCGGAGTTGTGTTGCCACGGTGTGGTTCTGTGCTCCAGCGCAATTTATTCAGTTCCATTCGATACAGTGTTACAATATGCAATGAAAAGTATTACCCATTAAATGAACTCCTGTGAGTCCTGGCCATGGTCATGCTAAAAAACTTACAAAACACAACAAAGCAAATTTCACATCTAATTATAGACTAAGCTGCATTCACACCCCAAGGCAAAGAAAATTAAACTAGCCTAAACTAAACTGTAGTCTTCTTCCATCTGCTGTTACAAAAATAGTTCAGTGAGGAGAGAGCCTTGCTTCTGCAGTTACCACAGAAACCATGGCAAGGTTCGTCAGCTCTATGGAAACACCACATGAAGAGAAGCACATGGAAACACTACTCACATGAGATCACTCCATGAAAAAAAGAGCTGCGTTAAAATTCCTGTGGCTGGTGTTTACTTGTTAGTGTAGAAAATAGCATTTATAAGCTTTATCGTGGTGGATGTGGCTAAGGACTTTGATATTACAAACAGGTCATGGTTTCACACAGACAGGCACAACATATTTGCCACCAACACCTTAAAGGATACCTGATATAGTAATTTTGAGCTGCATATTTTTCCAGTCCTTGATTCTAATAGTGTAGCTTTTCATGATTCAAGTTTAAAATAATGTCTGAAACAGGCTTTTTTAGCTCCTTGTCCTTTAAGGTCCCTATCTCTTTAAGACTTCTTTCTGATTGGCTGTCCTTTGCAAACAGAAGATTTCAACAGCAGTTGGATGGGACTTCTGCGCTCTCGTTGACATTGTGCTGCTCTTCATGATGGCTTCGACGCAGTGAAGAGCTCAACATAAAACAAGGAAAGCATGACAAATATGAAATAAGACTTATTTTATTAAAATCAAGTCTTGCAGAGTGACATATTACGTCATCAGCCAGACATTGCATTAGCATGTTCGCGGCATGGCTGCTTTAGCAAGACGACAGGCTATGGGAGGGCTTTCGTCACGTGGGTGGTGGTGTTTTACATCGGACAGATTTTAGTGCAGGTTAGAGCCTGACGTGATGATCCAGATGATCTTTTATGCGCATCTTTTCACATTAAGTCTCAGATGGAGGGGAGGGCAGCAGGCAAAGGATCGTCTCTGTACTGTGGATGGCACACTGCTGTTTGTGTTTAGTGTGGGAGGAGGCACAGCAGAACCAGAATGTAATACAGACTGTGAGGCTATGGTTGCAAAGAATTGGACCAGTAGCTGCAGTTAGACATTCTTCTCTCATCACAGGAAGAGAATTATCCGCACGCTTTTAAGATTACGACGTGACAGCGTGGATGCTCTCATCCACTTGAAGGGTGGTGCGGACAACTTCGATCCCATTTTCCCCCTTAAATAGTTCTCCCAAAAGGAGAAAAACAGTGCATTCTAGTGGCTATGTATTTTTTCTTTTAGCTTTTTGAATGTGTTGAAGGGATAATGCACGCACCATACTTCATACATAATGGATTGCTCCAAGTCAATGCTGTTGGTGATGACTCCATTTGGGCATGTAATATTTATACAGCTGGGTGAATTCGCAAGAGAGAAAACCAGGAATATCCTATCTGAAACCTAACAGTTTGCCTTTACTACAACTTTTGTGTCCTGCTGTTGCACCTGCAGGTTACCTTTAGCTTTGTGCAGCGTTGGGGTCAAAGAAAGGGTTTTTAATGATGACAACAAGTCCAGTTTAACTTTCTCTGACACTAAAGAGTAAATTCATAAAATATTACACTCAAATGCATCTCAGCTAACATTTTGCTTCTAGTAAATTAGTTTTAGCTCGCAGGCCTCTTTGATATGAAATTATGCCTGTAGATGCTGCAGGACTGTAGTCACTAAACAGAATCAGATATTCACACAGAGAACTTTCAGATATTGTTGGTTCTGTGTAGGTGTGAATACTATTATTCTCACCTTGTGTGTTTTCCTAGTCAAGAGAGCTGAGGCAGTCTCGGAGCCTCGGGAGATTCCCGGTTGTGTTTGCGTTTCAGTTCCGCTGTTCCGGTGTCAAAGCTGCTGAATGCTGGAGGTAATGGAAGGCTCAATAGTAGAGAATTGTTCTGGAAGTGTGATATACATTGGTTTCACCCCAGTTTGCCACCTTCTGTGACAGCAGTTCTACACTTTCAGTGAATGCAAACACTAAAGCTGTAATTCCTTGTAGGTTTTGCCTCAACAAACAACTATTTAGAGAGCGGGCCCAGACAGAGCAAAACTATTTTGTCATCCATGTTTCACATGTTCTATCAGTTTATGGCTTTTTATAAAAATCTAATTGGTAGATGTTTGTTTTGATTTATTTCAGAACGGTGTATTATACAGTAATGTGGGCTTTGTAGGCTTTGGTATGGTCATGTTAACTTGGTAGTCCAAACCTATGTTTTAGAGATTTCAAGAAACAATCGGCTGCATGGTTCAAAAGAATGCAACCCACCATCATACTACAATTTCGACACCTGTAACTTGCACGTAAGCAATCCACTAAGCAGTGGATGACTATACAAGGGGATTAGATCAGACGGCAAGTATTCCCCAATTGGAGATCCCTAACAAAGTCAGCAAAGAGCACATTTGGCGTTGGTCAGCTTGAAACTGTATTTTTTAAATGATTAATGCAAATATCATGTTTTCTGGAAAGCTGCAGGGAACTCACTTTAGAGGCCCTTTGTGTGATTTTTCCTTTTCCCAGATCTACAGTATAGATTTTGGAGAGATACACCAGGTTGAAATAAACCACAAATATGCTTTAATTCAAAAACAGATTATAAAGTTTGGAAAAACTGTTATGCAATGGCCACAATCAACTTTATGGTGTCATTATAAATTGGTTCTGATATGGATAACATATGGAATAATTACTCTGCATACATTTACATTTGGTGAAAGGTTTGAAGCTAATATTATTGTTATTTCTGTTGGCTGGACTTACAAAATATGCTCTAATTCATAAATCTGAAATGTACGGTCTATAGGCAAAATGAAGCAAGATCAAAGTGCATTCATTGCTTTATTTAATTTTGAGATGTTTATGTATATGTAAGAGTCTAATAAATAGAAAACAGCAATAAAATTTAGCTGACTATAGTTGGCGGAGTAGGATCTATTGATCACACACATCTCAAAAACGAGGTGAGCTAATCTAAAAGCAAGGACATGCTATGCATGTTAGATGGGGATGTGGGAAGATTAACAAAGGCATCAATGTTGCATGAATTTACATTTTCACACAATTAAATGTAAACCAATCAGAATTTCAGCTTTGATTTTAGCTTTAATGTAAACTTTTAGCCAACCACCACAGCTAGTACGGAAAATCTGGCTCTAACCTCAGGGCAGACTTAACAGGGTTTTAGCCACTCACAGCGTCAGTGAGGGGCTCTTCTCGTGAGCTCACTGTATTTCTTTAAATTCTCTGTCCATTTGAGGAAGACCTGTCACGTGTCTCGCTTGTGTCGCATGTAATAGTAGCATGAGACACCTGCTTTTATGAAGACAATCACCCGTGACAGAAACAGTCCTGCTATAGAGCCAGTGACCAGAAAGCTGCTGGCAAGAGGACTGTTTGTTAGGGATCTGCCACCCTTTGCAGATGTTGTCATGGAAACACTCTTTTGGGGTTCTCTCTCTCTCTCTGTTTCTCTCATACAATGCAGCATTAGGATGTTAATGCTATACTCAAAACAGTTCAGGTTTCCATGTGACTCCCACGCTTACATAATACTGTAGTTGAAGGGAAAAGCCACTTACAGTATGCCATAGAAATTATACTGTGCCCATGCTACATTATACTTATTATACAATACCTGTGTACCCATGTATTATACTGTACCTACGCTGATAATTTATGACGTTAGTCACATCAGTTTTTGTGTTAATTGCATGTTAATACACTTAAGTGTTGCATAAAATGGGTCACTTCTACTGTATATGTTGGCTATACACTGCATATTAAAGATGGATGCTTCTTAGTCTGGTGGCCACTGGCCTAAGCCTCGAGTTAAGGATCTCGGTTTTCCTAAATGCTGAGTATGGCTAACTACAAAGCAGGGATAGAGCATGTTCAGATGGTAATAACTTTGAAATCACATGGTAACCTCTCATAATTAATTTTATTCTGCGTTAAATAAGACTTGCAACGATACCATTAACTCATCATGAAAGTGTTTATTGATGTATCAAACCACGTAAGAAATGGGCATTGTAGTCTTTTATAGTCTATGCAAACAATTCAAAGCTACCACACAGTACGGTAGCAAAGTCAGCAGTTTTGTTTTGCCTTTGAACCAAAGCTACACAAAAAATAATCCATGATTTGTGAATTATGCGCGTGTAAATTGCTACCAGATGTCCCCACTGGTCATAAGAAAGAAAGCAGGTTTCAAGGATTTCTGCCTTCCAGATCTGAAACCTCCATGTCTATGTACAATTTATAGTTATACTTAAAAAGAAGGGGGAAAAAAGACATTTCTATGTCTACATATTTTTAACGAAAGCCTTGAGAGGAATCCCAGGCATTCCTGGGTTGTTTATTTGGAGGTTTCTCTATTAGGAGAGAAAGAATAGAAAATAGTTCATGTCTTTTTCTTGCCAATGATATATAATTTAGACCTGTGATATGAAGGCTGATTTGAACCAAACTGAAATGAGACAGACTTCTGATTAGATGATTAGTTATTGATATTGTGACAGTACTCTTTAAAGAAAGTTACTTTCAGAAGGTGGAGTATTGCCAGGGGAACACAAACACACATAAAAACTGTGTGGATGTAATTCAAGTGGAGGAGTAGAGGAAAACGCGTGGACTACCCTTGTGTAATTTTGAAGAGGTGGCCTACTAAAAGTCTGTTACTCACAATCTTTTCCAGTATACAGTCGGCAATGTGAACTATCAAAGGGCATTCACCGCTGCAATTGAGGACAGACTTTCAGTTATTATGTGCATAAATATATATACATTTCCATACATACAGAGTACTAAAAGACAAATGTGAAGCAAGCAAAGACTCAGATGACTTATAAAACAGAGCATTTATGTGATCAAGGATTCTCTGCTTATTTTGATGATTACTCCCTGAATCACATGACCAAACTAGAAACTTTTAATTTCTACACACGTCTTTTTTGGTCATTGAGAGAGTTAACTCTAAAAGAAAAAACATTTTTAAGCAGCTGGCACTATATTCTAATTCACACTGTGCTGTAATGACCTCCCCATGAAGATCTGTGATAAACCTGCTGATGTCTTTAGCACACTGGATATCTCCAGCTCTATAGGTGGGAGATAAGGGTTTTAAAAAATATATATCAGCAGCACACTGGGATATCTGGAACGGTTTCTGTGTTCGATTTAACGCTGACGTCACCCGGGAGCATTGAGCCCTGCGCCGCAGTCGGTCCTGAGATGAATGCACAATATTCAAATCTTCCCTACCTGGTTCTCTCACTCCACCCTGTGGGCTCACCATGCCAGCACAATCCCACGAAGGAGTGGAGACCATCAAAATACCAAATGAATGAAATGAAAAACACATTCATGTTGTGACAGCTGTAAAGTGTGTGTGTGTGTGTGTGTGTGTGTGTGTGTGTGTGTGTGTGTGTGTGTGTGTGTGTGTGTGTGTGTGTGTGTGTGAGAAAGAAAAAGGGACAATAACTTATTGCTATTGTATTTTATTTTGAAAACACTATTTTAAAAAAATCAAGAGTAATTTTAAAATTGATTTAACTTTAGGTTGATTCATTTTTTGTTTGTTTGTTTTGTTTGTTTTTTGTTTTTTAGTTCTGAACAGGCCCAGCGAAAAATAAAGGCCCACTTTCAGCACTTCCGTTTAGCACAAGTGGCACTATTCCCTATAACAACCATCCAGATCATGCGCAGTGATAGCTGAGAAAATCCAAAATAATGACACATATAAATACTAACACAACAGCAAGAGAGTCTCAGCTTGTCGGTCCTAGTTTACGTCACTATTTTACACTATTACGACATTTAAGACTGGGCATGTGTTTGCTTAACGTGAGGATCATACATCGCTGACCATGTGAGCAGGGTGCTTTGAGGGATACGGTCAAACACCGTGTGCTGATGAATGAAATGAAGACGTTTCGCATCCCTCCTCCTGAGTTGAGGGATTTCAGCACCTTGGACAGCAGCCTACACGCCATTTTCCCGGTGATCCATCGGGGGGCGCAGCAATCACGGTGTTACATGTGGAGGAGAGCGAGGATGTTTGTGTAGCATCAAAAAATGCTCCCCGGCATTCACTGCTCTCGCTTTGATACTACTCCACTACTACTACTACAATTTTCACGCAGACTCAAAGGATAATTGATAATCGCTCTCGCGTCACTCTCTGCGCGGATTTCCTGTGAGATTCCTGCTGCGCTTTACGTCCAAACTTTACGGCTCAATCAAGTGAAGCGCGAGGACAGAGAGAGACGCGGGGGGTTGGTGGGGAGGGAGACGCTATAGCTATGAGTGACGCTTGCTGTGCTCAACCTCTGGACAATATGGCAACGTACAGGCAGCAGTCGACTCGTTAAACGTTAACGTAAAGTAAATGTAAAAATAAACGAACAAATAAAGCAGGAATACACCTCACGCTTCAACGGGGCAGCCCGCCCATTAACGGGTACTACCGGCCCCACACGCCCCCTCCAGCTTCCGCGGCTCTCGTCTAAATTGCACCGTGGCTCTGAGTGAGAGGCGGCGGACCGACGAGCTCTGGTGCTGTCTGCCTGGTGTGAGGGCTTCGGACTGATGTCTCTGCCTGTCAGGAATTTAAAGTGTCTTTCTCCGGTCATGTGCCAGTGTAAGGTCATCTGCAGCAACCGGACCCTGTCTCTTATGTTCGGGTGTAAGGTAAGGCTGCTGCAGCAGCAGCGACTCTCATCTGGATGCACTTTGTTCAGACACCGAACAAAACCGAGCAAAAGGCCTCTGGGAGAAATTAGCTTTCTTTCCTTTTTTTTAAATTATTTTTTTTATTTTTTCAGAGGGGGAGGGTTAAAAGCCATCTGAACCGCGCTTTTTTTCCCCTTCCAAGTGCAAATCCACGATAGTAATTAGTGCAGTGAAGTGACTTGGCCATATGTCTTGAGCCAGCAAGCTTATTCACATCTTAATACCTTTGCACCGCCGAGTGGTCGGGGTTTTCGTGCTCAGATGGTCGATTTCATTTTACACATAGCATGCTACGGCATCGCTGGCAAGCACTGTTGTGTTTAGTGTTAGCTGCTGTTCAGCGTGAATTCACAGTCGGATGCTGCTTAATGAATGGAGCATCACTCCCTCCTGTATTTCTCCTCCGTCTCCATTGGGCAGGTCACGGTAGGGCTTGACCACAGGTTCACTTTGCATTCCAGCAAGGGAAGATGCATGTTGTGCTTTTGACCTTGGAAAAACCACTTTATTGCTCAGGGCCACTTAAGTAGCCTTCATCCTTAGAGGAAGCTGCAACAGAACAGAGCCTGCTTGGAGTAGGGTAACATGAACGGAGAGTAGCCTGTTCTTAAATCAGACCCAGAGGGTGATGTTTGCTGTTTATCAGGAAAAATCAGGCAGTTTTTATTTTCTTGGATGTTTTTTTTTGGTGTTTGTCTGTTTTCCATCATGATGAGAACGTGTAATCCAAAGAGAGGACATTGGGCATTCATTCACTGATTCTCTGATTGTCCAGATTTTCCTCCCTCCATCCCTCCCAACTTCAGGTGTTTCTAGTATTGCAGCCAGTTCAGAGTTTCCCTCCACATGGCACACTAATCTGTTAGCTTTACAAAGCCAAATCCGACTACACCGCTCTGCTCTGGCCAGTAATTGTCGCTACACTTGCCAAAATGGTGTGTACATGTGTACAGAGCTCCAGTTAATTGTTTGTAAATTCACTGCTGACGTTTTGGTTCGTGTTTTGTCTTGTCACTAGAATCCAGTTCACTTCCTAGTTTGTGGCTAGAAGATAAGACAGCTCGACATCTTCGTCGTATCCTACTACCTGCAACTATTTGAACATTTTGTCTGCTGCAAAGCTGGTGAGGTTTTACGTGGGTGTTTCCTCTTCGTGTCTCTGAAAGGGTGGTCCTGCTGTGCTCAGTATTGAGTTTACTAGCAGAGATAATCCCATTTGTCCCCATGCATCACTCCCTCCTGGCTCATATCCTCCTCTGCATCTCCATCAGGAAAACCACACCTTCCTGGTGGAAAACACATCAACATTCTTCTTCCAGTGATTCAAGCTGCGTCTTCTGTAGTCATGCCCATCCAAGTGAAATGCAGTTCCACAACACAACATTTACTCTGTCGTAAAGAGCAGGTTTCAGGTGGGATTAATGACTCAGTTAAAGCCACTTGTACAGTAATTCTGTTTTAATAGATCTGGCTTCTAAGCATGGGATTCTTTTCATTTCAAGTGTAATTTATAAGCAATTATTTTAGTTGAGATTGTTTGGGAACTTTCTGGTAAGGCTGTCTCTATGATGCCACTGGTAACTGTGTTGGAGCTGGCTTGTTTTGGGGGAAAACACAGGAATCATCAGTGCATTCAGGACTAGCCTCAGCATTGTTCTTTCATGTGCAAACAGTGTATAGATGCAGGTTCAATAGCCCTCCAGCAGCTTGTGTCCAGTCAGTTGCAGTCTCGTGGGGAGTTGTTATAGGTAGGGCTTAATTTGGATCTCTGGGATATACAGTGTATTGGATCAATTTTTTTTTTTTTACCTCATATCATGTATTTGCACCCTTTGCTCTCAATAAACCTCTATGTTACACTAGCTACCACATGACCGGTCGTTTTCCAAGGGCTTTCAAGGTGATGTATTTGCATAACCTTTGTTCTTAAACAATGCCCGGCACAAATCCACTCAGTCATTTTGAATACAGTGTCTTAATTAAAAAGGTCTTTCTATGGCTGTAGGCACTCAGCAGTGCTTTAATGGGCTCTCTTATGCTTAATGGCCATTGATGGCCTAGCAACATTCAGTCAAGACGGCCTGCCTCACTTTGTCTTTAAGCCACAATCTGGAGCGGTACTTCTACTAAAGCCCGTGCAATGTAAACAGGCCAAAGAATAGAGTTTTAAAATCGAGTGTTAGTGCAATGAATGATTTATGACACAGGTATCAGCGCGCCTTCATCTCAGTGTCAAGGTCTGTAATCAGCTCACCCCGATAATCAATTTCCGCTGTGTCTGTATTGGAAAATAAACAAAAAGAAAAGTCATTCATTACCAGCCCCCAAAATTTTAAATGCACAGAAGTAATTATATAGAAAGGAGATAGCAGAGAGGATATATTTGGGGCACTGATATCACATTCACCATGCTTAATGTCCCTGTTTTTATAGTCTTGCAAATACACTTCTTCCTATGGATTTGACCTATTTTACTCTGCTGTTTGTGTCGCCTTCTTTGTTACAGAGAAATGAGCCCGAGCTCAGCAATAAGCTTGAGGATTCCCATCACTGTAGTGGAGTGTACAAAAGTTCTTCTCAGGTCTAAGATTGAACCATTTCCTTTATGTGCTTATGTGAGCCAAAACACCACACTGTGTTATGAGAGAGGCACATTTATGGTATGAAAACTAAACCTATTCTGAAACTGACCTTACCGAGTCCACCTATCAAGGTCATGCAAAAAATAAAAAATAATATAAAATACATAAAAGTCTAAGAACAATCTAAAAGAGGAAGCTGTTGTTCATAAACATAAACTGCATCCCATTAATGGGATGGTGGTAGACAATACAGTTTTTAATTTAAACAGCTCTAATATTCAAGCTTACCAACATGGCACTTTCCAAATGCAACAGTCACCAGAGTTAGAGATGCAAAAATGATGGCGGAGCCTTTGATTAACCAGTAGAGGCCCTTGTTACAGTTAATGGTACTGATTTTACTTTTAAGCTAACTTTATTGATTGGCAAACACAAAAAGGACCAGAACATTACAAATGAAAAACTCACCTCGCTGAGCATCTGGCACATGGATATGCATCATCAAACATTAAAATTAAATCCATTTTTAGCCTCGCTGTAATGCAAAAAGATTCAGAGTTGCTTTACCCTCCAGGAAGTAAACATTCACAGAAGGCACAAGCACGTAAATAAGCTCAGCATTTGTCTCCGAAAGCCAAAATGAATCACTACCAACTACTAAACATGAAATACATTTATTTTTGATGTTCAGCCATTTAAAAAGCCTCTTTCCTTTCGAATTGTGGTATAACAAGGTAACGCTTTTTATTCTATGCAAGCCATTAAGAAATCAATGCATTTCATCGAGGCGCTTCATTTGCAATATTTATTGTTGGTACTTTTAAATCTACCATCGCTGCATTTTCATTTCTAAAGAAGTACTGTGGTAAAATGGCTTCTCCATGCATGATCGTGTTTGTGGACAAGTCAGAGAGTGAGGGTTAATGTTGCAACCCCCATTACAAGTGCACCATACGTGAAATCGCATGTGGTCAGCAAAAAAACCCCAAAAAACATGGTGTGTGCATGCTTCTGTGGACCAAGTGAAAGGAGATGAAACGATCATCACTGCTGAGCTGTGTCTGACCTGCAGACTTGCAAAAATTTATTTATTTATTTATTGCTAATTAAGGGTAGCATGGCATGACGTACTCCTCTCAGTGCAGCGAATATCCAACACACCCTTTTATCCACGGGGTTGCACTTAAGCTGTCAGGGCTCTGCTCGTTGCATTGCCTGCACACACTGACCACCAGAAATCTAGTCAGCTGTAGGCTCTGACTCTAGCTTCCTCACGTGTCACGAAGCCAAAAGGAGGGAGCATGTTTGCTCTCCCTTCCCTCCCTGTCTGATCTTGATGTTTCCCTGTGTGCATTAATGCCAAGCATTAATTCAGCAGTCTGCATTTACTTCCATTTACATAATGATAAATTTCACATGAGCTGGCCTACTACTGCAGACTCGTGCAAGTGTTTCTTGCCTCGCAAAAAAGTGTGAAGTTCCAGTGAAAGCAGGCTCTAGACAGACACAATGCCCCCCCCCCCATGCCCAGCCCTTTGCAGAAGTGCCACAGCCGAGCACCCACTATGGCAACATATACTGTAACTCTGATCTGATTATTGCGTTTGAGGATGATGCATCTGTGTGGGTTTTATCAATGATGAATCATCCCACAGACAGGAAATTCAGAATGTTATTAGCATCAACACGAACATAAATTAACAAGCAAAAAGACTGAGATTTGAGGAAAGTTAAAACCGCACTAAACTGCTAAGGTTGTTTTATGGCCTTTTATGTTTCATTGTGATATGGAAACTACTTTCAGCTGCTTGCTTACCACGAGGGTTCCCACAGCAGGAAGCGCCGCATGTTTGATTTAGCAGTTTTTAATGCCAGCTGCTGTTCCTGCAATGCAAAAGGAGATTTGAGTCATTAACCAGCAACCTTTTGCTCGCCAAGCAAATGGTTCCACTCTGATATAAAAAAGCCTGTTTTTTTACAGTGGTTAAAATGGGATTCGAAACATGTACTGCTGAAAGTATTTGTTTGATTAAAATGTTGATTTTGAATAGGTCTTCAGGGCAGAACTTAAATCATCTCCCTGTGGGACGACGCGGATGCATTTCTGTTGCTGCTCGCTGTGTAACACCTTCGTATTTCAGCCCAGAAGATGTGTTTGCACTTGCTTTTCATTCAATTATGCTAATAAATCAATAAATCATGATAATAAATAATTTAATTATGCATTCTTAAATAAATATTCACTCTTTGCCCTTTGTCTTTCTGTCTTTTGAAATTTTTGTCGGCCCATTAGTTAGATTGGTACTTAATGCTAATTTTCAGCATTGCAAAGGCGACAACTGTAGACTTAAATTTGGGTAAAGAGGGGGTGAATCTAGAGCATCTCCGTGGGGGTATTGGATATTCCTCTTTGTTGGAGCTCCACTTTTTGATTTAGGACTGATGGATTCTTACATTAACATCCTTCTCAGCACAGCTTTAAGCAGTCTGCCCCATGGTAAATGTAAAAGTCTGTTGTTATTGTGGAAGCCAGCATAGCTACAGGATACTAACACTCGTCAAAGTGTTGTGCTGAAACACCTTGGAGAATAGTCTGAAGTTACCATTGGCAGTAGATGAGTGAATTTTCTGTCTTCTGGGGCTCACATATACACGAAAAAAGTGTTGTACTGGTAGGTGTTGGCTGGCAACAGCAATTGTGATAATGCAAATGAGATGAAAGCTGTGTTTGAGGTTTGGCTCTTGTGAAGACACTTGGGAGTGAAAATCAACTGAGAAGGCAACAGTGACTGTTTCTTGATGGATTGTAGTGGAAAAGAGGACGTTCACATGACCGTCACAGGCAAATGTTGCTCTCTTTTCTGCGCTCTGTCAAAGTGACAGTGAATGATGATGCTGGGCACCATGAGTGTTATTTCACCCACATCATCAGTCTGATTTTCAAGATAATGTAAGTAGTCCACGTGAGTGTGGTTGATAGATTCTAGTGGGCTGGTGTGAGGGTTTGTTCACCGATATCCAGGCAGAGCTGTGGCCTACTTACAGTGTGTGAAAGGGAAGAACACAGTGATTACTTTTTGTTGCTTTTTTTCACAGGAAGAGCAAGAAGTAAAGTTAAACCCCAAGTCAAAGACACTTTTATTTTACGGTTTTCACAACAAGCAATTGAAGTGCAGACTTTCGGGTTTAATTCAAGGGACAGCAGAGCATCTCAAAGAACACTTTTCTACTCTATCTGATCACTCAAAGCGCAACTTGGCTCACCCATTCCTACAATGCTTCTTCTAAGTAAGTGCTTTCTGTCTAACATTCACACACATTCATACTCTGATGGACGAATCTTGCCCATGCAGACTGGAGTAGCTTGGAGTTGAACAATCAACCTTTCAATTAGCAGAAGACCTGCTCTACCTCTTGAGCTACAACCACCTATGTTGATGGTTTTAGATGCCAGGCAGTCATTGGCTGCAGGATCATCCAATAATTAAAAGCGATCTTTACAGTTAAAATGATGTTAGTTTGTCCAGTTACCTTTGAGCCTCTGAAAATAGGGCATGATGTAATTCCTAAACAGTCATTTTAGTACTTTTGCTAAACCCGTTGACTTAAAGCTGAGAGTCTACAATTCAATCACATCTTGATTGCTGGGTTTAAAATCAGCTGTGTTGGTGAACAGAGGTAAAATTACAAATCTAAGTGTATTTCTTGTCTAGTCGACCAACATTATGCGTCAGTGAATCATCAGTAATTATATATATGTTTGTTTTGCTGATGTTTGATCCACGCATGAAAATTAACTAGAAATGCAAAAACGACCAAGCTGTTCTCTTCCCCCTACACAACACTGCTGAACCATACCAAACTTGTATAACATTCATTGACTGTGAGTGCAATATTGTCCAAGTGTTTTATTTGTCTGGGATATCTAATTTGTGAATATTGCCTCCCTTGCACATGTGGTTTTCTACCTTTTCACGTTCATTCATTCAGATTATCTCTACCACCTACAGTGTACAGTTCATTGTGTCATCTCAAAGAGCCTCCGGGCGCTTGTTTGGGAAGTTATATTTTGAAAAACTATCCAGATTTAGTTAAATGCAAATGGTCACTGCGACATGAAAGCTGATGAATAAACAAAAGAAAAAGTTAAATATCACCACAGGTGACTGCGTTTCAGCACAGGGAATTTGTGCATAATCTATGTTGTTAAATGTATAACAGGAACATTTTGGTCAAAAAGAGGTAACACATCCTCATCACTTTCATAGGATGCAAATTGATCCTGCTGTCCTGCCTAGTCATCACACCACAGGCCAATTTTGTGGCAGGAAAAACTCTGATTATTCATATTTTTTCCAAAAATAATTACTGTTAATTATTTTTTTAAACTGTCAGGTTTTAAACAATCAGTTGCTCCTATCTAAGTGTTTTAACTTTGGCTTTGTGTTTTGATTTTTATGCCATTTTATGTATTTAAACACAAATCTTCAAATTCATTTGAATAGAAACACATTTACTTTTTATGAGATATGTTGTGCTGCTTCCAAACGTCATATCGTTGCAGTACCAAACAGACTCAATAAAAAGCCCTCTGGGTTGATTTTTAAGAATCAAAAGACATGTAAATAAATGAGCATTCACCTTTAATTGACACAGATTTGCAAGTGAAAAGCTTCTAATGGTTCCTGTAATGTCTTCCACATCAAATGCATTTACCATATAAGTTTGTTGTAAATTATATGCCTGAGGGGTAAGGTCAGCTTTCATTCCATTACCTAATGAAAATAATTTAAAAGCTCATGCTTGGTCCTTGAATTACAAA
Organism: Diplotaxodon limnothrissa; assembly: GCF_057381915.1. Taxonomy (NCBI): domain Eukaryota; kingdom Metazoa; phylum Chordata; class Actinopteri; order Cichliformes; family Cichlidae; genus Diplotaxodon; species Diplotaxodon limnothrissa. Next base: position 15,510,723 of record NC_140605.1, on the reverse strand, counting down.
GTAATGTGATGGCAGACAGCATTTGACATTTGCTCTACAATAACTGAACTCTGTTAAACGTTAAATATTATTATTATTATTCACACATAGTACAAGAATTTAAGCAAATACTACTCATGCTGCTCTCCTAACGATGACCTTTAAGTAAGGCAGGCCCTTGGAAACCTCCCTGCCTGTTAGAAAACGATTTAAGTGATCTAATGAGAATTTATGTTTATGAAAACAGATTATATCTTCTTACGTATTTGTGTTCTTGACAGTGGATGTCAGTGCATTCTGTGTATTACAATCCAGAGGGTAACAGCGATGCTTTTCCTTAATTTACCTCATTTTGTCATGCATATACTGTGGAAAAAGTCTCAGATAAAGAGGTTGGTTTATGTGCAAGTGATCACAATCATTCAAAAATGAAACATTTTCCTGGCTCTGTAGAATCACCATCCTCGTAGAAGCAGGTCTTGCAAGTTGCCAGTCATCTTGAAATGCCTCCAGTAGTCTATTTATGGACGTTATTTTGCAGCTAACTTTAATTTTAATGATCACTGGGATATAAAACAAACAAACAAATAAATTAAAACAAATATTTTAAAAATTCTTTGAGTGGTATTATATGATATTTATCCCGAATATGGTTGTTGTGCAAGCTAAAGCCCCACCCACCTGCCATCAAACTTTTGATTTATGAGGGGCAGCCAATCAGAAAAAAGCAGGCTGCCTTCAGAGTGACTTTAAAGTGAGTGGAGCTGAAATAGCTTGTTTCAGCCGGTTGACAAACCGAGGAGCTGCACCTAGAACCAGTTTAGACTGGATTGGCTTGACTGGCTCAGACAGAGATATGCTCTATTATTTAGAAAATGACCATTTCGCTACCGAGCTGTGCGTGGTTGTTTTGTTATCAGGCAATGTTGATGCTCTGGGCATCCAAAAAGGTCGGGTGCAGTTATATGTGTGTCAGATGTGGGCTTAGCTAATTACTTGTTTATTTTTTTTATACTGTTTGCTGATAATGGCCGCCTTCAAACCTCTGAATTGTGAGATGACAAATGAATTTATTCTTCATTGAAAATAGCATTAATGACACCGTCACAATGCTTTTTTGCACAACAAATAACCCAAAACCTGAATTACCAAAGAAAAAAAACACATAAAATTCTGGGATTTCTGCTTCGGAGTGGAAATCTTTTTCTTTTTTTTTTCTTTTAGGACTTTCCAAGCTGTTCTTGTTGAACCCTAACAAACAAATAACTAAAAACAGCTGCCCTCCTCTCACACTGCCTAAGTGTGGAAAAGCCAATTATATCTGATGGTGCAGAGGCTCATTCATTCTCTCAATCTCGATAAAAAAATATTAAGCATTTTTATTAATAAATAAATAAAATGTTCATATGTACATATCAGTAACATGGTTCAGAAGGAGCTACAATATTAACACCAAAAAACAGGTGCATAATTTTCACAGAAACAGTGTAAATGATGGAACGCACAACAAAAAAAGGGAGAATTTTATTGTCTTTGTACTTTTAGTTATTAAACCATCCAATCAGTAGTGATATGCATAACAGGTGAATTCAGTGATGGCTCTTTACCTAGCTGGAAAACCGAAAGGATAGGAGAACTTTGATGATCCGTGGCTGTTGAGAATCCCTCTGCCGCCCGCCCCTCAGTCATGCTGGCTTTGTTAAAATGTTTACCAAGGCTCAGTCAGCTTCAAAATCATTCATAGTGTTCAAATCAATCATTTGTCTTCCCCCTCTTCCAAATAAACAAATCCTGTGTCATTTTTAACAATCACACAGTGTGCTTGTCAGAGAAAAATGCTCCAAACCTCTCTCCAGAAGGACACTGTGTAACATATCTTTGAGTTTAATGTCACATCCCCCACCAGTGGGACAGAAGGCAACATGGCAGCGTGAAGGCTGGTCATGCAGGAAAGGGGGAGGAAGTGAAGACCAGAGAGCTCAGGGCTACTCTGAGCGGTGATTCATGTAATATACTTGTCTTTCCAGGGTTTAAATCAGTGGTTTATATTATTTGACGAAAAGACTTTACTGATACAGTTGGAGTTAAGAATACTTAATTAACCACAATTAGGACTAGGGAAATAGATCAAATATAGTCAGTATATTTTGATTTGTTCTACATGGGATGTAGTAAATGTATTGGGAATGCTTGGTACAAACTGTCATATTTTTTTAAGCTGCCAGCATGACACAAGCTTTGCTGTTTTGCTTCTCGGGCTCTCTCCCACGATTCCTTCGCTCTCATGCACATAAAAATAAGTAGATAATAATAAGTTACCAGTGCCTCCATTTAAGTCAACTGCCTTCGTTTTTTTGAAGTAGGCTTATATTAGTGGCAAGCCTGTAGCAGAATCGTTATAGTGCACCTTTCTAAGCTTACAGTACAAAAGGTTTCACGCCCGGCAAACCTTCTTATGAGAGCAGATTTTATTACAGTTATTACAGAAACGTAATAATAGTTTGCCTCCGGGTTTTACAAATTGTTGAAAATTCAGTACATACACAAAATATGAGCAAGTTATGGCGTATTATGAAAAATGCAAAGTAATTTACATGATTATGTGCATCCCCTTGTAAGTTACGTTGATTTTCCGAGCTGCGGGGACTCCATCCTCTTTTTTTTTATATCAAGGATGCTCTGCTGTATATTCTGCATTTAAAGAGACAGGAATTGAAGCAGAGAGGTGGCTTTAGAATTTATAGATTTGGAGCAGCTGTGGGTTATTGAAATCAATAATTTCACTCAGTTATCTCCCTAAACACATAGACCGATCATTTGGAACCAGACCTTAAATTCTTAAACCAAGTGCATAATTCTTACAGAAACATTGTAAGTGATGGATTGCACATGCAGTAACAACAGGAAGGGATTGGTTTCCCCCTGGCCTGTATTTGAGGCTCAGCCTTAATTTGTTTGTTATGACCATGACCCAGATGTTATTAGAAGCACCTTAGCTACTTTCTGCAGAAGAGAGCCTCCAGTATTGCCCAGAAAGTGTGATGTCTTGCCACAGATACGGCTCTCTCTACTTCTGCTCTGTGGCAACAGCGACTTGAATTGTGTGTTTTTGTCAGACAGTGTCGTGGTCAGGGTGGCAGATGAAAAAAAAACGAGGATTTCAGCAGTGCAGAGGTGCTGCTTGAAGACGGCTTTTTAACTGGCTGCCAGTTCACGTGTTGTTTCATATTTCATACTTGCTCCGTTTTCTAACAACAGAAACACGAAAAAAAGTGGAAATCAGAACAGCTTTACTGGGAATTCAGCTTCATTAAAAAACATGCTGCTGTCTATATGTGAGTATAGACAGCAGCACAGTAGCTCCATAGAACTAGGCTACATTAATCATAGCTACGTCGTCATGACATTTCTTCTTTTAAAAAATAAGATATATTAATTTAACAGCTGCTAAAAGTATCCAATTACCTAAATAATAATAATATTTTACTGGGTTGTATTTTCTTTTTATGTTTTTGCATGCAAGTTTAATATTGTAATATTGCTTGGGATGAGTTTTAAAAACAGAGAAATATTTTGCATCTTATTATGGACCATATCTCCCAGTTGAGCCACATACTTAATTGAATCTGTTCTCTTACAGTGTGCAGGTAGTTGGTGGTATGCAGTTACATAATAGTTAATCTATGTATACAACAGTGCAGTAATATCAGACTCAGCGCTTTGCACAGAAAAAAAGGGCTTCCAGCTTATTAACCTGTAATTATGCAACAACAACGAGTCATTTCTTTCCTGCCTTCATGCTGCTGTTTTCTGTTGATGGGCTCGCTTTTCTTTCTTTTTTTCCCATTTTTACCCATCCCCCTCACTTTCTCTTCTATCCTCATCTCTATTTCACTCCCTCTCTTTCTTGCTGTCTCAGTGTAATGTGATCCAGGACCGATGCTGGCAGCCCCAACTGTGGCACTGCAATCTCTGCTCTGCTCTGGTTGCTAGGCAGCCTGTCTGAGACAGAGCTCAGTGATGCACCTCTCTCTCCAGTCTGCCTCCAAAACATAAATAAATATATATATATATAAATGAGAAAGGGGATAGTGGCAGGGTTGGCAATCGGGCCACCAGCCAAAATTCTGAAGGACCCACCAAATGTTTCCATTTTTCAGATCGGCCGCTTCACATCTGCAGTGCAGCACGGTAGTACACTGTGAGCCTTCGAGGCTTCAGGAGCAGCGTACAGATATGCAGAAACCGCGAGCTCTAACCCGCAGGACGAGCAGATATCCACTGTGATGCTGCCCACGTTCTCGTGTGCTTGTGATGGAAAATTGCTGCGTGCAGATTTTGTGTCATCACGCCTAAAATGAAACCTACCATGTGTGGCTAAAACAGTGGGCTGCTGGCAGGCTGCCCAGGTGTGGGATATCGGTAGGGGAGTGAGGTTACTAGGAAGAAGCCGCATGATCGGCTACTTCAGAGCCGCTATGAGTCACGGCTCCAGTTGCTCCATGTGGCTGTGGAGGACGTTAGCTTTGCTCAACGCACAATGGAAACATTTTGAGGCCTCCGTTTGTCCAATTTGCGCTTGTGGGCGTCACACATGTTATGTGATAAACTAGATTTGCATATAGATTGTCCGCTTTTAGCTAAAAATCCCTCTTTAGTAGAAATACTGTGCTCTGCTCTTTGTACAGGTAGACTGTCTTTTACATAATAATGTGTAAGAAGATCAGAAACCAGCGAAAGGTGGCGGTAAATTCTGTTTGTGATTTACCTGTTATCGAGCTCCTTTTACATAAGACCTGGCGAGACTAATACCCTCGCCTGTATCTGTGTGTGTCTGCAGAAGTACAGGTACCAGGATGAGGAGACGCCCCCCTTGGAGCACAGTCCAGCACATCTGGCTCAAGGGAAAAGTGCAGAGATGCTTCATATGAGTGACAAAAACCTCGCCGCCATGGAGGCGATCCATGGCTACACACCACACACGCATATCTCACCTGTCAAGGTAGGATACGCACGTTCCAAAACACACTCGCTTATGTGCATTGGTAATCAATACACAACACTATTACAACAGCACAAAGCACTCAGCTGTCAACACTTAGGAACGACGCCGTTAGCCCACGGTGCCAAAATAAGCACACCCTTGCTCGAGAGCATATTGCAGAGAGCTTCACACATCATCGTTCCACAGCCAATTATATATGTACTGCAGTGCTGAATATTCAATGCAACATCAGTGAGATAACTCTGACTTCACATTTACATGACTTCATGTGAGCCACTTTGCGATCTGAGTGCATCAGAGATTTATTTTTTTCCTGCAGTGCAGCTCAAAAACCCTAATTACACACGTGCTAATTATGCTAAATGTATGTTCTGTGGAAGCGGATAATTGTATTTATAATTCATAATATTTGATGAAGACGCTTGAAAATTGCTGTTATTATTAAAGAAGATTGTTTAACACCCCCCTAAGAAAAAAACAGTATATATCACTGATTATTAGATTTCTAATTCAAACACACACAAACACGCACACTATCTATCTATTATAGGTTTTCTTAAGATGTCGTGTTGTCTTTTTTGGAATCATGGTCAACTTAAGTATGGTAATGGGAATGTAATACATTTATGGGGAATAGATACGGCCCCTGGCACCTTAAATGGTCAGATCAATTTTGCACTTACATGAATTTGCACAGCTTCAAAATCAATGTGCAGGATGCATTTAAGAGTTTTAAGGTAGTAATGCGAACACTTGAGACATTAAAGAATGCATTCAGATATAGGTTTGGTTTAATAAATGATACCGTGTGACAGCAGCAAAAAAAAAATCCAACAAATTGAAATAAAATCTCTCATTCTGAGTTTGGTGGCAGCAGATAGCTTGACTGGCGGATGGAGTTGCAGGTACAGAATCAAATGTATAGAATAAGGAAATGCTTACGATTCTTTTTTGCAATACAGTATTTAATGTCTTTGAGAGCTTCATGACAAAGAAGGGGGCAATGACACCAACAGCACAGGAGATGCCGGTCACACAGTCAAACGATACAGCTGACATCAGTAGGAATATGAGCGCTTTGCTAGGAGTGCATTAGCAAATACCTAGTGTAGCTACAAATGTAAAGGTGTAGGCTATAATGGCCACTTAATAATGATCTGTCTCCTATGCCCACATGCGTTATTTAACAGCATCCCTTGCTATTAAAACTTAAGAGTGCCTGCATTTATTTAGTTTGATGGGGGTTCTTTGAGGAGGGAGGGGTTATCAGTTTCTCACCAGGGAATACAATGGAGAGGCTGAGTTATTGTTGTCTGCTGCTGTTTAAAATATACAGCTGTATGTTCAGCATGAGCTCTGGTGGCCATGGAGATTTCTCCTTGAGGATGCTGTGAGGAGGGTGCTCTGTATGGGAACACTGCCAAATTAAAAACCACCGCAGTAGCTTTGGAGAGTTAGGTCAAGTCGTACAAGACACTAGAAAAAGTTCCTTACTCGGTACAATGCACAAAAACTTGTCCAGATAGAGATTTTAAATGGGTATAAGACTGTATACTGCAGGAATAACACAGGGTAATAACATCTAGGAGTAGTGAAGAAGGTGTGAAAACCCATGTTTGTTATTTTAGCTCTCATCATCTTGGTATTGTTCTTTTAACTGGACATGAACATATTTAGACTAGAGGGAAGAGCAGGGGAGTTAAGAGTAGGGCTGAACGATTATGGAAAATAATCTAATTGCGATTTTTTGCCCCAATATTGCGATTGCGATGCGATATGCGATTATTTTTTAAGGTCTTTGTCTTCTGTATTATTAAACAAAGACAAGCAATACATCATATAGTATGGCCAATACTATATTACATTAATTTTAAACTGTTCTTTCCTGGAAGACAGACCTCTGTTATGATGACATGAGGTGATGCATGAATTGATGACTGACATTTTTATTTAACTACTTCAATCACAACAGTATATTTGAACATACACAATAGTTTATTTTTAGCTTACAAACATCTGAGCATAAAGTGCTGACAAGGAACCCTGGTGTAAACATTAAAATGAAAGTCAGTACAATGTGCAGATTGCAGAAATATACATAAAAAAAATCAGTGGCTTTACCACACTCAGTTTTTCGACATCTGTGAACTACTAGACAGTCATTCAATTAAAAAATAATATTAAATAAATAAAACTAATAAATAAAAAATACACACATCTTACTGATCTCTGCAGTCAGTAACATTACACATAAAGTGCAAACATAATAGCAATTGTATAAACACACACACAAACACGCCTTTAAAGTTTAAAGGCGTGAAATTGGACGGTCTAGCCTTCTGATCTGCGTCACCGCTGTCTCGGTGGAGTTTAATAAACTCGGCCGTCTGCTTCTTGCTATCTAAAATATAACCAGACACTGGTGTAAATTCTCGACTGTCTCATACTTCTGTTTAATAAGTTTTCTGTTTGACGTTTAGTCAGCTGTGTGAAAACCAAGGAGGAACCCACCCGGGGGATTAATAAAGTTTTATTTTATCTAATCTAATAACTTTAATCTCAGCCAAACCGATTTACTCACGAACAAACAAAACACTGAAAAAAGCCCAACAATAACATTTTTAGGTTGTCTAAGTGACTTATATATTACGTTTAACCCGAGCAGCGAAACTCCGCGGTGATCTGAAAATGATGTGCCGGGAGTTGTGCCGTTCTCGGCCGCATCAGTAACCCTCGAGCTCCCGGCTAGCTGTCGAGCTGGTGGGTAGCAGACGCCTCTGAAAACGTCGAAGCACTTTTGCAAATATGGGATATCTTGATAAACCGAGCAGATATTTGATGTTTACACAACTACTTTCTCGCCTGAAAATATGTTAAAAGTTTATTTTGTGACCCAGAAAGATTAGTATGAGTAATTTTAAAACTTAGTAGCGGCCGCCATTGCTGGAAACTGGAGTTTGGCTGGGCCGCGCTATGAATTCTGGGATATGGTAGTAATTTGGACAGCCTTCGGCACGTCGCTGTGACGTAATCGGTCTACAAATGCGGCCTCAGGAGGATGCAGCCCATGAATTTGGACATGTCCAGAGTATAATCGCAGCCTTTGCGGTTAGAAAATTGCACTTGATCATGTCGCGATATTATCGCAAATGCGATATATCGTTCAGCCCTAGTTAAGAGCTAAGCTTGGGTAGATATTTGCTTCCATAATTTGTTACAATAGGAAACTTGTGACTTTGGTACAGGCTTAACAACAACATATCAAAGCAGCACTACCTTAATTATGCCTAAATTTAAGCCTTTGTGTGATTTTAAGGAGTAAATTATATAAAAATCAATTGCCTGTACAACTATAATGAGGTAGAAAATAATGAGAGCAAACCGTTTTATGCCAAGATGTAATCATGTATATGTCGGCCTAAATTTGGGTATTTTAACATGAGAGTCTATTAGGGATCGGCTCTCTTTTGAAGCCAACCTCAAGTGGCCACAAGAGGAACTACAGTTCTAGATTTCATTTTGGCTTTTGAGGTTGCTCGTTGATGGGCACAAACAAGAAAGTGGTTGTAATATATAATATACATATATTTTGGTTGTGGTAACTTTGTCTATAAGTCTGTGACTCTTACTCTAAAGTTCGGGTGTCACAATGCGCAGCTTTGGAAAACCTAAAGAACTTAACTTTTAATTACATTTTACAGCTTTCAACACCATTACCATTTATACTAGACCGATTATTCTGATTATCATTATTATTATTATTATTATTATGATTATTATTATTATTAAATATATTAAATTCAGTCTGGACAATGAACTACCATAGCTTTTGTAATTTTAGACATTTATCACGTAGTTTCATTGGTCCGGACAGCTGAAGATCACAGTGGGCTGTATGTGTCCGACGATGTAACATGACTTTGACGTCCCTGCTTTTGAGGCTTTACCCGTGAGGTTGTTCAAGACTGACAACAAAAAGATGACATGTTTTTCTCTGTTAAACCATTTTTTGTAGATGTTTAAGGGGGTGATGTGTTGTGACAGTTAAAATATATATTTAAAAACAAGATGACGTGTAAACGTGTCGCATTATTAGCTTTTACAAAGGACAGACAAGCTCTCTTTTTTTTTGTTACTTTGAATCCCTGTGCTCCCAGTTGAGTTTGCTATCCAGCACATGCCAAGGGATCAGTAATTATTCATAGTTGATGGGTGCACCATTTATTATGGTAATGTGGCAGGAGAGTTACTCCATTCTCTAAAAACCCACCAGTATGAGGTTTATTAAGTCAAATAAAAAATGTAATGCGTGCCCTCCAGTGGTTCAGGTCCATTACATGACTCATTCAGTCAGTCCTTTGAGGCTTGTGGTATTTTTTTCAGTATATATGAGTTATCATACAGGAAATATTATTTATGATCTAATAATGATAACGTCTGTGAGGTTTTTTTTAATATATGTTTCAAACTGGCAAATTGCCCGATTTACTTATTGCATCCCATTACACTGAAGAGTATTTTATATGAATATCAGTAGGTCCCTCTTTTATCGTGAGCATGGAGACTGGCCACTGTATTAGGTACACCATGCATGACTCCTTCTGCTTTCAGAACTGCCTTAATTCTTCACGTCATAGATTCAATATGGAAACATTCATCAGAGATTTTCGACCCATATTGACATCATACTGGCATCATGACATTGCAGCATATTTGTCAGCTGCGCATCCACAATGCAGTTTCCTGTTCCAACGCATCCTAAAGGTGCTTTACAGGATTGTGATCTGATGAAGGTGGAGGCCATTTGAGTAAAGTCACTTTCATGTCCCCCCACCCAGCAGTGTGAACCATTATTCAAGGCAGGATGGATCCCTGCTTTTCATTGCAATTCTCGATCCTGTCAAAGTGTCCACATGTACAGAGTTGCTGCCACATCATTGGCTAATATTTGCATATAAGCTATTAGGTATTAGATACTGGCATTAATGAGCAGCTGAAGAGGTCTCCACTAATAAAATGGCACTTAGTATATAACTTTTTCTGTGAACTGTTTCATTAGATGTGCACTTTCATTAGAAAACTAATTGTGTTGAGGCTGGCATGCAGAAACAGTGTGGAGAATCAGGAAATTGGCATCAGAAATATGAAATAATTTCTGCTTTTCTTCTGTTATTTGTATTTCTCCTCAAACAGTGACTGACTCTGCTACACTGTATCATCCTTACGAGTCTTGACTCTTTATTATTTTGACTGCTAAAGCATTTTATTGGTGGACTTCAGTTTGTGCAGCATACCATGACTTTGTACTCTTAATTGGCTTCATAAAATTTATAAAGCATGCTTCTAATGCACATGTAAGCCCTTATCTAATTATTTTCCAGAAATGTAAATGTATTGATTTTCAAGGGGAAATTTATAAAATTGCATAGAATTACATATTAATTCAAATTAATAACACTGAATTTTTAATTTACTTTGGTGTGTAGATAGGTGTTATAATTGTTTAAATAAAATTCCTGCTTGGTTTTTGTGTTTTGTCTGACACCATTAGACCACATGTATCTTAAATTAATAGTAGTTTGACATTATAGTACAAATGTAATCAGTTTTTAATTGCCTTTAATTGCCTATAACTTAATTTGTTAGCTAGCATAAGTTTAAAATATACTTACTTATTTAACATTATCTACCTTTTTGCCTGTAATGTGAGGAGAGTAGTTGTACATAATACTTCTAAACTGCCAAGCACAGAGACCTACAGGGCTGCTGAAGCTTTAATTTAGAGTGCTGTGATATTTTTTCTGTTACGTGTTTAGATTTTGATTCTTGTTGAAATGTAATGTCGTTTCCAGTGTGTGTGGGCAAGAGAAGTGTAAAGTCAACAGGCCACCACTATTGCAACTCCTGTAGTGATTAATGGCCAGTCACTGGTCCTCTTTAAGGTTGTTTTTCAAATGTTAATAAAAGCAGTATTGCTGTTTAAGTGCAGTGTGTAGTCTATGGCACACGGAGATGCAGGAAAAAGTGAAATCTGTCTTCAACATGTAATGTAACCACTGTTAAATTTCATTCGTTTTCTGTCTTTCTAAATAAAATATTTTCTTCTATAACATTTTTTAAATTAATTTTCAGAATTTATTGAATTGAATTTATTGAATTTATTCATAAAATCCTATTATAATACAAGAAATTGTTTGCCCATCCTACACAATCAGGAGTTGAGCAAAAAAAAACAAAAAAACATGGCACACGGGTATATTTTAAAGGCCCTGAAGATTCTTATCTATATCAGATATGTCATCACGTTACCTAGCAACTACCTAGCAACAAGCTAAAATGACCCATTTTTAGTATTTATGCACAAATGTATTTAATTTATGAAATCATTACAGCATCAATACATTTTCAATTCATAACAGCAACAGCAACATCTGCTTTAGTTCCTCAAAACTTAAATTCTCGGTACATTATTTTGTTGTCACGCTGCCTAGTAACCACCTAACAACAGACTAAAATCACAAACAATACTTGGGTTTGGGCATGGCCTCCTTTAATTTTTAATATTTCTACAACATCAGTGTGTGTTTTTATCTCCCCAAAGAACCTAAATAATTTTTTTAAACCTAAATAAATATGTTGCAAAATATGATGCACTTTAAATGTTATATATGCAAAATAATATATAATTATATATATAAAAAAGAATATGTCAGAACGTTCAATAAACTTTTTTTTTCATTCAATTCTCTGTCAGTTATGTCATGGTTTAGGCTTTAAAAAGTATGACACAGTCACTATAACCAAGCTGGAACTGTACTGCTCACCACTTTTAAGTGAAAGTTGCATCATTTTTGAGGCAATGAGTTTTTAGAATTCTAAAACCAATTTAGCAAATATTAAAGTGCAGGCTGTGAAAGCATTTCCTTGATATCATCCCTCAATGTGATATTAAGTACAGTGGGTAATACTTGGTGTAAAATACAAGGGTTTTGCAATATAAACTAAAACCATAATGAGGTTTTGCATTGTGAGTGTCCCATGTCTCTAAAAGTCTCCTAAAATAGATTTTCTACAGTCTCCCCATTTTGCCCAAAGACATTTCTGGTGCTCAGTATGTTCACTGCATCAAAACTTGTGTGACACAGAGAGCAGTTTATAAACCACTAAATTGCATTAGCAGCAATAACACTGTTATTAAGACACCTACACTGCAGTGAAATTCTGTCTTGAGGATATTTTTCCTAACATTTGAAAGAGAGCATGTTGATGTTGTTTGCAGTGGTGCTTTTTTGAATCAGGATTGGCCCTATTTCTATTTTTGGAATACCGCTATTATTTATGAAGTTTTGTGTTTCTCTTCAGGGAGAGCTGAATGCATGATGAAGTACAAAGGTCTGCCTTAACTTAGTTCAAAGTGAATTGTTCACATCACGCTCTGGGAGCTTTGCGTGTGCATCCTTGAATAGCTATAAAAACAAATACAAGAACGTAACTCCGTCCTAGGCTGGCTGGATGCATGAACATGTGGCGACCCTTATGTTTGTCCCACTCAGAGTTAGACGAGTAAAAATCATATTGTGATCAGATTTCTGCGATATTATGAGTCACATGCAAATATTAATACAGGCCTGATAAAGATATTTAATAATTATTACATATGGCTTACAGGTAATTGATTTTTTGTTGTTAATTGTGATTTTGATGAAGATTTAAAGACAATAATGGTCAATTTCAGGATAACTATGATGATGATGATGCATGATGTTTATCTGCACTGTGTTGCTCCATTTGCTTGTACTGTGTCCTCACACAGTACCCCCGAGGGCTCTTGTGAACTGGTTTGTTACTTTTTGAACAACACTGGAAACCCTGGCCTTCATCAATTGGAGATAAAGTATCTGAATTTCAGGAGCGGGACTACGCCTCCAAACACGCTCCTCCCGGTTCTCATCTATATATGTTCCCCCAGTTATACAAGCTGTTCATTCTCGTTTACAGAGAGGATGTGGGTCCAGCGAGTGAATAACATTGCCCAAGTTTTACTTTCCCATCTTTAAAAACCTTCTCCACACTACCTAACCCCTCCTGCAGCCATCTCACATGCTTGAGACTGCGTGGCAGCAGAAACATTGACTCATTGCATTTTTTCATACTCTTCAGCTTTGATATGACTCCTGATTTGCCATTTAGCAAGCCAAAATATTTCCAGTGAAGCACTGAATAGAAAGCAGTGTCTATATTAAGAAAGACAGGTAGTGTCTGTTAATAACAGGAGGAATCGGCATGAATCAACTGAATGAAGTGCTGTGCTGGATCAGCAAATGCAGCTGTCCTAACATTCATACTTTAATTACATGCTTTGTTGTAATATAAAACTTTTCCAGTGGGAGGAAACGGGTCTCCTGACATGTGAAAATGCTGCAGTGTTGCTGTTTGTAAAATTCATGGGCACATGGTGGATTGTTTAAAACTTCAGCTGTGCAGAGTAATCAATTCTGCTTTAACAAGCACTGACAATCCCACTGTTTCTTAATGGTTGTATGTACCTGAGTGTTTTTTACTCTCTCATATATAAGCTATCAGTGAGTAGTAGAGACAGTCCGTCTGTGTCACTGTGTATTCTGCTTAGTTTGATTGTTTGATCGCTGTTCTGCATTAATCCATCTTCAGGGCTGGTGCTTGTATAAATGATCAGTATACAATTTTTAATCAATGTTTCTCGATGTGCTGTCTGTGTGGTACACTGTTTTTAAGATTTTGCATATAACAAGTATTTTACTTTCAACACTGTAGTACAGTATGTTACAGTGTGGGCCCTTTAACTGTCGCATTCAAGGCCTGCTTTCAGGATTTCTTAGAAATATGCAAAATCAATCGCCACAAGAGAAAAGACTGAGCGGTACCCGCTGTTCTTCCCTGTGCCGATGTACAAGGCCTGCACAATTACCCTCTCCTTCTGTTGTTTTGCAGCCTGTGTTGATGTCTACGGGACACACTCCAATGTACACCTCCGCTGTTTCCACACTGGTAAGAGCACAGCAATCCGTGCTGGTCCATCAACGTGAAAGTTACCAGTATCATCATCAGTCATCATAATCAGTGTGATTTTTATCTTTGTTCCGTGTCTTTGGCTGGCTGTCTGATTGCAGAGAGACAGCTGCCCATTCATCGACATTTTATCTGTACTGCCAGAGTATGAGGTCATCTGTTTCTGATCATATCAGCGGCTTCATGCTCACTGTCATTCAAATCTCCTTTGTCTAACAGATTTGTTCTGCTCGTACTCAGTGGCTATTTTTGGGACTAAAATCACAGAAATCACTAAAATAGTTTTTCAAATGTTGAAAATTCAATCACACCACAAGACTCAGATCTGTCGTTACGTGCATGTTTCAGTTCCTATGTTCTAATTAAACAACACATAATCTACCATAGCATTTTTGTGCATGTAGAAGTTCATATTTCCCAACAATCCTAAAACATGTAACACAATGAGAAAACTATCTTTGTGGTCAAGACACATATGTAAAGTCCTGATGTATGTCGCTGCTAAACCTTTAGTGCTACATTGCTAAACCTTTGTGGCATGGATATGGACAGACAGAGACAAGCAGAGATTTGCAAGGGGAGACTGAAACCTGTAGGTGTCAGTGTTAGACCGTGCACACTCAACTTTCATAACCTTGAAAAGCTGGCTGTCCTGCTTCCTCTATAAAGCATTTTTGTGAGGTTTGAGAGAGGTTGCATTTGCATCTTGCTCAATGTGTTGCTCGCAGTTGCAAGGCGAAACGTGCTTATAGTGGTCCAGAAATGTATCTATCACCACTGAGAAGTTTGTTCCTTCCTAACCTTTTATTAGGATACTCAATTTAATTACATTTTATTTATGTAGCACAAAAATCATAACAGCAGTCGCCTCGTGGTGCTTTAGACTGTAAGGTAACCAAGAGAAAAGCCCAACAATCGAAGAGCCCCTTTGACCCCTTTTAAGTAAGTGGTTTGGGAAAGGTGGGAAGGAAAAACTTCCTTCGAACAGGAAGAAACATATGGCCGAAACAGGGTCAGAGGCTGCCATCTGGCCAATTTGGGGTGAGGGGAGGAAGACAGAACAAAAGACACACAATATTATATTGTGTTTTTATTAGTCGAAAATCTGAACATTAGAAATGAGCTGCTACATAATTACTTTAAAAGCAAAAAGACAGGATCATTGAAATAAGTGGAGTTTGGCTTTCAGTCTCTCCGTGTCTCTCGAACAAGTAGTTACTCTTGTAAACTATACGTCATTCTTTGTCTTTGTGGGCCTGCCCTGACTTTGAACACAACGCAATTAATAACACATGCTTAGAATTAAACTGTTTAACATATGGGAGACCACGCAGCCTCCAGCATGAAGTCATCAGTAAGAAAAATGTGTTTGTATGCGTTCCTTCAAACATGCACAGAACGACTGCATTCTGTTGATGCATGCACTCAATTTTCCCCACCGGTCGGGTTAAGTGTGTCCTGTCTTCAAGATGCATTGCGGCAATGCCTTTGTGTGTGGACGTGTTTGCAGCCGATGTAATGCCCGTGTGGTTGTCATTGATGTGTAGGTGGTATCGTCAGTCTGTGTCTTTATTGCTCTAATGGTGTGGGGTTTGCCAGTACCACTCCAGGGCCCATTGATTTATGGGTAGGATTGTCTCTGGAAGCACTGCAATGGTTTGGCAAGTAATAGAAGGTCTTTGGGTTATGTACATGATTTAGCAAAGAGGTGCTTTAGCTTCAAATGACATCCATTTTTTTAAACTTATCTGGTAATGTAATTAGAAATCTTTTTTTTCTTCACACTGCGCAGAACTTTTGATATCGATCTGAGCTCATGCTGATGAATCTTCCCGCCTTTTACTCGATGTGACTCTTCGAGCCTGCATAAACATAGAAACTGATGTGTTGACTGCTCTGCTTTTATTTATCTGCTGTTGGTTTACTTAAAGTTCACGGTCTAACAGCAAATGAAAGCTTTTTTGTGTCACATTGTATCCAGTCTGTAACACGTGGAGATTTCTTTAGAAAGTGAATTCACTCTTTGTTTTCTTATTACAAGTTTATATGAAAATAATGCTTTAAAGGGTTAGGGTCATCTGATTCGATATATTCTGAATGTACTGCCCTGAAAGCACTGTTTTTGTTCTCTTTCTCTTTATATAATTCTCCTTAAAGACAGAGATCTGTCTAAAAATGAAAAAACAAAACAAAAAAGGCTTTTTTAATAATGTATGAGGTACTTTTATTGTGACAGTTTTGAATTGTTGAGATAAAAACTCTACACAGTGCTTATCTTTGCCATTAATCCTTCACCTGACAAGCTGAAAGTGAGAAGCAGAAGGCTGTAAGTGCTTACTGAAGACTCCCACCAACCCATTTGTTATACTCCTTCAGTTCTAATGAAAAAGGATGCATATCACTTTTCTTGTCTCCAACCACAGACGCAGTACGCAGCCCAAATCAGACAAATCCTTCTTCAGACAAAGCAGTTAAACCCTCTGACACGTGTCTGACACTTTGCACAAAAAAAAGACAGTTTGTTTTTAACGCAAGGATCAGTTACACGTTTCTGTAGAGATTCCCCAAGAGCTCTCCATTATACCTTCCCCCTTTCTCTTCTCCATTCTTGTCTGGTCAGTATCTGGTTTCCATCTTCATTTTCCCATCCTCCCTATTTTTCTTTAATAAATGTTTAAATACGTCCCTGCAGCTTCAGTGTAATTACTGAGCAGCCGCAGCTCAGGTCCTTTGGGAAGCAGAGGGGAGAGAGAAAGAGGGGGAGAAAAAATGCTGAAAGAGGATGAGAGAGCTGTTCGTGCTGAATGGCGGAGTAAAGGATAGAGAGGGCCTTGCAGAAGGGCGAAAATATTAGATAGGTAAATGGAGGGATTTTATTTCACAGAATGAGAACGTTTGCTGACAGCTTGTCCTTCAGCATGTCCTTGCTTAAGTCTGTTCAGTGTGCGTGCATGCATTTGTGCATATATATTCCACGCCTGCCAATCCATCTGTCTTTCTGAAAGAGAGAGCTTGCACAAGCTTGGAAAAAGGATCATTTAAGCCTTTTTTTCTGTACATGGTGGTGTGCTTTCATAGTAACCTCACGTCCTGTTTAATTATTCAAGGTAAAAATGGCAAACAAACCCCTCCTCTTTTCTTCAACTCCATATTCGGTCAAGAGTATTGCTGTCAATAGTGATGACAGGTCCTTCAATAAGGTTCTTAGAGATGTCTTGAGAGAATATTATTATATTCAATGTTATTTTCAACACAATTATATTCATCATAACAAAACAAAAATGCATTTGCAGGCAGCTACGTTGTTGATAAGTTTATGTAAAATGATGTTTTATACTGATCGCCCAACTTGAAAATAATTTGTGTTTGCAGTAAAGCTGCAAAAAACAATATTCACAGTGAGCGGACGTCACACGAGGGCATCGGCATCTTAAACCAAGATAAACAAATGTTAAACCAGCCACTCTCTGTTGCTGTTTTTGCTGTTTTTGAATGAAGCAGCGCTAACATGGTGAAGCAGAAAGCCGAAGAGAGCAGAAGAGACACAAATATTGAGCTGAAATTAAATAAATTTAATGAAATTAAAAGGAGGATTTGTTCATTATGTGCAAACGCTGCCCTGCAATTACTCCAGCTTCTCCTCACGTCGCAAATAAAAATCTCCTTTGAAGGGCCCTAATTTACGGACATATACAGACTTTCAAAAACAGCTCAGGTCTGGCAAAAACGTCACATGGCAAGCTTCATTTTTTTCCAACCAAGCTGTCACTACTGTGTTCAGGCTTCATTCTTTTTACTAGAACTGGTACAGTACTCACAAACCTTTCAGTGTCGAGTGTTCCCTAAGAAAAAAGGGAGGCCAGTTTGCGCCACTTGTCCTTCTTAAGTTCAGTCAAAGTATAATTCCTCAGCCTTTCACATCACCAGCGTAGACATTATACAGTGAGACAGCTAAGTAATTGCCATCAAACTTTCCTGCCTGCTCCTCTTTCTCTCAGCAGCAGGGATGGGAGGGGTACAGTACAGTAGCAGCAGAAAATGTGAACTGCGTTCTCTCTGAGCACAGACCAGTAGCAGGGAGGCACGGCTATCGTAGTCCACTACCAGAGAGGATGGAGAATGAAGGGATCTATTTCTTTTTATTCTGGATAGATGGCTTCCCGAAGAGTGGATGATCGGGTATCAGATAACAACAAGACTTACTGGCAACAAGTGATCAGCCTCAGCCTTGGTGGATGAAATCTTCAGCACCGACTCAACAGGAGGAAAACATTACTGAGCTGTGCTCTTTCTGTGATTCTGGACATGAAATCGTTGCATGTCTTGAGCATGCCAGCAGGGTTCGATTAGATTTGAGTTAAATGTAAAGCTCAAGTGTAATATCTTAAGTTGAAACAGGTATCTTTTAATTGATCCACTGTGGAAGCTTACTGTTATGGCAGGGCCTAGACCTAATGGCTCGCTTGGCAACAATACCTTGGTGGTACTTTGTGGTGAATTTGAATGAAGATGCTTGCAGAGGGTACTCTAAAAAAACACCTTGACACTTTCAGTGTGTCTGTATATCGTTGTAAGACTTGAACAGGGTGTAATATTGAATATCAGTGACTGACATCTAAGGACAGAAGCACAATGTTTATGTCTGTGTGGTACGCCAAAAAGATGGGCTGCCGATTCCTCAACAATGTGCGGAAGGGCAAGAAACGTCGGCATCATAAAATGGTAGGCATGTTTTAAACATGTTTACTTCATGTTTGTTTGTTTGTATGACTTCACCTCAGCATAGTTGCACAGATTTTAATGAAAATGTCACCGGCACAGAATATTACATTAGTGTGTTTTGTTATTTAAATATTTTAAAGTATGTGCATTGTGTTATTGTGTGATTTAAAAGGCACCGGGATTTTTTTTTACTTTTCAAATTGCTGCCATTAAAGCTCATAACAGACATTTTAATCACAGTGAGCTCGAGTAATCAGATCTGCTAATAATAATCAAGTCCTGCTCAGGCCGTGTGTGAGTAGTGATGCAAATTTGCAAAGTCCTGCTTGAATTGTAAATGCATTAGTGTCCGTTTGCTGATGGATGGCGGTGCTGCCTATAGAGCCATGCCAGGGATGGCTGAATAGGTGGTGTTAAAATATAGGTGGGCAAGAGCAGCCAAACACTGTAAATCCTAACCGCCCTGATGTCGAAAGACTTGACAGAGCGGAGAGACAGAAAGAGAGCTCTGTCAAAATCCCTGCAGGGAAATTGCCTGCACTAGGCTTAGATTTCTGCTAGCTATACTCATTATTTCTCTCTCCAGATAAGGATGAATTTGACGTAATGTTCAGTAGCACCGCTGGATGCGGCTACCGTGCGTGATGAAGCCGTGCACAGGCGATGCTGCAATCAGACAGTGAGCAGTTGAAACACGTCAGAAGAGAGATTTGTGTCTTTTCTTTAGGAGGACTGACGTTTTGTGAAATTGCCCGAGTCGTCGGGCAATTCCACACATCCAGCATGTTTAAAAGGAGCAGGCTTCACTGAACTTTTTGGCTCCTCAGATATAAATAATGTTGTTAATGAAATAATTTGCTGTGCCAGGATTTTGTTATAGTGCGTGGTAGCTCTGGGACACAGAGTGAAACAAAGGCTTCATTAATGTCATTAGTTACCCCTGCACTTCTCCTGCTGCGCCATGGAACGCCTAATGAAACTGAACCATTACAAACAAAATGTAAATTATCTGCATTTCCTGCTGTGATCAGTCAAAATGCATGTTGTTAAAAGTCTGCTGAAAAGCTGCTGCACTGCTATAATGTATTTCTACAGTGTATCACATCCAGATGTTGTTTTCAGAGAAAATATGAATAAACGGATAACACTTCTTCCTCTGGCTCAGCTTGAACGTCTTAGAGAGTGTAAACAAATAACTTCCCTTTGCATCCCATAAAGATCACTGGCTAGGATTATGAAGCCATTTTATTGAAAGCGCATGTGTTTGGATTGGCCGCGTAGCTGTTTGTGTGTGTCAGAGCTGTCAGGTCTGTGAAGGTCAGCAGGCTGATTTTGTGCTGCTGTTTGCTTTTCTGTAAGCACTTTTGGATGCACAGTGTCTTCCCCATGCTAATCAGCGTGCGCTAAAGAACAGTAACAAAAAAAAATGAACAATGGCGTTTGCACAGGGAGTCGGTCAACAGTGTATTCGCATTTTAGAGCGACAGACTGAAGATGTGAGTGAATCCCAGAAAGAATGATGAAAGAACGAGAGTACAGTGTTGATGTCTGCTGTGGCGAGCTGGTGCTGTATGAATGAAACTGAAGTGAAATAAAAGAGCGTGGATAAACTGTGACACTTCAGGTGAGCTGGAAGAAAATTCTTGGCAGGTAAATCCAACCCACGTCCACGCCAAAAATCCTGTCCACCCACTGATTTGCTGCTTTTTGTGCTATTTTCTACATCACTTTAATCCTGATGGATAACTTGTTGAAATGCTGTGGTTTAATCTGGCTCTGTGAGCTTTGCTGCTGTATGGTTTAGGACAGAATCGCCGACCATTAAGCGAGCCGGCATTATACTAAATGGGCTAATCATGCTGTGTGTCATTGTCATTACACCAGTTTACCGTGTCTTCATCATCCTCCGACTCTCCACAGAAATTGCCATATGTACGAAATACTGAGATGTTTGTTTTGAAACGATGGGCAGGAGGCATATCCGCAATATCTATGAGATGACCACTTAGTGCATCAGCTCTGTAATTCAACTAGCAGCTAGAGCAAAAATAAAACCATGGCCATGAGTATAAGGGCCTGCGTGAATTATTTCTGTGTCCATCATGGACGGATGATAACAAATGGTTTAGGAGCAGTGCTCTCCATCCTTTAGCAGAGTGATAACCAAAGCATAGTGAGAGCAGTGTCATCACAGCTTACAGCTAAAATGGTCATCAGTCTTGGCTGCGACTGCAGGTTTCAAGGGTACACTGAGAGCTCAGCCGAGACTTGCCTCACATTTGAATTTCTGCCATTATTTCTTAATAATGTTTCCTTTCTCTCTGCCTCCAGGGAAACACTCCTCCAGTGGTCGTGAACACTGACACACTCGATGGCTCCCCATATGTAAGGATTATGTTTAATCTTCCCTTTATTGTATTATTACGTTAGGCTTAACCACATGGCTAACTTAACTGCCTTCATATTCATTGTACATTATCAGTTCAATTCCACTCCTTTCCCACCCTGCAGGTAGGGCTTTGCACACTGTTTTAATCTGCACGGTAACAGTTGTGAATTTTTCCTCCATTTTAATTAAATTAGCTTTCTTTGTTTGATATACATTTGGGAGAATAGAAATATTCCTTAATTTGCTTCAGAGTTCTGAAATGGTGTCATATCTGTAAGGAAAAGCAGTGACCGTATCATCACGAGTTGTGTAGAGAATGTGGAAATGCCTGCAATCACAGAGCAGCAGCAGCAGCAGCATTTTTGCACCACTACGGCATGAAGAGAAGTTGTTTTCTAGGTCAGACACCAAAACACTGAAGACTGAAGTTACTTAAATCTCCTCGTCCTCTTGAACTGTAATTGCAAAGGTAAAGCTGACGTGGAGCCAAGTTGTTCATCCAGAAGGAAGAATGGGACTGAAAGAACAGTGCAGCAGTCAATAGTGCACATATGATGATCCGGTCCACGGGACTAATGCTAGAGATAAAATGTAGCTGACTGGTTGTGACAAAAATGGTCTACAGGGACACCACCCTTAAACTGATGTCTTCTTGACAGGTGAATGGGACAGAAGGTGAAATCGAGTATGAGGAAATCACACTGGAGAGAGTGAGTGTCATGATGTGATCTTTTAAACCTCATTACACATTTACAGTCCAGTTGCGCTGTGATTCTTATCGTATGGACAGCATCGGGATTAAAAGTTAGAGCGAGTCAAAGTCAAGCTTTTTATGGATGCATGAATGTAAAAGTGCTGTGAGTGATATATCTATAAATGCCACTCCCGTCATTCAAAGACATGGAAACACGAAACCTTCAGATGACAAAGAGAATTAAGTAGCAGCAAGGCGCTGCTAATCAAATGCACTTGATTAAGTGATTTTCAACAAGTAAAAGCACAGGTTTTGGCAGTTTGCTGGTCTGTTGATAACAGAGTGCAGTAATTTTCCCAAAGTCAGACTGTGCAAGGCTCAGAGAAATTCCCAAAAATCCAAGAGTTAAATGTTAGGTTGATGACGGTACAGTTATAAAAAGACTTAACAAGTATGGCATATTTGGAAAAGTTGCCAGGAGAAATCCTCTTCTCTGTAAAAAGAACATGGCAACACAGCTTTGTAAAGGTTTGCAAAGTTTTATGTAAACAAACCAAAGTGGAAAGTTTTGGCCCAAACCAAACACAGCATATCAGTGCCCAACACCTCATGCCAACTGTCAAGCACTGGCTTGTTTTAGAGCCATGAGACCCAGGCACCTTAATGGCATTGAGTCAAACATAAACTCCACTGTTTACTAAAGTAATCTAGAGTCAAACGTGAGCAAAAGCCCAAACGGATCAGGAAACAGAACAGTGACCCCAAGCACAGCAGCAAATCTACAACAGAATGGCTTGAAAAGAGAAAAAGAGGGTATTTTAATGTCCCAGTCAAAGTACAGACATCAGCCTTATTAAAATGCTGTTGCAAGAGCTCAATAGAGCTGTGTTTTTTGTTTTTTCATAGGACTGCATGCAGTCACAGGAAAACTTTCTCTTGCACATGAATAACTGTGTGCTTTGTTTGCATTGAATTGCAGGGTAACTCAGGCCTGGGCTTTAGCATAGCAGGGGGAACAGACAACCCTCACGTGGGCGATGACCCCAGCATCTTCATCACCAAAATCATACCTGGAGGAGCTGCTGCTCAGGATGGACGGCTGAGGTAAAAGCGCACACAGCGAGCTACAATAAACACAAATCCAGTCTGTACGCACATACATTCCAAAACCCAAGACAAGAGAAGTGGATGCTTAAGCAAAGCCTCCCGTCTTCTTTTTTAAGTGCAAAGTAATGTAACACAGTACTGTACATAACTCGTTGCTCGTTCAGTCTGCTCAGCTTCAGAGCTACATGTAAGAGCATCTGTCTGTTTAACTCAAGAAAGGCATGCCTTAGCCTAGCTAAGAGTTTGTATTTTCTTCCCCGACATGTTTAAAGGTCTTTTTGCATTTTGATGCCATGTTTAAAAGAAGTAAAGTAAGGCTTAAATATGTTGTATATGACAAATTAGGTCGCACTTTAAACTAACGATATGGAAAAGCAAGTTTAAAATGTGGTTTGTGTGTCAAGGTTAGTGCCATAAATCTCCACACTCTCACTTAATGGACAAAACATGTAGCGGCAAGCTGCAACATATTTTTTGGAAGAAAAGAACTGTTCGCGCCTAAATTTAAATGAAAAAAGATGGAATCCTAATCATGCTTGTTGCAAGAATATGTAATAATATGCATGTTTTGCCACTTTCATAAGAGGATGTAGTACAGAATTTGCCTTTCTGTGGGAAAAAAACAACACTTAGGATCCATTTCTGTGACTGTGCTTTAACACAGACGCATCGTCTTCTTTACACTTGACCTATAAACCTCCATCTGGAATGATGAGTTTGAAGAAGACCTAATGAAAATGCTCATATTTGCTTGAATGCAAGTATATTTTTTGTCCTTGGTCTTTGATTAAGCTACTATCTGCTTATTTTAACGTGGTTGTTAAAAGGTTCTTCCATCAAAGTAACTGATTTATTTATTTTTTGCAGTTAAATGACGGTTATTTGGAATATTTAGTCCCCTACACATACACGTTTAATAAAGGTTGTGCTCAAATCAACACAGTGCATCAATAAATATATACAGATGCTCTGTGGAGGCTGAAAAAAACATTGCATGATAAAAATGTTTTAAATCTTTCCTACATGCAGCCTTGCAGATAATATGCAGCTCGGATGATGTAACATCATTTGCATGAAGATGTCAGCTGTGATTGGGTCCCTTTGGATTTGACTATAGCGATGTATTTCAGTGGTTAAAGCTCCGGCAGCCTGCAAGAATAATTTCAGTCCTATTTACGCATCATCATTTTCATGGCCATAAAATACATTTTGAATACATGAATGGAATCACGAAAACACGGCCCTGGAGGGGGAAAAAATGTGTGTGTCTGAAAATAGCAATTTCATCGCTGAAGATCAGCTTCTCCTATACACACAGGCTGTCACTTTCGCTTTACCTATCAAGTCGTCATCATTTTTTATGAGCGGTTAACACAAAGAAGCTATACTGCAGCTTTCCCCCGGTGCTAAATCAATAGAGCAAGAGATTATACCCTCTTTAATCTTAGTCACTGAGAAGTGGAGAAAAAAAAAAGTCTGCAGTGAAACTGGATCCCCAGCGCGGCTGTAGCTGGAGATTGACTGTTCCTGACCTCGTCTGGTGGAGGATTACACCCAAACTTCTTCACCAAAACAAAAACTCATGCGGTATTTTTTCCTCTCGCGCCCACAGTCTCTCTCTGTCTCTCTCCATTTCTTAGTGTGAACGACTGCATCCTATTTGTGAATGATGTGGACGTGAGGGAGGTGACACATAGCCAAGCTGTGGAGGCTCTTAAGGAGGCAGGTGCTATCGTCCGCCTCTACGTTCTCCGCAGAAAACCAGCAGCGGAAAAAGTCACTGAAATCAAGCTCATCAAAGGGCCTAAAGGTGTGTGCAAGCGAGGACTGGTG
Organism: Diplotaxodon limnothrissa; assembly: GCF_057381915.1. Classification (NCBI taxonomy): domain Eukaryota; kingdom Metazoa; phylum Chordata; class Actinopteri; order Cichliformes; family Cichlidae; genus Diplotaxodon; species Diplotaxodon limnothrissa. Next base: position 15,485,946 of record NC_140605.1, on the reverse strand, counting down.
CAAAGCATCAAGGCTTTTGCGTGGGCTTACGGATGCTAAGCTGTGCCCTCTGGATTTAGCAAATCTACTCTGTGTTAACCTGCACCTCCTTTGCTCACGCTCTGCTCCCCCTTTTCTCAGGATTAGGTTTCAGCATTGCTGGAGGGGTGGGGAACCAGCACATACCAGGAGATAACAGCATCTATGTCACTAAGATCATTGAAGGCGGAGCAGCTCATAAAGATGGGCGTCTGCAGATTGGAGACAAGATCTTAGCGGTCAGTCACTCACATATAATAGCTTCCAGCATGCAGGGACATGTGTTCTCATACATGGATTCGTGTTCACCCGTATGTACACTCACACATTGCGCACATATGAGGCACTGATGTATCAAGAGCCAAGATAAATTACAGCTCTCAGTTTTCATGGTTTGACATTACAGCCATTAATATGTTAACAGATGTGTAGGATGGAGTGAGCCTTAACTACAACAATGCCAGAGTGATTTCTAAGCAGCATTACTGCCACCTGCTGGGGAACACACAGCTCAACACCACCAGCTTCAAAATGGTGCTGTTCCCACTAAATGGTGTCTGAGCCGTTGCTTTAACTCAGAATGGGATGTGGCAGCATCCTTTTGTTCCCTGTGAATTTGTTAAAAAATACATTATGTGTTCTCTCTGTAACCTACAGTTAACACCACGCAGCCACAGTTTCTTTGATTTAACTCTCAATCAGCTGGAACTTGTCATTCCAACTATTTCTCTCCCTGCATTTCCCGTCCACTTTAAAGGTGTCTAAACCAATTTGAGTTTAGCGATTTATACTCTAATTTCTGCATCAGAGGTGTCAAACATGAGGTCAGTGAGCCAGAACCAGCCCTCCACAGGGTCCCATCTGGAACGCTTTGCTAAGTGTGACTGATGCGATTTTTCCACATTTGACAAAGCGTTTGGTTATACTAACAGTAGACTGACTGAATTTGGAGGATATTGTTTTTCTTACGATGTATATGCATTTAAATCAATTCTGTTGTATTTATATAGCGCCAAATCACAACAACAGTCTCCCTGAGGCACTTTACATTGGAAGTTAAAGGCCCAGAAATAGTAGAAGAAAGACCCCAACAATCAGACTACCCTGTGTTGCCCCAAGCACTTGACAACAGTGGGAAGGAAAAACCCCTTTTTAACAGGAAGAAACCTCTAGCGAAACCAGGCTTAGGGATGGGCAGCGATCCACCTAGACCAGCTGAGGGTGAGAGGACCTCAAAAGGTTCAGACTCCTGGATGCTTCATAAAATATGAACATTTTCCAAATGTATCTTGTACCTTATTACAGTAAAAAACAGGGAGAATTTTAGATGTGTATATTTCTTCTAAGTTATTAGGAAGTGGTTTTACTGGCCTGGCACACTTGATATCTCATGGGGCTGAATATAGCCCATGGATGGAAATGAATGTGACTCCCGCTTTTAGACAAAGAGAGATTCTCTCATGGAGCAACTTCACTTAGCGTATTATTCAAACTGGTCTGTGTTACAATAAATCTCTTAAAACTTATTGTTCTACCATTAAAAATTAATGTTATTAACATCTTTCCCTAACATGTATTAACTTTCCACGGACTAAACTATAATTTTGCTTTCATTACTGGAATCTAGCTGCTAAATGTCTCTGTTAAATCTAATCCATGAGTGCTGCTGGATCACACATAATGAAGTCACAGGGGTGACAGCCTTCTTATTTGCACTTTGTTACCTTACCTGTGTTTCCTTGTTTGTTGCGAACAATCAGGTGAACAACGTGTGTCTGGAGGATGTGATGCACGAGGATGCGGTGGGGGCTCTGAAGAACACAGCCGAGGTGGTGTACCTCAGGGTGGCCAAGCCCAACAACCTGTTCCTGACCAACTCGTACAACCCTCCTGACCTCACCAGCAGTAAGCCTCCATCCTTCTGCCCAAATTTCCTCACCCCGTATTAAAGAGAACTTTGAGCTATTAAAAACAAGACCTGCTCTTTTTGTGTTTGGAACAGCTGTCAAAAATAGAACAGAGGGAGAAAAAGTCTTATTAAGTGCTAGAGATGACTGTGGGATTTCTATGAATAGTAAAAGCTCAGTTCAGAACCAGTTTCTACCAGTTTTCTCTACAAAGTGAGAGCTACAAAAATACAAAACACAAATTTCACCAGAAAAAAGTTTCACAAAACACAACAGATGTGATTTTGGGAGACAGAAACTTAATGGAATAGCAAGCTAACAGTAAAAGTCTAATAGCAAACATGTATGTACAGTATTAAAACACGTTACTTTCCCCTTTTCTCTTGTACTACACTGATGAATCTTCTGTTTATTTTGAGCGTGTCTCAGCGTGTTTTGGTTTCTGTCACTTTTGTCTTGTTATTTTTCCCCCCAAAACACAGATTTGTTTTCCGCTACTTCCGTAGTATTTCCTTTTCTATTTTTCTGGTGTTTTCTTAAGTTGCAGTGCAACCTGTGACCTGAAACCAAGAAAAAAGTGCATGAAAATTGAAGTACAATAAAATCCATGTGCTTGGTATGTTACACCTCATTTGGTTTTGTGCTTATTTTTCCAGCATATTCCCATATGGATACTGAACTTAGCCACCCAAACTATCTCGGATCTGATTACCCGCAAGCCCTCACTCCCACCTCACCGAGTCGATTTTCTCCTGTTCTACACGGCATGATGGGAGATGATGATATTCCCAGGTGAGCAATGATCCTTGAACTGCAGTTTTATCTTGTTTATTTATTATTATTATGGGGGCATTTTAGCCCTATAAAACTTATTTTGTCTCCTTCATCGATTTTTCAGAGAGCCTCGTCGAGTTTTGATCCACCGAGGCTCCACAGGTTTGGGATTTAACATCGTCGGAGGAGAGGACGGCGAGGGGATCTTTATCTCCTTCATCCTGGCAGGCGGTCCAGCTGATCTCAGCGGAGAGCTGCACAAAGGGGATCAGATCCTCAGTGTAATGACAGTTTTCTTCATGTTATCAAGTAGTCATGTAATCCTTAGCAGCACTGGGTCGTCAGGTGTTAACAGTCATGGTGTGTGTGTGACAGGTAAACGGCGTGGACCTGCGTATGGCCACACACGAACAGGCAGCTGCAGCACTGAAGAACGCTGGCCAGACAGTTACCATCATCGCACAGTACCGACCCGATGGTAAAACCACTGAGAGACCTTCTCACAAAGAACTTTATACGTTGCAAAACTTGTTTGAGCAATGAGTCTAAAAATTGGCCTTTAAAATAAGCTTCAAAATCTCTTTTTGAAGAAAATGACTAAATGCAATGGTAGGACTACTTTTTAAATAAGGTGGAAATGTAGGCGATGGGCAAAGAACAAAACAATGACTTAGTAATTTCTCATTTAGATTCTTTTTGAAACAAAGAGATCAAACATCTGCAGCTAAATCCATTTATCCACGCTTCAGCCACTGAAGGACTAGACATGGAAAAGAGAAAGATCTTTATTTTTATTGAAGCAAACATTTTAGGTGTCTGAGAGTAAAATATGGAATCTTATATGTTTGTGTTTCTCTGTTGCAGAGTACAGTCGTTTCGAGGCTAAGATCCATGACTTGAGGGAACAGCTGATGAACAGCAGCATGGGCTCTGGGACGACAACCCTAAGGAGTAATCCAAAGAGAGGCTTCTACATCAGGTCTCACACTAAAAGCAGAAGAACTACCTTTGATATTAGCCTTATAGGATGAGATCAAAGTGGCTCGAGGATACGGTTTTTGGGTTAATGCATCGTTTGACTGCAGCATAGCAGAAATCCACAGCTTTTTATCATTAATAAGAGTGGTTATATTGCAGCATAGTATGGATGTTTCAAATACTTCAAATAATGCAGATTTAGTTCCATTTAATGTTGTTTAAAGTATTTTGAGTCAGAGAGCTAAAAATCTACCTGCACAAAGCCAAAAATATGTCAAGCATATTTAACTAAAGAAAATGTCATTATTTGAACTCAGCCGTCCTTCCACTTGAACGCCATTATGCTGCCAAATGTGTCTGCAAAGAAACATTTGCAAAGCCTCGTTCAGTTGAAGTGTTGAGTTTTGAAAGTCAGAATAGGATCTATAGCCGCAAGAGTAGAAGTAGAAGCGTTATCAAAGGCAATGTATAGTCAGGCTTCAAAGGCACACAATATGAAGTAAGAATAGAGAAATAAAATGACAAGGCGAGCACTAGACATACAAAAATCACAAAAACTACAAGCCTTAAGAGGAAGAAGAATAAAGAGGAAAAATGTAAAGTATCTGTCTGCAAATATGTCTCAGTCAACAGCATTAGAGTGTTTATTATTGTTTCCTGGGCCTTTATATGCATTTAGCTACCATTTGATGTATTCACCGCCAATATTAGATTTACAGGGAGTACCAGCAGGACACCATTGCATTACTGTGTTTACTGTGTATACAACAGGCTCACGTGTTTACTGAAGGTAATCATTTAGAGCAGTCAACACAACGTTACTGAAACGCTCTTTATTTTCTGCGCAGTTAAATAAAAATGTCACGATTAATCCATGGAAACTAAGCTCTACAGCCACACAGCAACCGACCCACATTGAATTTACTCTGAAATGTTCCATTTAAAGATTTACACCAACCAACTTATTAACTATGTTTATTAAAGACAAACTAAAGAGTACTTGTGGTGCAAATTATCTTCAAAATCACTGCAGGTTGCAGAAATACTTTAAGCCAAAAACCAACAAGCAAACATCCAAACACCACATCACACTGCACAGAATACACACTGGTCTTTATAAGAAGTGTGGGTGAGAGGACTAGTCGCTGGTATTCAAGGTATGCTTTGCTTGACCGAAAAAAATCCTGGAAAGAGAAGCAGTTCATGGTTACATTTCACACAGTGTGTTATACGTCCACTGGCACATGGAAAGCAGACGCTGTCAGTCATGCTTTTAAAGCTCATAATTAGGCTAAATCCAATATTTCATACAAATTCTTCTTTTCTGAATAACTGAAGTCGTGCGGGGCACTCAGTGCTAGCCACAGGTGGCTAAAAACAATTATTTTTAAAAATGCCAGTATAGCAGCGTACCCCCAATGTTTTATTCCTATCCGCTTTGTCTTTATGAAAATGTCAAGCATGTTTCTGGTCCTCTCTCTCCATTTAGTCAGCACACTTGTTAAAATTCAAAAATTATTTTTTTAGTACACATCTCTTACAATGTAACGTTTCCAACTGTACGGATGTTTCTGTTATCACGATGCACATTAAAATATACTAAAAGCGCAGTTTTTGGAATATCAGTGGCTTTTAAAAAAAAAAGATATTTAAAGGCTTTTTATGAAATGCCTAATTGAAATCCTCTTTTTCCTTCCAGGGCTCTTTTTGACTATGATAAAACTGCCGACTGTGGCTTTCTCAGTCAAGCACTTGGGTTCAAGTTTGGAGACGTGCTGCACGTGTTGGACTGCGGAGATGAAGAGTGGTGGCAGGCCCGTAAGGTCAGCCCGCAGAATGAGGCTGAAGAGGTTGGCTTCATCCCCAGCAAGCACAGGTCAGACACTTTATATGTAGCAAACTTACTGAAATGTAGAGTAAAGCACTGCAGCTCAGTGCTAATGACAGGTTGTCTCACCTTTGTCACACATTTTTCTTCCTTACAGGGTGGAAAGAAAAGAGTGGTCTCGTGTTAACACCAAAGAGAGGGTACGTTTGTTCATTATAGCTTTCTGAAGGAGGGGAGTTCATTCAAAGTGTGTCCTGATCGGTAAATATCTGCTCTTGTCTCTGTTACAGGACCTTGGTCGGGACAGCTTGAGCACACAAGGTAATTCGGTGGATGCTCTTTTGCATCCATTAAGAGATTAGTAATATGCATTAAAGGTGCAAGTAGCTGGAACTAAAACAAATGTGTGAACAAAGCAGTGTTATCATCACCTTTGCTCTACTCTTGGCATTGCTGATATCTCTAAATGCCTCTCCACTATTATTTGAGCAGATCATTGACTGCCAGATATGAATCTAAGACTTCTCCTTCAGTATTTCCCAGAAGGCTATAATCCAAAGCACACATTACGTCAAACAGTCACGCCTTTAACACCTTGCCAATAATGATATCTCATACATTTGCTGCCACCTTTGAAGATACATCATCTGCCCTGCATATAAGTACAAACACGCGCATGTCGATGCAAACGTGTCATTTGTAAGAAGGCAAAAAGAAACCGAACGCTTCTGTGTTCTCTCACCAGGGAGAGATAAAGCCTCACACAATTATGAGACAGTTACCCAAGTGGAAGGTAAGGTGAAGTCTGTACTTTCAGGCTTTTATACGAATGTTCATTGTTTTGATTTTCTCTTTTGTGAATGATCCCGCTCTCTCTTTATCCTTTCATTCTCTTTATGATAAGTACATTATGCAAGGCCCATCATCATTCTGGGTCCTGTGAAGGACAGGATAAATGATGACCTGTTGTCTGAGTTCCCCGATAAGTTTGGATCTTGTGTCCCACGTAAGTGATTACGCTGTCAGTCTCGGAGACAGATGTGTTCGCCAGTTTTCACTTGCTGCCACCGCTGCACAATGCGACAATATTAAAGCGATGTGTGCGCAGTGCATCAGACAGAGGTGATGCTGAGATTCAAAATGAGGTGCGCTTTCTGTTCTTCATTTGACAGACACCACGCGGCCCAAGAGGGAGTATGAGGTGGACGGGCGAGACTATCACTTTGTGTCCTCCAGGGAACAGATGGAGAAGGACATCCAGAGCCATCGGTTCATTGAGGCCGGACAGTACAACAGTCACCTGTACGGCACGAGTGTCCAGAGTGTCCGTGAGGTGGCTGAGCAGGTGTGCAGCAGCGTGTTGGATAATGGGTTTTGTAAAATGGGATCATTACCTCCAGATTCATTGAGATATTGAAAAATAATGCCATAAAAACCACGGCTTTTAGTACCCAGAGTATGAAGTCAGGCACAAGGACATTACTTAAAGGAACAGTTTACCCCCAAATATATTTACATATTTTACCTCTATACCTGCTTTTTATTCATCTAAATGGGTTTGGGTTTGAGTAGATATGTGCAGACTCGACCTTCTATCATGTATAATATACTAAATAGCACTTGGGCTGTGTGGTGAAACATCAGTAGTAACGCTTCTTTCAGAAACCACAAAATCACAGTTTTTAGGAGCTTGAAGCACCACAAGGCAAATATTTAAGATATCTAATGGCAGATATCTCTTCAAAACTGGTCAACTGACGCAAAACACTGTAGATAAATAATACTAAAAGACATGGGGAAAAAAACTCTTACCCCTTTAAGTATGATGAATCCGTTTGCACTAAAAACACTTTGTGTTTTATAACAGCAATGCTCCGTTTAAGTAATAAGCTCGTTTAAGCTCAATTAACCTACAATATTCATTAGTAAAATAACATTCTATTTTTGTATTTACTTATCATTTCTGTTCTTGCTTGCATGCATGAGCAGCAGGGGAAACACTGCATCCTGGATGTCTCAGCCAACGCTGTGCGCAGACTACAAGCAGCTCAGCTTCACCCAATTGCCATCTTTGTGCGGCCCAAGTCGCTGGAGAATGTCCTGTATGAGCTCAAATCTTCTATATGCATTTAGAAAAAAAATTCTGACAATGATTATTCTTTACAGCTTGAAAGCAGGTATGATTTTATATTTGTTTGATTTGATTAACAGAGAAATCAACACTCGCCTGACAGAGGAGCAGGCCAGGAAAGGAATGGACCGAGCCCTCAAACTAGAACAAGACTTCCTAGAGTGTTTTACTGGTAAGAGCATGCAGCAATCACATGTGCACGAGGTTTGGTTTTAGATTGCACTTAATTACATGGACATTTTAAATGTAAAGTCAACAAAAAAGTAAGCTTTTTTCAATGCACTGTCTATCACTGTATTCTTAGCAGAGGGATTCACATTTAGGTTTTGGCAGAACCAGATGGAAAAACAGGATTTTATGCGTCTGTGTTTGCACTCAAATGTAGGATTACTCATAATCTATTTGATATGGAAAAAAATCATCTCTTTTATCATTACAAGATTCTAGAAACAACAGGCTGACCGTGTTTTGCTGGCGCTCGTACGCACACTTTAGAAGGTGATCAAACTTCCTCTTGTAGCTCTCGTAGATTTTTTTTGTTTAATGCCAACAAATGCCAGCGACCGGGCTCCGCGCTCCCGTTTGTACTGGCACGACTGAACAATCTGAATAAGAAAAGGAATGCCTTTTGGGAGGACTCAGGGCATTTTAACATTTAAGCGATGCATTTAGGGCAAATCTCAGCAGTTGGCAGAATATGAATGCGAGGTTTCACAGCAAATTCAACACTGTCTACAGTTTCTAACAAATCATGAACAGTGGGGGGGTGTGACATTTCATCAACCACTCAAAGCACGTGGGAAACTGTGTAGAACTACTTAGCTGATGTAAATGTGCCTCTTCTTTGATGTCGTACACAGATTGTAAAACTATATTCATAATTGATTATATCTTAAATTGTCATTTCCCCTGTTTCTCTTTATCCCCACGCCACCACCCAACCAATGTTTCAATTTCATCTCCTGTCTTTGCTCTTTTCTCTTAATTTCCTGCTGCCTGTGTCATTTTTTTCTTTAACCCATACCTCGTTCTATTTGTTCTTTTCTTTTCTCTCCTTCTGTCGCACATGCTGTGTCCCGCTGCAGCTGTCGTGGAAGGGGACAGCTTTGAAGAGGTCTATCACAAAGTAAAGACAGTGATTGAGGAGCAATCAGGGCCTTACATCTGGATCCCCACTCGGGAGAGGCTGTGATGCTGCACCCGCTCGACCACCCCTCCCTCACAACCACCGATCGACCGCCACCCTTCACCCTCACAGCCAAGCCAGCCTCGCCTGCCTGCCTGTCTGTCCTCCAGCAAAGTCAGTGCTTAGGCAATCACTGAGAATGACACAGAGAGATAAACGCATACTAAGACAAAACACAGCGACACCGCGAGGCAAAGAACGATACCAAAAAATAAAAAATAAAAAGGAGAGAGACTCTGACACAGATGTAAATGCAGCGATGTATAAAGAGACTGAGAGAAAAGACTAAACCAGTATCCCACTATAATGAAGCCAACCCAGTTCACACTTTGCATTAAAATGCATCTCGGATACACGAGTGGACAGCTCTAGATGCAGCTGTGACTGCACCCTAAACTGGGTGCTGGTGGGGGTGGGGGGGATGCAAATATCCAAATCACAGATAATAACTTGTGTATATGTAATGTGTTTAACCTGTGTTTGGATACAGGTGCACTTTCCCACCAGATAGGGAGCAAATGAAGTGACTATTTCAGGCGGATTTCAGTTGCATTTTGATGCTGGGTGTGAACTGCAGCCCACGTCACCTGGAGCTCAACACAGCAGTCTAGATGTATGTGGACATGAGACATTAATTCTGAGCAGGGCTCGAAAGAAAATAAAGGATGACCTTGCAGAGATGGACCCTGAGGTGCTATCGCCTCACCTACAGAGCCATCTCGAGTCTCATGCCGACATTGAACACCTCAGTGCACCGATGTCTCAGATGGAGGTCCCCCCTCACTTTAAAAACAAACAACAAAAGACAGTGGCCACTCTTTTTATATCACCTCCTGGCTTTCTGTCCTCCTCGTCCTGCCACCTCTGCCTTGTTTCAGGACAGGAACGGGGAAGACCGAGAACAGGGGCCCAGATCCAGCTGAGTCCCACGTGACCAGGAGTCCTTTCTCAGCAAAGACCCGCTTTTTTTTTCTTTTCTTTTTTTTTTCTTTTTGTGATTCTCATCTTGGTTCTGGGTGTGAACTCAGAATAACACCTCAGAGGCCAAGACTGACGTTTGTTCGGGTCACCCCATGTTGAATATTGCAAGGCATTATTTAAAGGCAGTTCAAATAATTATATTGCTAAAAACCTCATACGCTGAATTTCTGCATGCATCCTCAAAGACAACGGAGAGAGAAGAGAAAAACAAAGGAAGAAAATCGTGATAATAATCTAAAGGAAGGAGAAAAAAGTGAAGGAGTTTGGTTTTTTTAGCATGTCTCAAGAAGAGAAGAGAGACATGATCATGTGATTATGGTCATGAGAGGCCAGTGCTGAGCATACTAGATGCTCTGGCGTGTAGTTTAGCCTCAACTCTCTTATGCACACAAACACACTCATGCACCCACACACACACACCCTCACTCCCTTACAGCGGCACACACACACACAACCGCACACACACACAGACACACAATCGTAGGGTCGTAAACTCAGCTGTAACCTAGCACACCTCTACAGGCGGATTGGCTGTTCTGACCTGCTAGTCAGCATCCAGGATGAATGTTATCTCTCTAGGCACAAACAGCAGAGCTCTTAGCTTCATCGCACCACAGCAAACTCATCGGTCATTCTTCCAAAAGATACCCCCCTTCCCCTGCCGCAGACGTACACACCGTCTCCAGTGGTCGCAGTTAAAAGCCATGGCGTATGTGTGTGTAAGTGTGTGTGTCTGCGTGTGCACGGTGGTGCTCGTTCATGTGCGGGGACTCCTCTGTGTGGGAGGAATATGTCCTTTTATCCGTTCTCTCTCTTCCAGTTTTCCCTGCTTCTTTCTCCTTCCCGTGTCCACACAAATTAAAGCTAAGTCATGTTTAACAAATAAATAGCCTATATATATAAATATATATATATGCATATATATCTTTTTTATGACAATTTCTAACGGGATTAAGTCTGTAAAAAAAATTAACATTTCCAAATAATATTCCATTGATTCTTTTTTTTTTTGGGGGGGGGTAATATTGCAGTTTGGTTTTTGAATTTACACACAATCCCATTTTTCATGTTGCAAAGCGCAGCAGAAAGCTACACACAACTAACTGAACCATTGAAGTCAACGTAAAGCAGACCTCACACTAGAACCGAGAACACACGACGTGTTCTCGTACGCGCTGAAGACAAACTGAAACACGTGTGCAATGCAGCTGCGTGCGTCTGTGTGACTGTGTGGGTATGTGTTTGCCGCTTGTGTGCGAGAGTGGCAAGAAAGCGCGTGTCGTGTATAAAATAGAAGCGATGCTATATGAGAACATCCATCCTTATGGTTGTAATGTGTGTGTGTGTGTGTGTGAGTGAGAGAGCGAGACACGCACGCGAAGATGTAGTGCAATACTGCTATGATGTTATGCAATGAAGATGGTTTTATGGGTCTAAGATTTAAACTGTATAAAGTTTGCACTGACGGCATTATATGCTACAGGTATCGGCGGGATAAAGATGGCGAGCGAAAGCAGGAGGACCCCATGTCAAGATTTTAAGAGCATGTGTTTTGTATTTACTTATGATTTGTTCTGAATTAAAAGAGTAAAGGTGGAAGTATCGATGGAAGTGACCATTCATATTTATATTTGTTTACTTTATGCTCACATGCTTCTGTTGGCTCGGTTTGGAATAGCTGAAGCTTGTGAATGACGACTATCAATTTCTGTTTGAAATACATATATATATATATATATATATATATATATATATATATATATATATATATATATATATATATATATATGTATGTATGATTTATTCAGAACTGTCACCAGTTGCATCACCTGTCTGTATATTTTTGTATTTTTTCACATTGAGAGAACTCTCGGGTCTTGGCCAGAAATGCTGTAAATATGTTGTTGGAGTGCCGTGTGGGTTTAGGTTTTAGCCGTTCACACTGCTGAATTGGTGCAAGTGCAGCATCCATCAGAGCCACAGCCCAGTTTCTAACTGCTCAAACACAGAAACGACACACGCAAGGAGATATCAGCACGTCCACACACATGCATTTAACATTTACACATAGAGAGAACTCACGGAAACTACGACACACCGCGACACATCCATGAATTGAACAATATGTTTTGGGTTTCTTTATTTGAGGGTTCAGTGTATTTCTTAATATCTCTCTCAGCCATCCTTATCATAGTGTGATATTCCTTATAAAGTATATGAATTTTTACAGAAAAGACTGATTACAAAGTTACAACAGAGTCAGCTGATGCAGAAAAATATATTTAACAATGACAGTATCAAGCAAAATAAAATGTTCCAGTTCAGTGAAGCGCTTGTTGTAAATTAGCTATAAAATAATAAAAATTAATTTAAAAAATGCTTTCTGAAAATGGACTCAGCAGCCTTCTTTTTTTCCTTTGTTTGCTTGTTCCTGTTAATAGTTGGACTCCCACCCCAGTTCCACAGGTGAAGAAAATAACAGTCCGGCCAGAGGAGGGCACTCATTCTCCATTTACAGCTGCTTACACAAGCTCCACTCAGATGTATTTGCACAGACTTGCTCTGGCTCTTATTTGCTGGTTGCTTCCCCACCCTGCCTTCACTCATCGGGGGAACCATTTTCTCTTTAGAAAAGCACACAATCACGAGGATCCCTTCTTTTGATCGCATGATATGCTGCAGTGCCTGACTGTGTGTAGGTAGACATTCAGATTGCGTGTAAGGCCGCTGTGATGCTATATCCCTGTGATTGCTTAACCTCTTTGGATTAGAAACTCGCAAATGCCACGTTTATTTATTACCTGAGCTCGTTCTCTTCATGAACTCTGAATTTATTTCTTATTATGCAGCCACAAATTAACTATCGCCGCCAGAAAGCTTTTACAGTTTTTCTCAAATGCTAAAACACATTTCACAAACGTTACCACCAGGTCCCCCAATGTCCAAACACAACACCCTTCTCTAAAGCTACATAAACACAACCACACCTTCCCACTGCAAAACTCAAACTCCCACACCAAGAGAGCAGCTCGAAGCTGTCAAAACTGTAAACACTATACACAGCATTACACACTACAGCAAAACAATTGAAAACACAATGCTCAATTTGTGAGAAGGTTCTTTGTTCCATAACTGCCAATGCATATTTTAGAAACTATACAGTAACGGATCGTCGTAGATCTCTGCAGAGGATTAGGCATTTAGATTTGTGAGTTTCATATGAGTAGTATAAATCTATAGAAAATCCTGCATGTACGTACACTACTGTAACACAACTCAATGCAAAAACAGAATCTATTGCACACAACAGTAATCTTGAAAACATGAACAGGGTGTGAAGTTTTTTTATTTACGTTATTCACACCACACACACACCACAATCACTGTGCGGCATCATGTCGCTGAGCTGTTGCTCGCATCTCGTCCGTAATGATGGTGCGAGGTTGTCTTGCTCTCCCTCCTGGACCTTCTCCTCTCCCATGTTGGCCTTCTCCTCTTCCTCGTTGGTCGCTCCTCTTCCTCCTCTCATTTGAACTCCTCTTCCTCATTGGCCTGCTCCTCTTCTTCCAGGGCCAGCTCTTCTCCTTCCTCTGCATCAAATTCCTCTTCCCCTGACTCTGCCTTCATCCATTGTGTTTGTTTGGAACCTTCAGCATACTGTGCACTCTGAACTTGCTTTTACATGTGGGTACAGCATTAGCAACAAGTGTCTTCAATTTTGAGTCATTGTGTGTAGTGAATGACGCCAGGTGTGTTCCCTGTGTTCAAAGATTGGTGACTGTGGCAAGCATTTTGCATCACATGGGCTTTCATTTGAGGATATGAGCAGAGTTGTTTTGCAACATGTGTTTTAGCAAGGAAAAATGTGTTTAGATTTATGAGTACAGAGGGTTGTGTTTTGTGAATTGTGTCTTCATGTGACATGTGTTTATGGTACTGGAATATGGTGGCTACATTTAGTAAATGTGTTTAGACTACTGGTCATTTGGGTTACAGGATTGGCTTTTGTGTTTTAACATTTGAGAAAAACTGTAAGCTTACTGACTTGCCAATGGGCAGGTCATTACAAACTCCTGCTGTGCAACCAAGCAACCCACTGAACTTTTGTTTGTGCTTGTGTAAATCCCATTTTCCCTAAGATATCCCAGCTTTGAGCAGAATCAAAACATATCACCTTTGTAGAGCTTAATAAGAGTTACTGAAAGAAGTTAAGTGGTTTAAATTACATTTTATCTCAAACCACTTATTCGGTTCCTGAAATACAGAACATTGTTATTCTATCTGACCCGAGCCCAGTGCCTGATGCATTATAACTACAAGTGACAAACAGAATCAGGCAGAAGGATGAGAGAACATCCATCAAAGACCTTAAACAGGATTCGAGCTGACAAAACGGTGAAGTCTTACAGCCATCAGGTTACTAACATCCACATGATTCTGTTATCCTCCTATCAGTCATCATGTCTACTTCATGTACCAAGGCACGCAATGCATATACCCACAAGCTGGTGTAAGAATGCACAGTTGGACTCTCGAAGAAGCCAGATGCCTGACAGATGGATAGATGCGGGGAGAGAGAAGAGGGGGGAAAAAAACAACAAAATTAAGTTGCTTACTTCAAAGTTAGAATTTGAAATTTCCTCCTAATTAAGAAACCGACTCTGTGAATAAACTCTCTCTTTAATCATTAAAGTGATTCATGGTTTGCAACCCTGATTCGCAGATGTACAAACACTCCAGTGCATGTATCCCGTCTTACTGCCAGGATGGGAGGGGGGGGGTTCCTTTTAAACAAAAAAGGGTGCTATGATTTACCAATCACTCGGACCCAAAAGCAGCACAAAGTCAAAGGGAAAACGTCTAAAAGATTTATTGACTGAGAGATGGTGGACTGAGTAGAGGCTGAGGAGTGAGTAGTCTTTAAATGGCGAGCTGGAGAGTAATGCATTGAGCAGCGAGGCAGTGATTGAGCAGGGAGGTGGGCGAAGAGAATGGTTTGGTGGTCATCTGTCTGCAGACAAGCAGATGACAGTGAGCAGACAGGCGATTTGGCACACACAGGAGGCTCAGCGGAGGTGACCGTGCGATCTGCCTCGGAGGAGTACCGAGGGGTTGGTGTGCCGCTGAAGCTGACTGAAAGAGGACGTGCAGGTGTGGCGGCCGCAGGGACCTCGGGCAGGGAAAGGAGTGGCCATGGCCAGGGAAACGCAAACACACAGAGATACACAGAAACACCCACAGAAACAGAAGGGAGAATGCAAGAGAGACAGAAACACAGGGACCAAACCAGATTTCTGGCAGAGCCACGACAGAGGGATGAGGAATGAACGCTTCCAAATGTAATAATTAAATCATGCCAGTTATTAGAATCAAATTTCTCTCCAAATATGAAGAATGTGAAATCTGGTGGAAGGAAATTAATCGTTAGACTGTTTGATCTTATAACTCTGTGCAATGGAGCCTATAGTCATTATGAGTTGCAAGTCTGTCGCGTTCCACCGGCAATTATTCACAGCGGGCTTCAAAATGGGCCGATGAGGGAGCAGTGCCTCTTTTTACCTGTTGCTGTACAGAGCTGCAGTGACATTGCTGGATTTGGATGAAAGAACAGCTGACGTGCGAGTGCTGGAAAGAAGATTCAACTGAGAATATTTTTTTTCCTAGGTATTCAAAGCAACCTCCAAACCTCTGAACTTCTGTACGGGGAAACCGGTGAAGCATTTCAGTACAACACAAGCTATCGCACAACTCAAAGCCAAAAGCCTTCAGTGGACCTGAAGGCCCCCTCCTGTGGTCTTCCTGGAACCTTTACTTTTAGTCCTAACTTCAGCAGGGGTAGCCTTACGAAAACAGTGGGATATTTTCAGTAGACAGGCCCACTTTTTTTCTTCTTCTTTGTTTTTTTTTTTACAGTTGCATGAGCTGTCAGAAAGGCATGCCTGTATTCGTCTGAACAGCTGTAACTCTTTGGTTAAGCTAATCCTCTTACATCTACATGATAATATAGCAGGCATCCAGGAGTCTTAAAAAAAATTCACCAGGAACAGTCAGCGATAGGCTTGCTTCACCGAGATGCTTCAGTCACACAGCCAAACATACGGCTCTAACAGACGACTGTCAGTATCATTTGTTACCTTAATTACAACACGACAGCGGCAGCCTGAAGTGGAGGATCAAACGCAGAGCCATTCCTCCTCGTTCATATTTCATACCAGCCCGCTGTGTTTGACTGATCCCTTCTTCTCCTCGTTATGCTCTCGCACCCCCGAGGCCCCACCTGGTGCCAGCTTAGCTGTTTGTGCAGGATGACTTTGAGTTCATTGCTCAATTGTTCGTGTCTCTATTGTTTATCACGTGCCGTATTAGTAAATCTGGATGATGTCAGTTTGGATGCTTCATTGCTCTTTATCCATGTATCAGACTGTCTGCATGAAAATGAGATGATTCATCCTCAGACTGATGATGGGCAGGGTGTGGTGCAGGATTTTTGCCATTACGATGACACTTTACACCGGTGTGAAAACAGCTGTCATCCCAAATCCCTAGACCAAGATAATAACTCCTCCTGCAGTTAAGTCTAACGGGTTCCTTTGCTTTTCTCTGAGTCTTAAGGGCTCATTTAAAACACACATACACACACACACACACACACACACACACACACACACACACACACACACAGACACACACAGTGCAGTCAAGACAACCATCAAAAATATTTGTATGTGTTTTTTCCCCTTGTTTCTTTTTGTGATAATGATTTGAAATGGATTGTGATTTTACTTCTCTTGAAAAAAGAGAAAAAAACCAAACTGAATACCCATGCGCACCCAATTAAAGTGAGGAAGGGCGGTTTGTGAGAAATTTTACCTCGTGCTTATTTAGCCGAAAAACAGCGACGTGGAGAAGATTTTAATTTTGCACCGTGAGGTTTTGCCAACCCGAGAGAACGAAAGCGATTTCAGAGTACAGCCTTGTGGTGTCACTTTTACTAAGCTGCATCTGCAAAAACAGAGCTTAACCAGTGAAAGCTTATAATGTCACCTGAGCCAAATGCACACGTTTCATTTTGTAGTATTAGTGATGAGGTACGATGCCATTAGGATGATGGCCCACAGAAACATGCCAGCATTTGCATTTTTAAATTTCTGCTTAATACCCCCGTTTGCCTACTGAGGAATACACAAAATACCAAATGCACACGTGTACAGCTGGAAAATAATAGATAATGAAAGCATGCAGACATTTTAGGGCATTTGTGGATGGCTCCTGTTCTGTTGCTTCAGAAAAGGAAGAGAAGCAGAGCTGAAAATATCCGATTGTGCAGTGAGTCAAGATAGAAGCTCGTGCGTGGCTCTGCCAGTAGAGCTTGGCTTACAAAATGTTAATGTGCATTTTTACCACTTGTTCCTGATGTGTAAATAGCTCTTTAGCTCATTACATGCTCTGTGTCATTATGTCACTGTGAAAACAATTTAAGACCGTTAGAAGTTCACATCTACTGAATGTCAGGCTGACCGGACTTAGACAAACCTGAGGATGCTAAAGATCAGCTAAAGTTTGATCTGCTATTGACTGCAAGGTGATTTGACATCCTTGGACCATCAAATGATTAGTTAAGTGATCTTGAGCAAAATCCTGAATGCCAGACTTTTAACAAGCCAGGGTTTTGCTACTTTTTTTTCCTTCCCAATACTGACATCAGACTGAATCTCATAATTTTAGAGACGTTAAATGTAAAACCACAAAAATAAACTTAGTAAAGGAAAGAAAAAGCGGAGAAAGGGATACTTCAAATCAGCAAATTAAGTCGATTACCTAAGATCCACAGACGGGTCCAGATTCTGGGTCTGAAAGGTGAAGTGCATTTAGTCTGCATTCTTTCTAATGGCCACCAGGGAGTAATCGCTCTCATTTTGTTCTACAAACCTCTATGATCAAATTCTCCGACTTCTCCCTTAGTTTAATACCTCCATAAACATTTACCTGGTGACTTTCTTGTCTCAATTGCTAGTTTGAAGTTCCATCTAATACAGCAAGGTGTCTATTTTGTAAATGATGGTGCTATTTAGAGTAAAAATGTATGATTAAGCCGAGTACGCTTTAGGGTGTGGCTATACTTGTGAGTGACAAGTTGCTACTGGATAAGCAGTGTTTTTGGTTTCTCAGACTTGGCTTCAAAAACCAAGATGTGGGCAGTGTGGCTACATTCATGCTTTATATACAGTCTATGATATCACCAGTGTCAGTGAGGTCAGTGAGATACATCACATGAGCGATGTTTTAAAAACAAATATTTCAGTTTTCCACTTTTTTTTTTTTGACACATTTTACACAAAAAAGATAGAAAGCGGTCACCTCAAGGCTAATGCTGAGGGAAAAGTCAAAACACCGCTGAGGTCGGTATGATTTTTTGCTTTGTGGCGGTGATTTTTGCAGCTTTACATCCAGTTTTCATTCTAGACCGAAAGGACTAACCAGCTGACAAACTAACAGCTTCGGTGAATTCTCTGTGACCGTGAAGTGTCATTGCTTTGCCAAAGACAGTAAAATGACCTGCTTTGAGTGCGTTTTTACATACAACATCAACACCGTTAGAAGTCTGGCAGGAACGTTTTTATGGCTCCATGACATTTATCCAAGTACATCTTCTGCTCGCGTCTATGTTTGAATCCTCAAAACAACTAGCTCTACTAGTCTCACAAAGCTCTGCATTTCACAGGTTTTGAACATTTCATGGCAATCACTAAAACAGGGATGACATTCAGGTGTCCTAACTAAGCGGCGTCGACAATAAACGGGGTGTGGAAAAAAACGCGGCTGACAAATAGCTTTGTTTTCTACCTTTAGTGGGTCATTCTGGTCTAAAGGCTCCTCTGGCTCACACTCTGGAGGTCTTAGAAGTTTTAGATTTATATTTTAAAGACAAATTGAACTTCACAAGGACATTTCTCATTTTATGTTTTCCTGTTGAAGCTCCCATTGCATCTTCCTGCTGCAAGAAGAAGAAGAATTTCATGCATTGAATACAGTAAATATGACAGCTTTGATGATATGGACACCCTCAAGCGGCATCTGAATGCATGCTGTCTGGACCCTCTGACCACTTACTGTATATAACAGACAAACAAACAGAAATAAAGTTTGACGCTTAGCCTATAAAATGTGCAAAAGGCTTTGTTACTGAGTCGGGATGAGTTGTTGACTTTTTGCTTGTACGATATTTGCACTCCAGTGAGATCCACAGAGATGCAGACAATGCTTTTTCTAACATTTGACCTTTATATTTTCCGAACAACTTTCACAGCAAGTAAACAAATACTACTGTTGTGCACACGATATGTAGAATATAGACCCCTTCTCTTCATCATGTTCACATATAGCTCATTACAGACGTTTGCACATCTTCACAATCCATCCTCTGACATTTGTATACTCAGGTTTTTTGCAGCTGAGACTTGACCTCTGACTCAACTGTCCATTTTTCTTCTTCAGTCTTTCTCTCTGGGACACAGCAGATCCTTAACCTCGGATTTTGGGTGATATACCATGTGCTGTGTTGTCAGTGGGCTGGATCATTTGATGGTTGGAAGTGGATGTACAGTAACCCAGATGTTTTACTTAATTATTCTGCTTTACAGACATTACATCAACAACAACAAAAATGAAACAGCTGACCCCAGGAGAATGGGAATTGCTGGTCTCGCCCTGCCCAAATTAAGCATTGGTCTGGCCTTGTTAGCAAGCTTGAAATGCTAATGTCTGATTTACATTTTATCACTTAGATTTAAAATATGCATTTTCTCTTGTTTATGCCGCTGTCTTTGCCAGACTTCCCAGAAAAAACAGCCATGAATTAAATAAGAAAATAGGTTGTGCTCAAACACCAGTGCTGTGATTTAGCAATGTTATTAGCTCTCTTGATATCACACTGTGGTCAAAATGACTGAACTTACAGAAGAACGAGCGGATCCGTGGCACATTTCATTACTTAAGTACTGGCACATCTCGTGGAAAGATGCGCTTCAAAATGGACAGAGAGATGGTACAAATTCATGCACCAGATTTCTAATGCTATTTTTTTTTTTAAAGAGAACACAACTTCTAATAGCCAAAGGCCATATTGCAGAAAAGTTGCATCATGAATCAGGTGAAGTAGTACTGAGCTGATCCATCATCATTTCGTATTCTTTAGCATTTCAGACCTTAGCTCGATTCCATCATACTTACATACATACAGGTTAATATCCCTCCCTGCTCCTTAAAGGCAATAAAGGCTCAAAAATTGTCCTCTCTGTTTTGTCCAAACACACTGATTTCTTATTCATGGGGATTAATTCAAGGAATATTGGCTGGAGTCTGATGGGCTGGATTATAAGTACCGCCAACTTCCTGCTGATTTTATCTACAGCACAGTTTACAAAAACTGCATGCCAGCGTTTGCAATAGGACGGAATTAATTGTAGTGTTGGAGTCAAGACGCTCGTGAAAGTAATCTAAGCGACACCGGAAATCGTGTTACATTATTGTCAAAATAAAAGCATTCCAGAAAAAAAACAAGATACCAGCTGAGTGCGAAACTGAGATGCGCAAAGAAATGAAGTGCTTCCTATACCGCCATGTTTTAAGATATTTTTATTCAACAAATGTGTGAAATTACAAACATGTTATCAAACAGACACCAAATATATTAGTTTGCAAATAGGAATTTATTTGTCAAAACAATGAATGGTAAGTTGTGAATCATGTAAAGGTCATATATTCTCTATTTAGTTCTCTTTTTTCCCCAACTTGCTGGTTCATTCGTATAAAATGTTATCGGCCTATATAATTTTATTTTGAAGGTGCTTGCCGGAAATTCCATAACTTTCTTTTGACCTACGCTTTTGACGCTGCTGTTATGGTAACGAGAGTGGGCGGAGCTTGCCCGTGCCATTCGACTCTGGGTTTGATGCGGTGTTGAAGTCCTTGGTGACCAGCTTACAGTAGTCAGAGCCACGAGCGCCCAACTTTTGATATCCAGCGCACATTCAGTTCGCTGACTTACTCAGAATACAAAGTAGACGTTTTCTTCCAGTTTCAGTCTAATTTTTCGAGTAAAACCAGGCCAGCTTAGACCTGTCGCGCAATATATCCCCACCACCTTTCGTTGGGTTTTTTCCCCCCCCGCAGCCAAATAGTCTGGTTGCTGAAGGAATTAAAAAAGGAAATTAAATCAGACTTTTTTTCCTGGATATTTTTCCCGAACGTGGAGATGTGGAAGAAGGTATGAAGCGACTGCTATGTGAGGACTAAATGTGTATCTAACAGATATGCAGTGAGGTGCCCTGGTTGCAGTCTGCTCGGTCATCGAGCTGAGGGGGGAGAATCTTTCTCTTTTTTAGGGGGAGAAGTCGTGTGGTGCACAAAGAGCTTATTAAGCCGAGCATACAAGTCTTTTTTCTTAACCATGCAGCCCGTGTGCTGACAGAGGGCTGAGCCTCACGAGGAGTTGCAGCACCGCGGTTTGTTTCTGCCTGTGTGTGTGTGTGTGTTTTTTCTAGACTTTCACCACAACACAAAGTTGGACAAGTTTTGAGCCTGCTTATAAACGCTCACTGTCAACGGAGCCACGTACGGACAGGCGTTAGTCAAAGTGTGCTTTCTCTCTGCGGCACAGTGTTGAGGCTTTTACTGAAGTCCAATTTAAATGCGGACTGGTTTTCGGTCAGTGGGTGCACAGCCGAGCTGCCAGTCGAGTGGCTGCCAGCGCCACTTGGTTTTTAATTCAAGTCGATTCATTTTTCACCTTCTGGTAACGACACCATGGAGCTGATATACCAGAGCATTGTCCTGCTGGGGTGCATCTTCCTGGACTGGGCTCTTCTGTCGACTGCAGATGAAGGTGAGTGGTTTTTTTTCCTCTTAAATATTTATTTATTTTCATATTATTATTATTATTATTATTATTATTTTCTTGACGTGCTGCCCACACTTGTCTGGGTGAGTGAAATGTCCAATTAGCATCACATCCCGTCTCTTACCAGCGGGAAGTGTCGTAAAACCACAATGCATTTTAAAAAGCATGCTGTGCAAAACACCACACAAGTCATTTTTTATCCAAGTTATCGCAGAAAAATCACGGCCACAAGCTCACTGTTACTGATAAATAGCAGTAAGAATGTCACTGTAGACACTGTGTTTGCAAGAAATGGCTTTTTTCTCCTCCATCTGGCAGTGGATTGTTTAGTTTGTTTTGACAGAACTGTGTCACCGTGGTGCCAATCAATATTGTTTTGTTTTTTTTTTGTTTTGTTTTTTTACAAGCTCCTTGTGGCTTCAGAAAGGCCATTTCTAAGACCAGCTCACTATTGTTTTTTTCTTCTTTTTTCACTTTTAAGTCATCACAAGGTTCCCACTCTGCTTCCTGGGGGATTATTAACCAGCTTACCTTAAAATCAATACTAAAACATTCAGTGGATAGAGGCTAGTACAGGCGTGGTGTGGTTTTAGTGGGTTAATGTAGAGTGCTTTTAAACTTTTACATTAAGCCCTGGAGGGAAAAAGGAAATCAAAACAACAAAAAAAAAAACATCTCACATTTCATATCAAATGTGTAATCTGGATCATAATTTCTATTCAGTTCTGGCAGCAGGCTTGACATTAACAGGCAAATTGTCCTGGATCAGCTTTGTGAACCATGAAGGGGGAGAAACAAGGCAGCCTGAAATTATCTGTCATAATGTTAAAGAAGATGATGGTTTCAAATGGTCTGGTTTTTACAAGGGAGTATAGCTCCACATCATCAGCATAACAACAGGGGCAGTGTCTGGATAATTTGCTTAATGCAAGGGTGGAAGAGTAACTCTGAGTGAGCCACGCTGACAAAAAGCAGAGGAGGCTGAGTGTTTATTTGTTCCTAGTCTTCTGACACGTCTCTGTCTTATTGTGACATTAATAGGGACGTTTCGGCTACGCGGAGGGTACTGCAAACTGATTTAAGTTTGTTAAGGCTGCTGCCGAAACATCTCTCTGCAAAAGCCATTTATAGAAAATGGTCTTTGGAAATAATAGGCCTGTGTTTACCGAGGATCAAAGGATCACAACTGGGTTTCTTTAAGAGCTGTTGAACTGCAGGGTCTTTAAAAAGTACCTTACTGCTGTGTAGGCTGCTCGCTCCTGTTCACCTGCGAGGACTACGTTTTATTCCACGTTGTGCTTTTTCGTTTTTGGCACTGCTTATAACTTTGCACACAGCACTGTAGTCATATTTGCTCACTGGCTCACAGCTAGTATGTTTATTTCCCTCTCCATCACTTGTTGGCATTAGTTAATCAAGGCGAAATGACATGCAGTCTATATATTAAGTTAAAGCAAAATGCTGGCGTTTCTCTTGTAGTTTCCCAACACGTGCTTCTTCAGGTAGTTTTACTAATTTTACCATTATTCACCCCCCTACCCCCCGCAAAAAAAACCAAACAAAACAATAAGGCTATTAAAAAAAAGCCCACTTTTTCCTGGGTATTTCCATTCCAATCGAAAACCGTTCTAAACAGGAACTCCATGTACATGCATGACTTCACATATACAGTGCTGTGAACACAAATCTGTCAGCTGCATCTGGTTTGAGGTCTCAACCCTCCCTTCTTACTGAGGCTTCCAGTTTGGCTTCATGCTGTACATACACATGGATGTGGCGTACATGACATGGCCCGCAGTTTTATTAAAGGGCTTTTAAGGATTGGATTTGCCACTTGTGCACGCACACCCGTCACATGTAGAAGTTAAATTACTGCAGCTACCGAGAGCCTGAATTCTTGCGGGGAAAACTTTGTTGACTTTGTATTTTGAGAGCGTAGTATGGGATTTTCCCAGACACTTAATTTTGGTCAGTTTTCTGGGAGTTCGGAATTTGGCCGTTAGAGGAGCTGGAGATTCTCCTCCAGCTGGAGCAGCAGGTTTTTTGCAGCTGAGACTTGACCTCTGACTCAACTGTCCATTTTTCTTCTTCAGTCTTTCTCTCTGGGACACAGCAGATCCTTAACCTCAGGCTCTGTGTGGGAGGTGACGTCCCACATGTTTTTGGTGTCAGAGTTATTGAGCATCTCCTGAATAGCTTGTCAACTCGTCTCCGCTTGACCTTTTCTGCGTATTTGCAAAGATGCTGGTTCCAAACAGGTGCGGCGCAGACAGTGGCGGTGAAGAACTGGCGTGTAGACGGGAGCCGAGGCCTCGTAGCACCTTGTCGGCCGGCTCTAGAACATCTGTGTCTTGCCAAGTGTGAACAAGATGTCTGGTTTTTCGTGTCTTGGGTAATGACCCACTCCTCAGCCGGCACACTCTGGATCACTCCCCCCCCTTGTTCTCCACCTAGTAGGGAATTCTGTAATGAACTGATGGGAGGGCAGATGAAGCTCACAGCTGCCAAATCTCTCCTCCTTTTCCAACTAAAGGATAAATGACTCATTTACACACCACTTGGTTGTTCAGAGCATGGATCTCTCTTCCCTCTGTCTTTGTGAAGATTAAAACACAGACCTTTTGATCAGATAATTAGTTTGGCTGGAAATTAATACCACTCTTTCTTTTTTTTTGGTTGAAATCTGCAGCGAGGATGAACACATACAGGCACACCAGACAACATTTTTGTCTGCCTTCCACAGAAAACACATAATTTACAGAAAATTATAACCACGGGTTTAAAGTATTAACCGCTATTAATAATTCCCACTTATGTACTACAATTTTAAAACATATTTGACTTCATAAATGTAAGCCATAATGACGCCTTATCCTCCCACACGCACACTCAACCTAGAAAGTGCTCATTTTGTTTCTCTCCCAGCCCCTTTATATCTTTCATGTACAATTTCTCTTTCTCAGCAATGCCAAGATGCAGCCGGTGACAGGACCACTGCAGTCTTTTCCACCTGTTCGGGTCCAGAGCTTTAATGATATGCCAACACTTATCACTTATCAGTTATCTCTTCCATCTTGCAATATGCGATGTGGCTTGAAGCCATTTTTGAGTGCTAGTGCACCTCTGTCACCCCTGTGATCATCTAAGAGGCTAGATGTAAATTCTTGATATGAGTAAATGCACTTATTTGGCTTAAATCTGCTGCAACTTTCATAAAATTGGGGAAAATGGATTAATGTAGGTGTGTTTTGTTGTTGTTTTTTCTCTATCCATTATTACACCACTGCAATTCTCCAGCGGGGTGCCATTAAACTGTAATTAAGTAATTAAAGAATGACTTCAGCTAAAAACAAATGAAAACAGTGTGGAAAGCGTGATGGGGAAAGGAAATGGCGTTTATGTTGATTTCATGTATTAATTTGAGGAAGGTTGTGCTCATTGGTCCACACTGATCACTTTACTGGTTCTCTTCTATCCAGAACAACTTGTGCTTTTCTTTCTTATCAATACATCAACTTTCCATGTTAGCCAAGTGTTATTTTTTGTAATCATTTCTACGATTCACCTTCTTTTAATCAAAGTCAACTGCACGTAGGTTTAATTGGTAGTGGAGAAATGGCTCAGTTGATGACTAAATGTCTCTTGAACTTGACGTAAACAGTTTTGAAATCCATGTCCATCTCTCTTGAACAGGAATGGGAAGTACATGTGCAATTGGATTTTTTTTATTTATTTTTTTTACTGCAGCTGTTACTTCCTTATAATTTACAAGTCATCTTTTCACATAATGCACAACAAGAGAGTGCAGCTGCCAGAGTAATATATTTGGCTGAGGCCTGGCTTGTTGGGTTGAAAAATACAGACAGCACTTTTTTAGCTTCTGGCGATGGAGCGAGGAGGGGGAAGTGTCATCCTGTCTCTTTAGCGGTTTCTTCCATATCACTTTCTCAAACCACGGCTACCCTAATGCTAAAGCAGGTGATGGTAACATCTTTTTGTGTGGCACCTGAAAAGATGCACCATCCACTCTCTATTCCAAACAATGAGTTTGCACAGCTACAGGTTGGTGCCTTGGAGGCAAAGCAGTTAGTAATGAAGCCACTTTTAAAATAGTCAACTGCGTCAAAACGTATTGTGATACTTTGTCTGCAGGTAGTCATCTTTATCGACAGAAGCGCCAAGATTTTTCACTAACGAAGTTAATGAAGCTCCTGTTCTATTTTGGTGCAGATGCTTAATTAATGTGATTAGCAGCACCTGTGTTTACCTACTATTTCCTGTCCACATGGCAAATTTTTGCTGAGTAGTAAAGGCACTGAATTTCTGGCATATTGTTAATTATTTCTGAAAAACTAATATAAAATTATTAAACCATCTGTTGAGACTATATCTATTTTTCCTTATAAAATAGGCTAACCCCATTAGCTGACAGTGGTGCAGCTCTAGCTGACAAGTGGTGCATCTCCAAAGTGTTTTGGGTGAAAGTCACATGGAATGGCGAAGGTGAGACTACCCTCTAAAACCCAACGCCCATCATCGGTTTATTCTTTTTCCTCCTAGCTCGTCCAAGGCACAACTGCTGTGATGAATAGCGTAATGCCGCTCAGTCTAATCGAAACCCCAGTGTCTCAAATGGAGAAAGGATGTTTTTTCTATTTTTTTATCCGAGAGGCCTTACTTGAGCCTCAATCCTTTCTTTCACAGACATGTATCCTTTTCTTTTGCTACTCCTTCCACATCCTCTGTCTCCTTGATGTTTGACTGGTGCTATGCTGTTTTCTCTTGCTGACTGTCTCCCCTGCCGTGGAAATGTGGATCGTTTCCCAGAAATCCTTTTAAATGGAACCGATTTTTATAAGAAAGGGATTTGCATTTAAAGCAACCTCCCCCCTCTCTGAAAGCCTGTAGCCCATCATCCTCAGTACCTCAATCCGATGATTAGCTTCCTCAAGAGTTAAACAGGCATCTGAGTGCCACAAGTACTCTCAGTCCGTGTCTCTCTCGTTCCCTTTCTCCCCTCCTCCTCTTCAGAGAGGGATACATATGGCAGCTGGGAGTTGCAGGTGGATGATAGTTTAGCTTGGTGAGAGGATACACCCCCAGCCCATACATCCATGTCAGGCATTCACTTTGGAGAGCCAGTCTGTCCTCCACCCACACGCTACTCTCTGAGAGTGGGACACAATGGGGACAGGCTGCAGCGGAGAGGGAATGAGGCCACAGCCTATCAGCCATAAGCACCAAGGAGAATGGCACTTTTAGAGGGATGGGGGTTCTCTTTGAAGTGAGTCAAGGAGAGATGGGCAGACTGGCATGAAGTCAACGAAATGGAAAGAGCAAGTGCAGTGAGGGCAAGGAGGGTGCAAGTATGTGCACGTCTGCACAGCATATAATGAGCAAAGTTAGGTATACTGCCTATTTGCATTCTTTAATCACACACCTAGGGCCAGATATGAGAGATATATGCAATGGGCTAAATATGTGATTATAATAAAGGGATTAAGAAGGCCTTTAATTAGAAGACAACAACAGAGAAGGAGCTATTTATCTCGGGTCCATCTTTCTCATTTATCTTGCACACTAATCACAGTTCTCATTTGAGGCACACCGAGTATTGTGTTGGAAATAAATCCTTTGTGAAACGTTTCTTCATGCCATTGTTGCACGATACCTTATGATGTTTTTGTCGCTACATTCGAAAATAGAATGAAGTCTTAACGGGGAAGAAGCAACATGAGGCCAGCGAGACATCTGAGGCTGGATGTGCAAGAATTGATTAAAAAAGGCAACCTTGATTTAACAACAAAAAAAAATTCTCTGCTTGAAGCACGCTCCATCAGTAGACTTGATTCCATTCGTGTCTGGGATATTTTTCCTCACTGCGTCAGAGGTTGACCTACATCTTCCGTTTGGCCGTTTTGAGTTAAAATGCAACTCATTTGGTTCGACATCAACCTGGAGAGCACGTGCATATTTGATCCTACCTTCATGCATATGTACACATCTTGAGCGTGTCTCCCAGGTACTGCTTTCATATACCACTCTGAACCAAGTGGGCTCTGCTATATACGGCATAACATAGAAGCACTGCCGTGTAGCTGCCCTCCTACAGTTCTCACACAGCTTAAAGCTTTAAGAGAATGTCATGCTCCAAAATAGAGAGGGTCAAAAAGCATTAAACACTTTTCTTTTTTTTTGCAGCGTGGTATCTTAGTATCTAAATTTCTGTGGATTTGCCACACATGAAAAAGTTCTTTACCTTCTTGTCTTCCTTCATATCCACAAATAGCTGCTCAATCCCATCCAATCATTGCGCTGTTAAACTTTGTCCTTTTTTCTGTCATTGGACAAAAGCGTGGTTTAGCAATTCAAACAGTTTGCAAACTACTGAATCCGCCTCCTAATGAAACCATAATGTAGCTGGCTGAGGAGGCAAAATAATGCTCTTTGTACTCGAGCAAATAGCTCCACATCCGAAGATGAGTTTATCTTTATTCCAGATATATCGGTCACCGCCCCACAAGCAGCCAATTGCAGCCTCGTAGCGGCAATTCGTGGCTCAATGGAAGAGAATTAACTCTCAGTTGGGTCTGTTGTTGGTTGAATGTGGGAAAAGTGTGATGTGTCAGAATAAAAGGGAAAATTCTCGCCGAGAGTCTGTTCTCTTGTATCTTTACTTAGATGTGTCAATCCTTAGATGGTTTATTTAGCTGGAGTCTGCACTGTTAGCTTCAAGCTGTCCACCTCCCACAGCAGATTAGTCACTGGGAGCTGTGAGAGTGAGTGTGTGTGTGTGTGTGTGTGTGTGCATGCATTTTCTTCTGCAATTTCTTCCCCCCAAAAATGAATTGGAGATTCTGCTTTAGTCGAGGCTTTGATAAAAACTCAGTTGTAAGTACAGCAGCAGACATTTTTGGGGCTCGTAGCAAGGTCGTTAGATGCATCACAGCAGTCGATGGCTCTATGTGGGTTTTTAATCTTTTCATCTAGAAAGATTTGAAATAATATAGGTCACCTGTTATATATTATTTTATAAAAGTAAAGATTTGCATGTCTTTTCTCTCCTTTATATATATTTTGCAGCTTCCAAAGCTGTAGTGCATCAATCTTTGTGAATGAAATAGTTTGGGTGTTTTTTTGGTTTTTTTTTTTTTTTTTGTAGTCACGACTAAATGGCACAAAGCTCCAATCATGCTAATAATTAATCTATAGTTATCTAGCTTGCAAACTAGCTTGTCTAATTATTAAAAGACTAAGCCAGCACGGGGGTGGAAGAGTATCCTGCTGGTTAGGAAGATCATCCCAGATTTCGGCGCTGTGTGACTCCAAAGTATCCACTCTGCGGGGGTGCCAGCCTGTTACTGACCCAGACATCAGCCTTCCTGACAGGAGAACAAAAGTATGAATATCCTCTTAAGACACCGAGAAAGTGTTTGAAAACAAGAATGCAATTTGCACCTTCCCCTTTTGCTTTTGTCAGCTCTGGACTTTCAGTTTACGTTCTTCAAACTTTTAAGATGCTGACCTAAATTGAGGCTTGCGGGCATTTGAGAGCAGTGTTGACCACAGCGTAATGGTGTATGGTGGGTCAGTTATAGGGCAATGAAGTGTCTTTATAAACTGGTCACACCTGAATTTGGTCTATGAATATCTTCTGCTCTGGTTAAATAAGCAAATTAATTGCGTGCTGTAGGCCAAATGTTTATGCATGTTTGTAGAGGTATTTTCCTTCTTTGCTGTGATCAGTGTTGGAGTCGTTACTCAAAACGGCAATTATTACACATATTTCACTGAACACTTTTAAGAAAAGTAATGCAGTATGTTACCTAATTACCCCTGGGAAAAATTAATTTGTTATACTATTCGTTACATTACCTACTCGTTACGCTGTAAAATAGCTGAAACACACCGTCTCATAATCACCGTTTAACAATATAAACCTCAGGCTACAACCCCACACACCAACACAAATCCCTAATGAGGACACACATCTCTAAGTTCTTTCTCTTAGTAGAATACAAAGCTGACAACACAACCAAGGGTGGTTACAACCTGACTGCTCATCTGTTTGTTACCTGTTGAAATTCTGTATCTCAAAAGACAGAACTTCAGTGCTGATCCCAGCAGGCAGCATTCACTCAGCTTTCACTGTGGGTTCTTGACTATCTAATCCACACTCTAGATTGCATTGCTATTTTCCTCCTCTGACACTCGAACTGAAATCAGCTGATTGTAGTGCAAATGCAAGACCCGGGATCAATAGGCAGGCAGACTAACAACTCCAAAGAATTGGACTACTTGGAAACAGTTTTCTTCAAGAACCGGTTCTCGATTCCCATCTCTCATCCAGGGTGATTTTTTTTCTGATGTATAACAAACTGAAAATTTGTGACATTTGTCTTTTTGCAGTCAAACGTGCAATTGTGGCAGTTTCTTCTACCAACTCTATCACAGGATTCAAGACCATTTTATACCCAAAGTCAATGTTAGATTGATGTTGTGGATAGACGTGATTTTTGCACGATTTTTTTTAATCTGCTGCTTTGTGCCGCTGCTGCAGCAGCTGGGTTGGAGACACATGTATGATGGTGTCAGTCATAGTGATATGTCAGCAGAGAAGCTCAAAGATTTACAGATTACACCGAGGGAGATATTGCGACAGTTTGAAAAGATTCAACTTTGTGGAAAAAACTTTGAAAAAACACTGTAAACATCATATTTAAATGGATGATTTTTCATTTAGGCAGTTTCTGTATATCTCTGTACTCCAGCAAATATCAGCCTTTGTATCAAAGAAAAACTTTTTATCTAAGGCACAGCTGTGCAGGCTTCCATAACAGAAAATGGTATTGTAAAAGTCTCAAGCACTAAAATGCACCATCTAGTAAATGTCTGTTTTGTAAGATGCTTTGCTTTCAAAATCCTTGATAATGAGTGATAGTCTTTCAAGATCAGAAGCTTGAACTGAAAGATTAAAAGGTGTAGCACCCTCGCAAAAACATACCATGGAGTATTAGGGCCACCATTTGTGCAGTATTAGGGAACAAGTTTTGTTCATTTTGAAAAAGTTTCCAAGTGCAAATTTCAACAACAAAATACTATTTATAGAATAAAGAAAAAATTAAGTCAACTCCTTTAAGATGAATTTATGGCCCAGGTTAGCTAATGTGTTTGCTGTCCAGGGATAGCGGGTCTGTGTCCAGAGAGCCTTGTTGCTAGTTTGGGGCAGTGTACAAAGTATGTGGCCACTACTGCTTGTACTGTTGTTGGTCCTTCAACAAGCCAAAGAAATCAGCAAATATATAACATACTAGAAGCTGGAGCGAAACAAGTGGTAAAAAACAATGAAACATGTCCACTACAGTCCCCGTCTGTGCTTTCCATGCTTTATTTTTATATTTGAAGTTGTTGTTTTTTTTTTTTTCTTTTCATTGCTCTTCCATTCCCGGTGAACTCCGATGTCATTCGTTTCCCTATTCCGGATCACTTGTCAACCAGTCAGCATTTGACAAATGCATACTTCATCTGCTTTCAGCAATGCAAGGTTTTGGAGAACAGTACAGGAGCATGTAATGTGGCTCTAAAAGGAAGGCGTTACTTGTCCTATCATATTTGCATTTGGTGCCCGCTTACAAGTTAATTTGTTTCTTTAATTCAGTTAACTTTCAGTAACTATCCTGTGTAAATAATGTTACATTTTTTAAAAAAAATCAATACTTATAACCCTAATTTCAAGGAGCCTTCCTTCTCTTATCTCTGTGAGTAACAACAGGGAGCGTTCATAAAGAGAAACTAGATCAACATTTTGATGCATTTCTACATCAAAATGTAGGACCATGGCCACCTTTAATTGTCTTTTGAGATACAGAATTTAAGTTAAATTGCATAATATAGGCGATTTGAGGGAAAAGAGAATATGAGTATAAATAAGAGAAGACGAATGAAACGGGAGAATCAAGAAATCAGTCAGCTGACAGGATATACGTTGCAGGTATTTTTTCTGAATTGGATAGTTATTTGTCTCTTTTTTTAAGCAAAAGTGTCCAACCATGGAGGACTTTGCTTTTTTTTTCTTTTCCCTATGATACTTTAAAAGCAAACAGATTAATTTTAAAGAGTGCATTAATCCATTAATCACCACTAGTGGTGGGGTTTCGTAATTATGGTCTCCAGATTTCAGTAAAAATGATGCATGATCTGTTCTGCCTCGAAAGTCAACACAATCAGCCAGCACCAGTAATTTGTCTTCTTTGTATTTTGGGCCTCATCAAGTTATGTGTCTGTCTTTCTAATTTTATACGTTGTACAGTATCCGAAAGCAGAATGGCTTGTGGAATAGCAGAGGTTTTGAGAATTGCACTCTACCCTGCAAAATAAAAAAAAAGTCTCATCAAGAAAATCTTTTTAAGTTTTCCTTTGTAATTCATTCTTTCTTTTATAGGATTCTGGATCAGGAGGCCACTAGGGAGCTGGTGCAGCCCGCAACAATGTTCTCAAAAAGCCTTTCAGTTTTTCTCAGACTTGGGTTATTTTTGAAGTAGACTTGAGAAACTGTTGCCCATAATTGGAAGTAGCAGGAGGTGAATTCTCACAGTGGCAGATCAATATGCCAAAGAATGTGAAATATGCAGCAAGGCAATTTAACCAATCATGCTTTATAGAAGTGAGTGCAGGGCCTTACGTGTTTAAAACCTGAAGTTTTTAAATGTGTCTGCTTGGAATTTAATTTGGAATGATTAACAATTTGGGCAGAAAGAAGGACGATCAATTCCTTTTGCCGCTTCTTGCCAATATTAGCCAGTTGCTCGTGTTTGCGGAAGTCCATTGGCAGGTATTTTATTATAGAAGTACTCATACAGTGGGGCAAAAAAGTATTTAGTCAGCCACCAATTGTGCAAGTTCCCCCACTTAAAATGATGACAGAGGTCAGTAATTTGCACCAGAGGTACACTTCAACTGTGAGAGACAGAGTGTGAAAAAAAAATCCATGAATCCACATGGTAGGATTTGTAAAGAATTTATTCGTAAATTGGGGTGGAAAATAAGTATTTGGTCACCTCAAACAAGGAAAATCTCTGGCTCTCACAGACCTGTAACGTCTTCTGTAAGAAGCTTTTCTGTCCCCCACTCGTTACCTGTATGAATGGCACCTGTTTGAACTCATCATCTGTATAAAAGACACCTGTCCACAGCCTCAAACAGTCAGACTCCAAACTCCGCCATGGCCAAGACCAAAGAGCTTTCGAAGGACACCAGGAAAAGTATTGTAGACCTGCACCAGACTGGGAAGAGTGAATCTACAATAGGCAAGCAGCTTGGTGTGAAAAAATCAACTGTGGGAGCAATCATCAGAAAATGGAAGACATACAAGACCACTGATAATCTCCCTCGATCTGGGGCTCCACGCAAGATCTCATCCCGTGGGGTCAAAATGATCATGAGAACGGTGAGCAAAGGTCCCAGAACCACACGGGGGGACCTGGTGAATGACCTGCAGAGAGCTGGGACCAAAGTAACAAAGGTCACCATCAGTAACACACTACAACGGCAGGGAATCAAATCCCGCAGTGCCAGACGTGTTCCGCTGCTGAAGCCAGTGCATGTCCAGGCCCGTCTGAAGTTTGCCAGAGAGCACATGGATGATACAGCAGAGGATTGGGAGAATGTCATGTGGTCAGATGAAACCAAAGTAGAACTTTTTGATATAAACTCAACTCGTCGTGTTTGGAGGAAGAAGAATACTGAGTTGCATCCCAAGAACACCATACCTACTGTGAAGCATGGGGGTGGAAACATCATGCTATGGGGCTGTTTTTCTGCCAAGGGGACAGGACGACTGATCCGTGTTAAGGACAGAATGAATGGGGCCATGTATCGTGAGATTTTGAGCCAAAACCTCCTTCCATCAGTGAGAACTTTGAAGATGAAACGAGGCTGGGTCTTCCAACATGACAATGATCCAAAACACACCGCCCGGGCAACAAAGGAGTGGCTCCGTAAGAAGCATTTGAAAGTCCTGGAGTGGCCTAGCCAGTCTCCAGACCTCAACCCCATAGAAAATCTGTGGCGGGAGTTGAAAGTCCGTGTTGCTCGGCGACAGCCCCAAAACATCACTGCTCTCGAGAAGATCTGCATGGAGGAATGGGCCAAAATACCAGCTACTGTGTGTGCAAACCTGGTAAAGACCTATAGTAAACGTTTGACCTCTGTTATTGCCAACAAAGGTTATGTTACAAAGTATTGAGTTGTATTTTTGTTATTGACCAAATACTTATTTTCCACCCTGATTTACGAATAAATTCTTTACAAATCCTACCATGTGGATTCATGGATTTTTTTTTTCACATTCTGTCTCTCACAGTTGAAGTGTACCTCTGGTGCAAATTACTGACCTCTGTCATCATTTTAGGTGGGGGAACTTGCACAATCGGTGGCTGACTAAATACTTTTTTGCCCCACTGTAGATGTCAGATCTCCTTAAGTGATTTTTTTCTTCTAGTTTACCTGCTTTGGGAATATACCTCACAGCTATGTGTATTTTTGTGTGTTTGAGATAAAAAAGGACTGTTTGAGTCTGAGTTGCACAAGTGCTGTTCAGCAGTTGACATCACAGGTCAAGACTCATTATTCGTAGGTGGCAATATAAAAAAGCCACGGAGGCAAGCTGATGTCTCATATCCTCTTAACCTTAACCTCTCATTTTATGCCGTGGCTAAAACTTTTTCATACAATTGAGATTAGAGGTAAATATCCGCTGCGCGCTGACATGACTTGAATAAGTTAACAGTTTTTCTTTTCACTTAAACGCAGTTAATTAAGAGTGAATTGCAGTGCATTACAGGTGCACCCTTTGAATTCTTTTACCTTCTTATAAATCAATATTTGTTTTGTGTTTCAGAACCAACACTTTCTGGTGCGACATACAATAAAAGCTACTTTCCCTTATTCACAAAGGGTCACCACAGAGGGTAGCTCTGCATGTTTGAGTCTGTGTATTTTTATGCCAGATGCCCTTCCTGGCGCAATCTCAAAGG
This sequence comes from Diplotaxodon limnothrissa, assembly GCF_057381915.1. Taxonomy (NCBI): domain Eukaryota; kingdom Metazoa; phylum Chordata; class Actinopteri; order Cichliformes; family Cichlidae; genus Diplotaxodon; species Diplotaxodon limnothrissa. The sequence continues at coordinate 15,451,210 of NC_140605.1, read as the reverse complement.
GATTCGTGTCTCCTCCTGGGATCAAACCAGGTATCTCTCGCTCGATAGGTGAATGTGTAAACCCTTTACGCTATAAACGTTTTACTTTAAAAGGTGAATTATCCAGGGATTAGGGCATACCTTCAGCAATGCAAGCAGTTTTAGTGTTGTAGTGAATTTATTAATAGCTAAGGAAGAGAGGGCGATCTTTCATACCGGATCTCCAGCGTGAACTCGAAGATTCGCTGGGGAAATACACCTTCACTTGGAAATGATTAACATAATGATTCTGTCGAGCAAATCTCAGGTGACCGTGTAAGCCGGAGCCAAAACATTCAGAGGGCAGGTATTGTAGACCTGGTCTTAAATCCACAGAGCTTTGGGGTCAGTGGGTTTAATTCGGAGCACCGTTGATCTCTCTCCCAGCTTCTTTTGGTTTCTGTCCAGATTGAAGCTTCCTCCTTAACTAGGTCACATCCTGTCCTGGGACAGAAACCAACCACAACACTTATTGATATGCGTCCCTGCGGGCAAAAAAGAGAAAAGGTGTCGAGCATTAACACCTTCCCCAGCTCTTTCATCTTACTGCTCCTGTGAGGCTTACTTATAGTACCTGGGCTCATCCACATGTGCCTCGAGGGGAGGGGGTCTTTGTTATACAGTAGGTGGGGAGTGAAACTGTATCCTGCCCGGCTGCTGTTCACGTGAATGATGTATGCATTGGCGGCACCAGACCAGGAGACAGGAAAAGGACAGGAACTACAGGAAGCTGGTGTCTAATCCCAGTAGACACAACTTTGTCAAAGACACACAAACACGCTTTATACACATACATTCATTTCATCACTCGCTAAGCATTCATTTTCACGTGCACTCGCCGTACAACAATAAACTGTTGAAATGTGACGGAAAATCCCCTCTTCCTTCTTTTCCATGTCTTCATTTGCACTGTGAGATAAGCTTGGTGTACCAAAAATGATCATTCTTGCATACTGTCAGTAAAGCCTGGAACACAGTCACTTCTACCTCCTTAGCTTAGCTAATCATACAGACATGACAGCGCTATCAATATTCTCATCTAAAGCTGGCTTATTGGTTGGTAAGCTTCAGAATCTCTCTCTTTAACACCTTGCAGCCCATTACCCACGATCCTTCATTCCTCCCACTCAGCGCCGTGTTTGGCCAGCTGAGTAGAGGTGACAGAGGAGCTGGGCATTGTACTCCTCAGTCTCTGCATTTGTAACTTCACAATATGCGACACTTCTCATGTGACCAACCCAATGCAACAATCTCTGTGTCCCCAGAGAGCCTGTCTGAAAATGTGCACCATTATCGCATCTTTAAACAGTATTGCATCTCTGTCAGCCATTCTCTGTGGCGACTTTTTACTCTAAGCTGCTGCTGTGGACAATTGTAACCCATCACTCCAGCCTTAATTCCTGGCAGGAAAGCAAAACGCTGAATGTTTAAATGTGAAGCGTGTAGCTTTCAGATGGCTCCGGGGCAACAATCATGTCTGATTTCAGGATATTGGCTTTGTAAAATTACATGTGCCAGCAGTGTCCCCTGATAAACAGAAGATTCTCAGTTATAGCCAGAGGACAGAAAAACTCCTATCAAGAATCTACTTTGCTGCCACCGAGAAACAGAACGACCCTTCATATCAAACAAAGAAGACAGCAGATTATATTCCAAAACTATCAAATAAGTAGTATCCAAGTGCTTTCCTTTATTTAGCTGTTTATTAATTATTATATTTGTGTATTGATTAGAATACTTGGGAGGGAAGGAGACCTGAAAAATGGTATCATATGTTCAGTTGATGTGATATAAAAAGGATAATGTGTTCAAATAAATTGTCAAGATGACATCAAGATGTTAGCGTGTTAGCTGGACAGGCTAAATATTCAGAGCAAGTTGCTGTGGAATGGAAAATACATTGAGCCCATCCACTTTTTATACATTCGTCATCTGTGAATCCCAAATTTTCCCCTTCTCACATTCCTCTTTTTCATTATCCCTGCTCTTCTCCTTTGTTTCAATTTCGCCAGGTGTACAAGGGTAATTGGCTCTCTGTTTCTTTAATTAAAATGAGGTCTAATTGTAGCTGAAGCAGGGCAAATGTTATTAGGCCTATAATTTCCCTATCATACTCCAGAGCCACAGAGAGAGTGGAAAATAGGCAGCAAACGGGCATGCAGGGAAGGAATGAACATACAAGTTAAGGATAGAGAATGAAGCAGTTGGGGTGGGGGGTCATTTATAATGGCTCCAGATCTTGAATATGAAGGCAGTTTGAAACCTGAACACGGCTCGATATAGAACATGGGGGTGAGGTGTTTTCTGTACATGCCCCAATTTAAAAAAAAATGAAGGGTCAGGTTTTACATTTCAAAAGAAAAGCATGTACAACACTCCCTGTTGTTGTCTTGCTTTGACATAGAACAGTTAAACCCATTTTCTTTTGTTTCCACAATATTTTTTTTTAACTTTTTGCCTTAACAATATTTAACATGTTGATACTGTGTTTTTTCTGTAATTGTTAGTCGAAGGCTAAGGCCTAATCATCTCGCCACCACCCGTATCAGTTTAGACTTCTCCGGTGTCTAGTATTGCGTACAGTTGTCCTGTAATTACTGTACAGTTGTTTGTTTTGGATGTTAAAATTCATCCAGATGACGAATTTTCATTGTTCCTACATTTTTCGAGCACTGGGGGTAATTTTCCGGCGGTGGGTGGTCGCCGCTGCTGAAAGAATGCAGGGGAAAAGCCAGCTTCCTCTAACAGGGCTTAAGACTGTATCTACTTCAGCGAAAGGCAAGGCCATGCAAGCACATAATAGGAGCGCTCACCATCTCATAGAAACACTCACGCTCACGCATCCTGTCTCATAAACCTTAATGATAGAGCAGTGATAAACAGTGATTACCATGCCTGGGGGGGTGGGGGTGGGGATTTCATCTCTACTCCTTCAGAAAAAAAAGAAAAGAAAAATAATTATAAACACAGAGGCAGGTGTGTATATGAAATGTGGAGATGTGGAAATATGTATAGCCTTTGTGGTAAGGGTGTTTTTTAGATTATGCTGGAGTGAACTCAGGGTAGACTAAATGTGGGGAAATCACCACTCTGAACTTTGTCATCCAATTATCCTCCTCATCCACCTCTTCCCTCTTTTTTTTTTTTTTTTCCCCCCTCTCTGCTCTCTCCAGGCTTTCCTTTCTTTTCCTTTGTCACCTTAGATTGTTGTTAGAAAGCTGGTGGGCTTCTGTGGTTTTGAAGTGGAAATGGCTGAGAAGCACGGTTGTGTTTCTTCAGCTTTCAAAGAGTGTAAAATTGTGAGATTATAAAAAAGCGAAATGGGGTATGAGAAAGGAGGACTTAATGACAAAAGCGGACCCGTTATGCTCATTTACAGCTCGCTCTTTTCACTTTTGGGCTCTACTAGAATAGCTTTGACTTATTGACAGCCTCCTTTAATCCAACTTTTTTTCTGATTGGTTGCACCTTGCAAACAGAAGGTTTGAAGACCAGGTGGGTGGAGCCGAACCCAAACTCAGAGCTGTGTGTTTTGACCATATTAAGGATGTCCCCTCTCCATGACATTATACCGAGCCAAGATAAGGGGGAAAAAAGCTCAGGATTTACCTGAGCTTTAAGTTCAAAGGGATTATTTGCACATATGTTGAACTTACTATTTAAAACATTATAGTTCCATACTAAAGCCACGTCCCTTTTTCTTCTCAATATGATGCATGACCTGTTGCATATGCAGTGCTGATGACAAGTGATGTCATGTCCTTGCTTTTATATGCAGGTGGAAGGCAGTAAAAAAGATTTGACTAATTTGCGTGTACAGCAGGGAGAGTGCTGCGGCGAGAGTGGGATCGAGAAGAGTGAAAATTCTGTGTTTGAGTGTGTGTGTTGGCCACAGAGAAAATGTATTAAATTAGCTGGAGAGAGAATGTGAGCGGTGGTGGGCGTGATTGAGTGATCAGTGAAATCATTATGGGAAAAAACAAAGAAACAAAGAGTGACCTGTTATGGATGAAACAGTTTATTTTTATTTCATAATAGTATTGTTATTGTGTTACTCATTTATTGTAAGTTGTGTTTGGTGTTGCGGATATGCGTGTTTAGAATAGGTTTATTTAAAGATAAATTATATAAGATTATTAGTTTAAAAATTGAGCACTGAGATTTAAGAACTTAATTACAGTATAGATAATGTATATAATTTGCTTGCTTTATGCATCCTCTCACAGAGTGACTGTGTCGTGTCTTCAGCTCAAACTTCACTGGGTGTTTTAGCCCTTAACCATGAGTAAACAGAGGTTGTGGCTAAATCACTGCCCACCAGCTCCAGGCTTCTAACCCCCCTCCTCCCTTTTATACCCGAGCCAACAAGAGGCTCTTTCTGCTGCTTCCCCAGTCCTGTGCACAGCTGTTTTCCTGCTTGTTCCCTGAAACTCCAACTGTAGTGTGCGACTGTGCTGGGAAACCTCTACACTCCACTTTTACAGGAAACAGCCATACTTAACACCTTTTCTCTCCACACTCCTGGATGAGGTTATGGTATTTTAGATTTGTCCTTTTTGTGAGACTCATCACAGCCGTTTTCCCATGGCCGCAGTGGTATTTGACTTCTGGTGCCGTCTCCGCCGGTGTTGTTTGTGCAATTCTTCTCATTAGTCGTATTTCAGTCCTGCCCATTACCATTGTGTCTCACCTTTCAAGCTTCTTGTCCTCTCCCACTTTCAGGAGACTCTGGGGGTATTATTCTGTTTTGTAATTGGTAACATGTTGCGGTGCCCTCTTGCACATAGTGTACATCAGGTTTCTAGCCTTAATCACCCATGCCAGACTTTTCAGCTGTCTTTCACTCGTCTTTCCAGCATCACCAATCAAAATCATTCTTGTTTGCCATCCAGTCTCTTCCTGGATGTCACTGGTTACCAGAGTTTACTTGCTGAATGGGATGCCACAACTGCAGATACTCTATAGGGTAACAGTGACTTTCCACCTGGATCTGCTGTGTAGAGCAGCTTTGACGTATTGATAGCTCCCCTTTTAACTTTCTTCTGATTGGCTTCACCTGGCAAACAGAAGGTTTAAAAAGCAAGTGGGTGGTGCTTCTGTAACTAATCTCTACTCTGTGTGTCTCTCTGTGTCACTACAGAGTCAGAGAAAGAAGTAGGACTTCTCAGAGATAATTTTTTTTCTTTTATAAAGATAACAATGCCGATCTGATTAACAGTCACTGCACTTATGCTTTCTCACACCCTGCTTATAACGCCCCTCCCCTGCCCAATGGCATCAGGCAAGGCAGACGAGTGGAGACTGTGTAGCTTCTCTGGCAGATCACCATATAGGTTAGTTGTATGATGATTCCTATTCTCTAGCACCAAACAGGTTGAACTTAAACACTGGTTGTTTAAAATTAAAGAAAAGATTTAGCACAACCTAGCATTTGGACACCAAGTGTTACTGAATAGCTGCAACCCCTTTATACAGTAAGGTATTCTAAATATTGCTCTCTTAATAATATAATCGCAATCACCGCCCAATTAAAGTGTTAAGGTCATCTATTCAACTGCTCGTTAATGCAAATATGTAATCATCCAGTCTAATGACTGCATATTTATGCATTTAGGTATGTAGACGTGGTCCAGAGAACCTGCTGAAGTTCAAACTGAGCATTTAAATTGGGAAAGAAGATGATTTAACTCACTTTGAATGTGGCCATGGTTTTTTGCTGCAAGATTCGCTGGTCTGCGTATTTTAGAAACTGCTGTTCTACTGGGATTTTCCTGCACATCTCTAGGGTTTACAGTGAACGGTCAGAAAAAGAAGAAAATATCCAGTGAGCAGCATTTCCCGTGGGTGAAAATGTTAGAGGTCAGAGGAGAATGGCCACGCTGCTTCCAGCTGATAGAAAGGCGACAGTAACTCAAATAATCACTCGGTACAACCAAGGAATACAGAAGAGCATCTCTGAAGGCATTGAACATGGAATCAGATGGGTACCATTCCTGTTAGCTAAGAGCAGAAAAGTGAGAATACATTTCACACAAACTCACCAGAGTTGAACAATGAAGACTGGAAAAACAATGCCCAATCTAATGAGTGTCCATTTCTGCTGCAATGATCAGACGCTAGGGTGTGGGGGATATTTTCTTAGCATACTTGGGGCACCTTAGTATCAGTTGGGTATTGTTCAAATCCCACAGCCAACCTGAGTGTTTATGACCACAGTGTACCATCTTCTGATGACTGCTTCGAGCAGGAGAATGACAAAGCGATCATCAAGGGCGATCGTGGCTCAAAGAGTTGGCAGTTCGTCTTGTAACCGGAAGGTTGCCGGTTCGAGCCCCGGCTCGGACAGTATCGGCCGTTGTGTCCTTGGGCAAGACACTTCACCTGCCGCCTACTGGTGATGGCCAGAGGGGCCGATGGCGCGATATGGCAGCCTCGTTTCTGTCAGTCTGCCCCAGGGCAGCTGTGGCTACAACTGTAGCTTGCCTCCACCAGTGTGTGAATTATATAAATGCAATCTATTATTATTATTATTATTATTATTATTATTATTATTATTATTATTATTAAAGCTTAAATCGTCTCAACACAGTCACCAGATCTCAATCCAGTAGAGCACCTGTGGGATCTGGTGGGACAGGAGATTTACATCGTGGATGTGCAGTCACCAAATCTCCAGCAACTGTGTGATTCTGTCATGAATCTGTGCCGCAGAAATTAATGGCAGTTGTCTGGATTTATAGGACATGAAGACTTGGTGAGCTAGAGTTGTAGCGCTTGACACAACAGGAGCCAGATTCAGCTTTACCTCAGAATCTTTTTGCACCTTCGTGTGTATTTCACTGGGATGTGGGCTGGTAAGTGGTAAATGCGATTGCCTCTCACTTCACACAGGATCACAGAGATTAGTAACTGTAGGCGTTGGAGTTATTTTTGTAAAATACTAAAAGTGCTGGTGTTTTGCAAAATATATTCAAAGAGCACGAGGAGTCCATGACAGCCTTGATGTCCTCGTAATGTTCGGTGTTAAAGGTTTCCCCAAACACCCTCTTATCCTGTACACAATCTTTCACAGGCAACACAATATCTACAACATCCACAGAAAATGAAAGTAACTGAGAGAGCGATATTAGGATTACACTGTGAGGATGAATTTTCATAATTTTGGCAGCAATATTTATCACACTGACACTGCTAGTCATCAGTCTGGGGATGGTGGTGTGAGAAATGGTATTAGATGTAAGTATTTTTCTTTACTTAGGGCTTGAGCTAATGAGTGTTTTTATTATTGATTAGCCTCCTTCTTTTTTTTAAATAAATGCCTAGCACTGTTTTGTTTTGTTTTTTCTTTTCAGAGCCTAGTCAAATCTTCACATAGTTCTCACATTTTTGCTTAAATTTATCTGATGATAAGATTGCTGGCAATTCATCATAATTAACCACTGTGTTTTACAAGCTGACGGTTGTAGAGGAAAGAGAGAAATCATTTCTACTCTTGATGTTTTGTAGTGTGTTTTGTGTAGTTTAAAAGAAAATTCCTTTAATAAGCCTTTATTAAACTTCAATGGCTGAAGTCATTATTGAAGCAATAAAAGAAGCCCCAGTGAAGAACTACGGGCTTTAGATAAATGCAGATGGAATCACAGAGTTTGTGTTTAATGCCGGATGCGTGATTGTATGACACACGTACGCAGCAGATGTTTTGAGAAACAAAGCAACATGTTGAAGCGAGTAGGCGGTGGAAACGCATCTTAAACAACTGAGAAAAGCAACACGTTGTCCTCATTGAGAATTCAGAGTAATTGTTTAGTTTCTGAATGAGCTGTTCAGCGGAGTTTGTCAGCTCGAGGTAAACGAACAGGCAGCAATGCGAGGCAAGATATTGATATGTTATTAAAATTAAAATTCTATTTGAAAGTATGGATTTCCGAGGAATTCGAGCACTGCTTTATTATTTATGTGAAGGATATTGATCTAATGGGAAAACGTTTGAGTGCAAAAATCGAAACGTGGGGGAAAAAATAAAGCACAAAAAGTGGAGATCTGGGGCAGATGAAGCATTGTATTTGTCTGTGTGTGCAGAGGGTGTACTGCGGCGTTATGGCATGCTGACTTAACTGCCGAGCCTTATATTGGAAGCCTAATTCAACAAAGCACCTTACTAACCCCAATGATAAACCTCCTGCTGAAACCCCCATTTCCTCCAGCATCCATTTTCATGGAAGCGCTCCTTGGTTTGTAGCCACATTAAATCTGTTTATTCGTAAAACCAAACTGCGCAACCCTTTTGGGATGAGCTTCTGTGGGGAACAGGTAGGGCACTAAAAGCCACTCTGTGACAGAAACCGCATCCCATCAGTGTAAATATGACTCGGAGCCTGCTAATGCAGCTAAAGGGGGGAGGGGGAAAAAAAAGATGTCCTCACATCAAAAGAAGTCCCTGCACCCAAACTAAACTGTGCTTCCAGTTGCACGCAGTTCAGGTCTCGGATTTTATTGGGTTACTGAATCATAGCAGAAGTCCTCAGATTGTTTGTGAGCTGGCAGCCTAACCCTCAAAAGATTACAAAAAATCAATTCTATTGTAATCACAGATTGTGACTGGAAGGGCTTAAATCTTGGTGTGCCTGTGCACACGCCTGTGCATGCGCGCGTGTGCGTATCTGTGTAAGTCTGTTCGATTCTGCTGTTCTACTTGTCCCTGCTCTCCCTGGACAGACTCCTTTTTTTTGAGCAGGTTCAGTTCGACCGCAGGCGTGGCGTGTCGCTGGGAACTGGGGGGAGATGGGGGGAATAAAAACAAACATGAGAGGAAAGACAATTTTAGAGTAGTGGGAATGTTTCTGTGGATGTAATTGACTGGTGAAACCTCATCTTCTATACTAATCCCAGCATAAGCCATAGCTGATACTTTGCAGAGCGCTTGGGACTCAAAATATGTTCTCTCTGTGATTTTTAGATTCGATTGTGTGTTTTCTGAATGTAAATGAGCCTTATACGTGTCGTTTTTACATTTCCTGCTGTGAGTGGTGATATATTTTTTTTATCTCTTCTGCAGAGGTCCTGATGAACACTAAGACAGAGACTTCAGATCTCAAATGGACCGTCTTCTCCCATGCCAAGCCACAGGTATGTAACCTCAGCTTCACTGTTTTATCTGTATTCCTGCCACAGAGCCTAGTGGTGACTGGGGATTTTTGGCCTCCAGCTGTTCCTTTGTTACTTTGGCTATAAAAGATTTCCTTATATGGCAGGTACTGACAGAGTAAAAGAAACACCAGAGTGAATGTGGGATTTAAAGTGTATTGAAAGCAGATGCTTTGATAGATCTCATCAACCTTGGAGTCGAAGTCACAGGCTGCTCGCAATTTTTGGTCCTGCAGCCAGAAAAAGACATATTTGTAATTTGATCAGCTGAGTAGTGGTTGCTAAGGTATTTCTGCCAGCAGCGTCTGTGACCAGAACTGCTCAACTTGCCGATTGCCTTGGAAGGAAAATGGTCCCAGTGATGGCGGTAGGAGGATTTCTGGTGCTGGACTGAAATACTCAACAAATGTGTCTGTGCTTTTGATTAAGATGCAAGGCTGAAGCAGGCAGACTGTCTCTAAATAGCCTGCACAGCATTTATCATTTGAAGCTGGAACTTCAACATTATGCACTCCACACTGTATATAAATGCCACTTGTTTTGCACATATTCAACTCTGTATATTTTATATATTTTATTATTATTATTATTATTATTATTATTATTATTATTATTATTATTATTATTTTATTTTATTTTTTTACTATTTAATTTGTAAAAATGTGTATACACACACACACACACACACACACACACGTAGGAAAATATTTAGTATACACATCCAGAAATGCATACACTATTATATATTGTACATATATTTATTAGTTTCAGGTTGGCCATTCTTGTATTTTGCTTGTTTGTGTTGTTGTGTTTGCACATCTCTGTTGCTTGTGGGGCTCGCACACAAGAATTTCACTCGCATGTGCTGTGCCAGTGTGCCTGCACATGTGATGTGACAATAAAAAGTGATTTGATTTGATTTGATTTGATTTGAAGCAGTTTATCAAAAGCTCTGTGTTGTCAGAAGAGTAGCCGGGCTTGTGTTTTTAAGCATTACCTTGGCACAAAAGAGTATAAAACCGTGATTTAGTCAATGATGACAAGCAGCGGTGGGGAGATGCCACGAGCTGTCTGCTTCAAAAGTGCAGACATAAAAGGGATACTGTATTATTCTTTATTTTTAGGATTAAAGGATTATGATACCCTTGTAGGAGATATTTGTGGCAACTTACAACCCAGTCAGATAAAAATTTCTGGCTTCTCAATTTCAAAAATACTTGAATGTCACTGTTGCATTAATAATTCATGAGGAAGCCAAATAAAGCTAATATTCATATTAAACCTTTTGGTGTAATGATGCGAGTGTGACAATTGTTTTAATGAAACTGGGATGTGCTTCCGACTAAATCTGTCACAGTTAGACCCTGTTGCATATTAACACACATCTATGGGCCTCCATCACACAGACGCGCACATTTGAAGGTAGTGCCATTGCGCTCTTTGTGCAGAGATCATGGCTCCCAGTTTTTGAACTTTTTGATTAGTTGTGCATCCATTTAAAACTTGACTGTCCTGAAACGACTCACAATCTTATTCATGAATCACTTGCTCTTTCTCACATATTAAGTGTACGCAAAGCTTTATTTTTATACTACATTTCATTCCAAGCAGGAGCACAATGCACTGCACAATGCACAAGCTCCTTCAGAGTGTGTATCACCAAACTATAAAGATGCTGTAAAACGAAAATGTACGTAAGAACGATGAAAACCAAAAGTCAGTACAAGGAGTAAGGTGAAAAAAGTGAAGTAATAATTATGATCGTTTGTTGTCCAGTTAGAGTAATAAAATCCTTCAAGGTGAAGTCCACAAACAGTCAGAAATAAAGTAAAATGTTAAAGCCAAACAGCATGGATAAGCAGGACAGGTTTTAGTTTAGGTTTAACATTGATGATTTATTAGGTTTTTACAGTCTGCATTAGCCAGCATCAGATGCATTCAGTGGCCAATTCATTAGTTACCAGGTTGGACCCCTTACACCTTCGTGACTGACTTGAACGCGTGGCATAGATGCAGAGTGGCACAGATTTGTTGAACAGCAGTTTCTAAAATACTCAGACCAGCCCATCTGGCAGCAACAACCTTACCACATTCAAAGTCACTTACATCACCTTCTGCTCACTTTGAACTTCAGCAGGTTCTCTGGACCACGTCTACATACCTAAATGCATAAAGATGCCATCATTACACTGGATGATTACATATTTGCATTAACGAGCAGTTGAATAGAGGTGTGGGAAAAATCCAATCCATCTGACAAGAACAGCCATGCAACATTCAAAGTCACTCGAATCACTTTTCTTCCTCATTCTGATGCTTGTTTTGAACTCCAGCAGGTTGTCTTGACTATGTCTAGATGCTTAAATACAGACATTTAATTGGCTGACTAGATACCTCATGAAGACATGTGCCTAATGAAATTGCCAGTGTTTGTATATGTATAGTATTCGTCTAAGTTGGATTGGCCATGTGTGCTACCTACTGACTGCGACTCCACCAGAGGTTTACCTGGATCATTCTCATAGGTGCAGTTAGACATGAACACACACTTTATGCTAAATAGCTGGCAAATCAAAGAACATTTATTGTCCAATCTGACTGCGTTAGACATTTGCTCTCTACGTGTCTAGTAAAGTTCAGTTCATGCGTGAAAATGGCTCTAAACAACAAGGCAAAATCAATGATTGTAAAAGATTTGTTGAAATGTCATCAGTGCCGGATGTATGTCGTAAATGTCATCCACTGTGATGTTGAGACTTCAGTACTATTAAATACAGAAGGTGTGACTTGCTGCCAAAGAGATGTAATTATTTTTTTCAGGAGGTAATCTATATCTTGTAAAAAGTATTAGATTACTTTTTTAAAAGTAACACTATATGCTTTTTTTTAAAAGTCCCATTTATGTAACTGCACTTTGTCTGTGTACTTGTAGCTCATTCTCTCATTTGCCTTCAAGTCACACTTCTCTTTGAATGGTTTTTGTCAAATCCAGATGAGTCCTCACAGATTCGGTGCATCTTCATCACAGAAAACATTTTGTTCACAGACACATGTGCTGCCAAAGTCCACGGTATTTATTTTTTTTGGGATTAGAAGGGAAATTCTTCTTTCCAGCGTCTCAAACCTGGCTCTCGGTGCTCTGCTGCACTGTAATTCATTCACACCACAATTCTGCCTCACTCAACACATCATCTGAAAATGGATTTTTAAAGATTTACATATTTACATAACCGAATTTCTGAGCCTCAAGTTCAGCAAATCTGCTAAATTCTGCCCCGAGTATGTTAATTTCTTGCTTGTTTCCCGCTCTTGGGAACATAGTGATGGTGAACATTTTGCTGTTGACTCAGAAGTCAAACATTAAAGCATTTTTCTGTTGCATTTGGCTGCCCAACAAATGTAGATTTCTGTGCAGTTTTTTTTTTTACTTCACTCATATTTGCGATATCCCCTCTTTATTCTTGTGTTTTAGGCTATAAATGTGTTTGAAAGGTGAAAGCTTTGTCTGTCTCGATGCTGTTTGCAGAAGTGTGCTTTGTTTGACAAGTGAGACTTGTATTCCCACTGGCTGTGCTGGAGCTCAGTGGGAGGAATGATTTAACAACCCAGATTCAAATTCGGGCTGGATTTAAATCCACAGTGGGCCAGATCTGTCCCACGGGCCTCTGACAGGTGCAGAAGGCCAACAAAAGATTGTAACATTATTATGATGAATAGGATTTTTGATGTGACCAATTATATAAATATATAAATACCCCAGTGAAAGTCTTTATAGGTGAAGTAAATCTACTCTGTGCTCACAAGTTATCTGGGTCAATCTGACAGCCCTTTGTTCTCTCTGCTCTCAGTGGGAGGAAGTAAGCGGTTTAGATGAGGAGAACAACAGCGTAAGGATCAATCAGATTTGCCAAACGGACAGTTCGTCCAGCCACTGGCTGCGCAGTGGCTACATCCAGCGACGGGGAGCGTCTCAGGTGTACGTGGAACTGCGATTCACCATGATGGAGTGCTCTTCCAGGAGCACACACCACCGTAGCTGTAAGGAGACCTTCAACCTCTACTACTATGAGGCAGACTCCAACGAAGCCACTGCTACGAACCCACCCTGGATGGAGAACCCCTACATCAAGGTACCCATTACATTACATTATAAAAAAATAATGCAGGTTTCTTTTCTGTTGGCTAGTCTGATAAATATTATAGGAGCTAATTCGTTGTTTAATTGTTTGAGAAAATCAATTGAATTGAATTCTCGTGGTATTGCCACTCGGCTTCTAAGACTGTTGTATTATTATGTCTTGCTCAGCAGGAACATTTTTATATTTGACAGCGTAATAAACTGCAGGGCTTATCTTGATTATCGATCAGTCTGCCTATTATTTCCACAATTAATCGATTGATTCCACTGTGGTGGCTCTAATTTGCTTTGCTTTACCCAAAAGTATAAACAAGTGATGTATATCAAGAAAAATAGGGTAAAAACTGCCTGAAATGGTCGTGTCTGAAATTGTACTCTTAAAAAAAAAAAAGAAGAAGCAAATCAATGGGAAAAAAAAGTTCTGTCGCAATGAGGGAACTCGAAGCTCCAAATCTGAAGGTTGCCAAGCAGTGAGGACCTGAGAAAAATAAGTTATTGAATAGCTGTGTGTATTGCTACCAGTGAAAGTCTGTTGCATTGAATTTGATGACTCACAAATACCCTCATAAACTGGATAAAAAAAGCTGTGCATGATGTCCAAGTCATTGTTGGGAAAAAAAACTTAAATGATGAAACCATTAACAATAAGTATTCTTGCCTTTCACTTTTGCAGAATTATTTATAATCTCACCATGTTCTTGTTTTCGCTGACAAACAACTGTTTTTGAAGCCTCATAAGGCGCATGTGTGTACAGCATGCAGTACTGTGAAAAAGTACCAACTCTCACTTCTTCTTTATATAGGATATATGAAGCATATAGGGTAAATGGTGTGGCGATTGACTGAAATGTCTGCAAACAAACATGGTATATAAACAGAGTTTGTCTGAATAGCTTGAAACTCAATATTTGGTGTGACCATCTTCATTCTTCAACACAGCCTGAACTCTCTTAGACAAGCTTGCCTGCAAGTTCTCTAAATGTCTGCAAGAATAGTTTTCCAGGCCTCTCGAAGGACATTCAAAACTCTTCTTCAGATGTTGGCTGCCTTTTTTTCCCCATTTTCTGTAAAAATGATCCAAAACTTGCTTCATTAGTGTTGAGATCGGTGCTCTGGTGAGACCAATCCATGACTGATAGTGTTCCACTGTGTGTGTGTGTGTTTTTCATTCAAGTATGATTTTACTGCATTGCCAGTGTTTTTGGAATCACTGTCGTGCTGAAAAATGAAGCCGATGCCAAGCAGATTATAGCTGCATTGTGCATCATAATCTGATGGTACTTTTCTGTGTTCATGATTCCATCAATTTTGACAAGATCTCCACTGGCAAACTATGACAGATCCTCCATCGTGTTTGACAGATGGCTGTCGACACTCAGTGCTGTAGCTCTCTCCTGAACTTCTCTGCACATATTGATAAAGGTTTAAACCAAAAATGTCAAAATCTCGATCCATCACTCTGTAAGTCCAGTTATTGTGTAATTTAGCATACCGCAACATTTTCTTGCCACTTCCGTTTCTTAAGAATGGCCTTTCTGATGAGGCTTCACTTGGCCAGATGCATCTGCCAGGTCCTGTGTCAGGTCTTTGCTGGACTTTTTGCTATTTCTTAAGGACATGAATATCATATAGTGCCCATCTGTTTGGTTTTTAGGTCTGCGACTTATTCTTGTGTCCTCCACATGCCATTTTTTCTCATTTGTCTTTTAGGACACACTGCACTCCAAGTTATGCCAAGTTTTTTGGTTTACAGCTCTTTGTGAATCACCTTGTTGGTGCAAAAATAATACTTTATGCCTGTTAAACTGTTATTTTTTTATTCCTTTGTTAGTGTGAAGTAGCTTTAAAACACTTATCTGAAAATGTCTAGGTATTAGGACTGGACTAAAATGAGTAAAAAAGCAGACATGTCCAAAGAAAAACTTTAAAAGACCTTCTTCAGACCACTTAAAAAAGTTACAAGAAAGTCTGGCTCCTTGGAAGCAGGCTCAAGTCTTTTGCACAGTACTGTACACGTTTGTGACGGATTTCTTTCCCCCTCAGTGTGCAGCTTTTCATACAGATTCAAAACAAGTTTGCAGAGACCAAGATTTGCTTTAAATGTCAGTTTCACAACATCGTCAATGTTCGGGGACTTTTTTAATGTTCCAATCATGTTCTCGCCTCTTGGGAGCAAGCACTGCTTTAAAACCCACCTTGTCAGTGCATTCAATCTGTTTCACAGCCTGAATCTTTTCGTAATGTTTATCTTCTGGGTTTCATTTTCCAAACACATAGCTTAGGAATGCAGCACAGTCAATCTAATTGTCAAACCTTAGTTGTTGGCCGTGTCCTTGAACACAACACCAAACAGTGGCGTCAAAATAGTCCCTGCTTCTCAACTTCATTACCACCTAATAATGTAACTTTGACAGAAAAATAAAAGTGATGAAATGTTCGCCGTGATGAATTGCCTTCCTCTCCAGCAAGTTTCTCGTCCCTGCAAGTTGAGGTTCAAAGCACACTGTAATAAATGGGAAACAATGGCTGCCAGAAAGGCAGTGAATCAATGTAAAAATCACAGTGGTATGCTTTGTAAAATTTTCAGTAATATGAAGCATATGTAATTTCTAATTAATGGGCTAAACATGCAAAACTATCAGTTTGATCTTTTTCATGGCTGAACAGGAATGCAGGCGTGCAGGAATCTGGATATTACATAAGGTCTTTTCTCTTTCTCCCTGTCTTAGGTGGACACAGTGGCTGCAGACTTTCTACTAAGGAAGGACGGGGAGAAGAAATTGAACGTGAAGACCTTGAGACTCGGCCCTCTTAATAAGAGAGGCTTTTACTTGGCCTTTCAGGCTCAGGGTGCCTGCATGGCTCTGCTGTCTGTCAGGGTCTTCTTCAAGAAGTGTCCTCCCCTGGTCAGTGCTCTTTCCTCTTTCCCTGAGACTATACCGCGTACTCTTGTGCAAGAGGCACAGGGTGTGTGTGTGGAGCACGCAGCTCAGCAAGGTCCCCGTCCTCGGCCGCCTAAGCTCTTCTGCGGGGAGGATGGCCAGTGGGTGGGCCAGCCAACAACCTCATGTGCATGCGTACCAGGATTTGAACCAGCTGAGGGGTACACGAGATGCACAGGTAACGAAGGAGGCAAGGTTAAGCCAAATAAAACTGACATGCGTGCATGTATGCATATAGACTACACCCATATAGGCAACAGGGCAGGCAGACTAAACAAGAACACAATGGTAAGGCGAGGGTGGCGGGGAGTTCACTGAGGGTTGAAGTGTTTGAGAGGAAATGAGAGACCGAGGAAGTTAATGAGGCAGGGGAATGGCTGTGACACAGAGGAGACAGAAAGAGAGGTCAGGTGGAGCAGCACTTATCTCTGAAAGGAAGAGCAGGGTCAAAGGCTTACTGCTGCGACAACTCCTGGCTCAGCCGAGATAGGAGCACAGGAGGACTGCAGAGGTGAGGGGCGAGAGGGAGGGGAGGTGGTGCTCGGGGTAAAGATCATAACACTTTGAGAACATCAAAGCAAAGCAGACAAAAAAAGAAGGAAGAAGCAGGATGATTCTCTCAGGAGCCGTGCAGCAGCTCTGCCTAATGAGTCCAATTAACAAGCCTCGCGCATGGACTACCCCCTCACACGCGCACAGACTCGCCGCATCGCAGCGACACAGATAAATGGCGAGCACTAAAAACACAGAAACAAAAGGAGAAATGCCACATTTTCCCAGGGAAACGCCTGGTTTCATCTGTCTGTGTTTGAAGGTAGGCTGTAGTTTGATCTCCGTGGGCGGTATAATGATTTTTCATAACAAAAAAATAATTTCCGACATTTTGCTCCTGGTGAGGTGGCATTTTCCAGCGTTCTGTCACAGAAGAGAGTTGCAAGGCAAAACATTCACCAGGCCATAAAGGGAAATTGCCTCGCAGAAAAGACCGGACAGTTAATTTGCTTGGGAGGCTGGTCATTTCGGAAAAATGAAATCGACGCCAGGGTTTAAAATTAAAATTCATTTTGCTGTAATACCATTATTTGCCAGAGACTATACATATATTTTCTGGGGCAAACACGAGCATTTAAATATAAAAGTTATGAATGCTGTCAAGTTGATTTAGTGTTTCATCTAAGTATGGTTAGAATATTTAAACCAGGTCTCTGAAATGAACTATAAGACCATAAATACTGCTCTGGGGGAGGGGTATATTTCCCCTCATGTGGCAGTATTGCTTTATTATTGTTAGACAAGTACATCATTATAAAGGTTAAAAACTAAATAGGTTAGAACTAGCCCCTAATCTACTCCAAACAAGATTCATTTCTATTTCAAAAGCTTTGTTTCGTTCAGGAAAAAATGCCAGAACCAGAATACTGACTTATCTTAATGTGAACTGCTGCAAGTGCTAAACAATCTTACAGCTGAATTCACTGAAAAGTTGCACAGTAATCGATAGCGACGGCTCCTGTAAATCACAGTGTTATTTGTGTCATCTTGTGGGAGCTCGAAAGCACCGAGGTTACAGCCGCCTCTTCACATGTGGCAAATTCCTTGCGGTAAATGTCAGTCAGGAACGATCAGCGAGAGCGTTGACCCTGTGAAATGTGTCAGTTTTTCGCTGCAGCGATGCTCCCGCTCGGTGTGAAAGTTTCTTGTTGTATTTCTCTCGCTCAGCAGCTGCGTATCAGCCGCCCAGACTGAACGCAGAAAGTAAACACGTTTGCTGCCATTGTGTGCGGTATTAGCAGGGTGACGGCTTATTACACATTCACATGTTAGAACAAGCGTTGGATCGGGCTTTGCTGGTGAGCAGAAGCTGAGGTGTGCACGGTTTCAGACCATGTAGTGACTGCAGCTAATGACTGTTGTCATTCTTAATTTCTACGTGTATTTATTTTCTTTGATCGATTGATTGTTTAGTCTGAAACGTCAGACGTGGTGATGTTTACTGCGATATGAAGCGAAGAAATACAGGAGTGGTGTTGTAGATTTGGTCAAAATTGTGCTTAATTGTTTTTCCATCGCTCGACTAATTGATTGTTCAGCCAATCCTTTCAGCATGAGTTCAGACTCCATTCACGGTGTCCTTACATCTTACCGCGGTGCTGGTTTGGGCTTTACAAAAGGAGACCTGGAACAATGTTTGAATCAATAAGCAATGACAGTTTTTTCATAAGGACCGCCACATGTCTGGTCTCATTATCCAGATATGGCCAGGTAAATTCAATGATAAGCAGCATGTCAGTCACAGGCAGTTTTTTTTTTCCTCCACTAAATTGACTATTAGTGTCAGTCTCATTACTGTGATTGTCTCAGTTTATAGCCCTCATTACATGCTTCTGTCTGTCAATCTGCAACCATCTGGCACCTAAGCACTCCGAAATAAAGGATTTATTTGCAAATTGAGTTTGACCCAGGCCTATACAGGACACAGTGAAGGCGTTATGCAATGTACTGTTGTATTTAATGCTAATGTGCCTTTATTTGTTCTCACATCTTGTCCTCTTCAGCGTGTCCTGTGGGCCAGTTTAAGTCAGGCATAGAGGGACAGTGCAGAGGCTGCCCAGGATTCAGCCAAGCCACCAACAGGGGGGCGTCAATGTGTGAATGTCGCCCTGGGTACCTACGTGCCGAATCAGACACTCCTGACACACCGTGCACTAGTAAGTAAAACAGTGCTTAATCCACATGCAAATATGGAGGTGCTAAGCAACACTCTTTACTGTCTCCTCCTCTCTTTTTTTGTCTTCCTCTGACACCTCTGATGCTACTTCTTTTTTTCCCTCCGGTGTCATTTAGCCAGGGTCCGCTGAGCTGCTTTGTGGCTTTTGTCTCACGGCTGGGCATTGAGATGCATGTCCTTTGTGACAGGTTGTTGGTGAGGGTGGGAGGGTAGGGCTTTCTGTCCAAAGTGAAGTAGGCATTGATGGTCTCAAGTGACACATCCATGCGGATTGAGGAATTTCAATTCAGGCTCATTTTGGGTGTGTGTGAATGGGAAGGGGGGTCTTTAATTAGGTGCGCTCTTTCGGAAGGGCCACAAAGCTGATGTGAAACAATGTGACACTGTGACTGTGGCTGTTACCCCTGCAGGTGTGATATAAATACCAACTGGAATTCACACCCACCAATTTTATTTTTTACTGATAACTTTAATTACAAAGACTTATCTTAATAATGGATCTCTTTAAGAAGCTAATTTCTATTATGTATTCTGTTGTTGTATCAGATTGCCTGAGCAGTTCGGCACGTAACGTTATTTTCAATTTGTATGCAAAGTTTTAAACCAGCCGAGCCACCTGAGATTCACGCCAGACCTTTTCCCTCCTGAAAATAGGTATACGTTTTTACATTTTTGCGACAGGCGTGGTGGTTTTTAATTAAGCGCATTGTGATTGCCAGGACTTAAAAATGCGTCACCTCCAAAAATCCCCTGTTGCCAAATGCTGAATTCAGAATTCATGCTCGCCCAGATTGAGCGTGATGTTACTCCACTCGGGTTTCCAATGAGAACACCATTAGCACTTAAGTTAGCTGCAGGCTCAGTGACAAAGCTCTCTCTCCTTGGCAGGAACAGAAACTCATTCACAGTGCCTGAGTGGTCTTGCTGTTTAGTTATGCTTGGCTTGAGGCAATAGCTATCTTCTTACAATTTTCAGGCGGTGATCATTATCATCCAATTTTAGACAAACGTAATTGCACCAGTTAAATCCAGCAGCACATATGCTCCCGCTGTGACGCAAAGCCACTGCAAGAGCATTGTTCTGCTTCGTGAGTACATGTGCGGGCTGAGTAAAATGGCTTCAGCTTATATCAGAAATCATAAAGAAACAATATGTGTGGGTCATGGAAAAGTAAAACAGTGGCAAAATGGCACAGCGGAGATCAACACAGAACTTTCATATATTGTAATTTCACCGAGGCAACTTTCCACAGGGGAAAAAACATGAAGTACGATTCAATATTTTTTCCCATATAACTTGATAATATGTGAAGAACAGCTACTGGTGCTCCCTGAAGGTACTTTATCATAGCAAAAACAAAAAAATCATAACAGGTGATGCTGCTATATTGATATTGTTTAAATGGTCTTAAGAGGTTTAGAAAATGCTGCCTTTGGGATCAGGAAAAGGCCAGATTGAACGGAATAGTTTGACATTTTTGCGATATTTGAGTTTGATCGGATTAATGTGTAATTCTGTCATGTATACATGATGCTCCAGTTCTGAAAGAGAGTCATGTTCGGTGGGTTATGAAATCCCGAACATGCAACATGCAGGTCTGACCAACCATGAATCCTGCTTTTATGGTTAAGTCAAGCTAAGTGGATGCTGCCTGCAGCAAGAGATTTACTCATAATCAAATTTAACAACATCATTTGTTGTATTTTGTTTTAGTGTATATTACCTATAAGTAAAAACATTATAGGTAAGCACATACATGAAAGTTTCATCAATTTTCTCATTCAGCTCTTTTTTTTTTTAAGCAGATTGGTTCGCATACAGGAACTTGGATGACTGCCAGTTTGCAGTATTTTTTAAATGTGGAAAAAGCGTGCTATTTTAACTATTTCTCTCACTGTAGGAACTCCCTCGGCCCCTCGCGGCATAATCCGTAAGGTCAACTTCACCACAGTCACTCTGGATTGGAATGAGCCGCTGGACAGCGGCGGCAGAAACGACCTGAGCTACGCCGTCAGGTGCTCTCTGTGCAGGTCACCAAAGGAAGCGTGCCTCCCCTGCGGAGATGGCGTCAGTTACCGGCCTGCGAAGGACGGCCTGCTGGGTCACAGGGTAGAGGTGTGGGGCCTGCTGCCACACACAACGTATACGTTCACTATTCAGGCACTTAACGGGGTGTCTCAGCTCAGCGAGAAGGAGCCTGCCAGCGAAAGTGTCAACATCACTACAAGCCATGACGGTAAGAGCTGCAGGAGGATGGGTGGAAAGGTATAAATAGTCCGAATTTCACTGTATTTATAATTCTGCTGCCATCTGTGCAGTGCCGCCACTGGTGTCTGTGATTCGGAAGAGCGACTCCACAGAGAGCAGTCTGACTCTACACTGGTCGGCCCCGACTCAGCCACACTACACCATCCTGCAGTATGAGCTGCGCTACTGTGAGAAGGTAAGAGCTCCCTGACGACATCCCCGAACTTTCCCTTCAGATAGATGATCTATTTTTTTTTTAACAGGCTCATGAGAAGAAAGCACTCTCAGTGCAGATGTAGTTAAAGGGTCACGGCACGCGGCTTAGACCATGTGGATCTGTGAAGAAGCTCTCTAAATTGTGCAGTATACACTTTAACAATTAAGATATTAGTAACATATTTGTAATGTTTTTTTTTATTATTATCTGATGTAATTGAAGTTAGTGTTCAGTTCAGGACAGTTTGACTAATTAACTAGCTTGACATCATCATCTGTTCTTCTTTCACTATTGCCTTGGACTCATTCTTTTTTTGCTTTTAGAAGGAGCAGCGTAGCGAAGATCAGTGCCACTCCATACAGAGTAACAGAAACCAGGCTGTACTGACAGACCTCCGCCGGGCTAGTCAGTATGAAGTGCAGGTCCGGGCGCGTACCCAGGCCGGCTACGGCAGTTTTAGTCCACCAACCATTTTCCGCACGCTGCCCGATGGTAAGAAGAGGTCTTGTTTTCTCTTGAAGAGGAGCCACACACACATTACTCTTTTTTCTTATTTAAAAAAGTAATTTCCAGTGGGGGTGTGACAGTCATTTATCCCTGCATAATCAATCTCTGCACAGTTTCTTTTATGAATTTATCATCTGCATCTTTGTTGACTCTCTTTAATAACCTAAATTCCTGCCCCCCACCCCCACCTTTCTTTACTACCTATGTAAACCTCCTGTCATGGCTTCTGTCGTTGTGTTGCTCTAACTCTCTCACTTTCTGTCTGCTATTTTCTCGTCTCTCTCTTTTGTTTGCCGTCTCTCCCAGGACGTGACTCTGGCTCCGAGTTCTTGGTACCTGGCATCTTTATCGCTGTCGGGATGCTGCTGCTTGTCACTTTCGTCTTTGTGGCCGCCTACTGCATACGGTGAGAACGGGAGGAAGGGAAATAGGCACAGGAAAACAAGATAGATTTGCAAGTGAAAGAAGCTCGCGGAATAACAGGAAATGGAGCGAAAAGGATAGAAATCAAAAACCAATAACAAACGTGACCCCAATTTTACAGTTTTGCACTGCTTTGTTCTTTTGTTTATACAAATCATATCTTATCAACGGTGGTTTTGCACTCTGTTACCCACACCTTTTCTTTTTTTTTCTTCCCCCTCTGTGAAGCAGTTCAGACACAAAGCAAGGCTCATGATTTCTTTTGCTTACACAGCTAAAAGCTATCCTGCTCATTAGAACATTTTCCTTAGGCTTCATTGTTTGAGTAAATAATGTCGGATGGCATCACGGGGAAAAAGAGAGGGAGAAGGTGCGTGCATTTGTGTGTGAGAAGGATGACGATAGAGGTAGAGGGCAGGGAAAGACAGGATGCAGGCGTCCCAACCCTGTTTCCACAGGACAGAACAATAGCTGTGACCTTGTGACACACACACACACACACACACACACACACACACACACACACACAAACCAGTGAGTGAGGCCCAGATCTGCCACTAACTGAGGGTGGTGCATTATTGCTATTTTAGGCTTCTGAGGTGGAAGAGAGAAATGGAGGAAGGCAGCGATCCAGTAGCTACAGGGTTGTTACTGTACTGTAGGGATGAGTTTGCTCCAGCAGAATTATAATGGAGCCGCTTGCGTCAAAGAGCAGAACCATATGGGTTGTCTCAGTTATTCAGCACCACCACAAGTCACTGTGTATTGCGTGTTTACAGCACGGACAAAACTGTCCACAACAAGGCGGTGTTGGCTTCTCAAACCATAACAGTTATGATGTATTTTTAAGAGTGCATGTGGCTGAAGTGACCTCTGACCCGTGATAGCTCTGTTATGTGCTGTGCTGTTCTTATTGCATCTGAACAGTTGGTTGATGTGCATTACATTGGGTTGATAAAGCATTAGGAACACTTGTCCAAAAAAAAGTGAAATAAAACATCAATTCCTCAGATAAGTGCACTGCAATCCTAATCTTGTTTCATTTATACTGATCTCTTTGTACCTTCAGCCGGCACAGCCGAATAAAGGATCCGGAGCTGAGTGACAAAAACAGCCAGTACCTCATTGGCCAAGGTAACACATCAAGGACATGCACGCTGAACCACAGCTCTGATTTACAATTCATTCACGTCGGGGAAATCATTTTTAATGTGACCGGTCTCTCTGTCGCTCATGGTTCTGTAACATTCCTGCTCCCACGCTTCTGTTTGTCTCCCCTCTCAAAGGGGTCAAGGTTTATATCGACCCTTTCACCTACGAAGACCCTAATGAGGCAGTGAGAGAATTTGCCAAGGAAATCGATGTTTCCTTTGTCAAGATTGAGGAGGTCATTGGTGCTGGTAAGCCCATCAGTATGCTTTTCCTGTGATTAATAAATCTGTAAACTTTGCCCTGGTCCACTCTTTCTGAGGACTTGCAGACTGCACAGGTTGCGTTTTGTTGTGATGTGTTGTTTTTATTTTTAGCATATTGTTCTCTCTCAAAATAACCTTATTAAAAAATACCTAATTACTAAATTAAATAGATTCAGTGACATTTAAAACCATTGCCCTGTTTCTTCTTTATCACTCAAAATTCAATTTGGCTGCAGAAAAAACACAATTAACTGATAAATATGTTCCCGATATTGGTGGCCCTCATTCAAACCAAAGGGCACTGCTAGCTGCGAGCAAGCGTTGCGTTTGTTAAATGTAACAGTTGTCTTCATAATGAGGTAAACTCATGCTGGGGAGGAAAAAACGGCCATAATAGTGTGTTTACGTGTCTGTGTGCTGCAGGCGAGTTTGGGGAGGTGTGTCGAGGACGGCTGAAGATACCAGGAAAAAAGGAAAACTACGTTGCAATTAAAACTCTAAAGGGTGGCTACACCGACAAACAGAGACGGGACTTCCTGTCTGAGGCGTCCATCATGGGACAGTTCCAGCACCCCAACATTATCCATCTGGAGGGAATCATTACAGCCAGCTGTCCAGTCATGATCCTGACAGAGTATATGGAGAACGGCGCTCTGGACTCTTTTCTACGGGTCAGTATGAGTCGGACAAACCAACGCCAAAGCACGCTTCTCTCAAAACACTGAAACACACCGTAGTGCCGCTCATTCTCAGACTGAACTGGTTCTGTCCTCTCCGTAGCTGAACGACAGCCAGTTCACACCCATCCAGCTGGTTGGTATGCTGCGTGGCATTGCTTCTGGCATGAAGTACCTGGCAGAGATGAGCTACGTCCACCGAGACCTGGCTGCCCGCAACATCCTGATTAACAGCAACCTGGTGTGCAAGGTGTCTGACTTTGGCTTGTCACGCTTCCTTCAGGAGAACTCCTCTGACCCGACCTACACCAGCTCTCTGGTGAGACAACAGCCATCCTCAGTTAATGCTTAAGGAGAAAAGCCTGTCATTCATTTCATACAAAGTAGTCTAGTAGGATGGAAACCATAGAAATGATCCCAATGTGTTAATTTTAATCTCTAGCACAGACATCAGGACACTGATTATCAACAATAGTGGTTATCAGTGTGATTTCTGCACTACAATTAGTTGTCAGTTAGATTTTTAAGATTTAAATAAATGCATAAATGAATAGCAGAGTTTTATTTATCCACATGCTTTTCATCTCTTGAAATATTATGTTGATCGTAAAACATTTTTAACTTTAACTTAGGATTTTACCTACCTTCAGTTTCCTCCCCAGCTCCCTGCTGGACCATGTTTACGTGAAGTTTCTGCATCACTCACTGTTTACCTTTCTGTGTAGGGAGGTAAGATCCCAATCCGCTGGACAGCACCGGAGGCAATAGCCTTCAGAAAGTTTACCTCAGCCTCAGATGTGTGGAGCTACGGCATCGTCATGTGGGAGGTCATGTCTTTTGGAGAAAGACCGTACTGGGACATGAGCAACCAGGATGTAAGTTGAAGCAAGAAAAGCCTTGCTGGGCTGTTTTTTAGATTTTTGGAAGGACTTTTCAGGTTTTGTTAGCCGAGTTTTTCCAGTCATTTCAAAACACTTGGAACTAGGTGATCAGTGAAGTGTTTAAATCTTGACTGTGACCATTAGACTCATGTTTAATGGTTGCTTCCGTCAGGTGATCAATGCCATAGAGCAGGACTACCGCCTGCCCCCGCCACCTGACTGCCCCACCCACCTGCACCAACTGATGTTGGACTGCTGGCAGAAGGACCGGTCGGCACGCCCTCGCTTTGCGGAGCTCGTTAGCGCTTTGGACAAACTCATCCGCAATCCTGCGTCGCTGAAAATAGTGGCTCAAGAAGGAGCAGGGTGAGAGTGCTGATGTGTTTTTACAGTTGGATCAGTGAGGTTTTGGACCACCACGGTGGATTTTAAACCTAAACAAACAAAATGCGATTAAAGTGAAGCTTTTAATTCAAGATGTTTAACAAAAGTATTGCATTAATTGTTCAGGAATTTCTTGTTTTTATGTAGTCCGCGAAAAATGTCACACAGCAAAAATCAAGCATGTCTTCACAATGTCTTATTCTTAGTGTCCATTTAAAGCCCTGACAGTGACAGGGCAGGCATTAGCCTCCTGCTGCCCAATCTTGTGCACCACCTCGGTGTCCTGCTGTGACCTGTCAGCCACTTGCTGTTCCCATTTCCCTGTCTCAACATTCTGCCTGTCGGCTAGTTATATACAGCTGAGGACACTCCACCTCTGACAAATCCCATTGTTTGTCCCTGTCAGTCACTCAGTTCGACTTGTCACCTGGAATGTTGCTGCAGGACATGTATAAGCTTCTCACTGAGGTTTTGGTGACGGTGAATGTAAGTTATTCCTTTGTTTCTGGATCCTGTCCCCTAGGCCGTCCTACCCCCTGCTGGACCAGCGCGCACCTTTAGCTCTCCCGCCGTGTGCTTCGGTGGGGGATTGGCTTAGGGCCATCAAGATGGAGCGTTACGAAGACAGTTTCCTTCAGGCTGGCTTCAACTCAGTGGACCAGCTGGCCCCAATCACCACACAGTTAGTTCATATTCCCATTTTTTTTCCTGCTCACTTATTTTATCCAAGTAAAAATTTGTTTAGGAAAATTTGTCTCTAATTAGTTTTTTTTTTTTTTTTTTTTTTTTTTTTAATTCTGTAGGGATCTGCTGCACATGGGTGTGACTTTGGCTGGGCATCAGAGGAAAATCCTTTCCAGCATCCAGACAATGACCTTTCAAAACAAGAGCACTGCAACTGTGACCTTCTAGCTGACCTGCCTCTTATTCTGGACATGACACCAGCACACAGGTGCTGCCAAGTACTGAGAGCACTCTGGATCCTCTTTCTGTGAGCCACTTTGAACACGGACTC
Organism: Diplotaxodon limnothrissa; assembly: GCF_057381915.1. NCBI lineage: Eukaryota > Metazoa > Chordata > Actinopteri > Cichliformes > Cichlidae > Diplotaxodon > Diplotaxodon limnothrissa. Next base: position 15,424,473 of record NC_140605.1, on the reverse strand, counting down.
GTAAAAGGGATTGGCGACTTTATTCGTGACCAGAAAAAATAGGGAGAAAAAACTATGGTGTGAACTGTTGTGCAGAGATTGGCAGGTCTCTGCCACACAGAGGGACCAGGTGATGAAGCTGTGCGGACTGACTGCTTCTTTATTTTTTTGTTCTTTTGTTTGTTTTTTGCAGTTTGTGCTTTTACATCCACCCAAGATTTGGACTCAGTACATGTGGTGAGCAAAGAGGAACAGCGGACCAGAGTTTACACAGTTCTGTATTGTCATGTCATTACAAAAAAACAAAACAAAAAAACCCAAACTGGTTTGTTGTCCCAAAATGTCACTTTGATCTTTCACCAAAGGAGACAAAAAAGACGAGAAGAAATGCCAAGATTTTTAGTTTTCGTATTGTTGTAATTATGAATGGGAACCGCTCTCGATGCCGACTACGTTACTTCAGAGACACCTTTCACATCAAAACGTGAACATTTTAATGTGAGATTTTACATTTTGTTGTTCTTTCTCCCCCATTTGATTTCAGTATTACCTCCTCTTTACTCAGGTGTGATGTGTAATGCAGACTTTGGAGAGCGCTGTACTTGCTCTAATCAGACTCCTGATCTTCCTCAAGTCTGGCTCTCACTTTGCCAGCTCAGCAACATGTGAGAAGAAAGGCACAGAGACATATCAGCACTTTTGTCATTTCAGAGTGAATCGTAATCTTCAGTAACTCCACGTGTTTCTCGTGGAGTGTGGTTGGTTATTTCTAACGCTGGTCTTTCTGCTGGCAGCTCAGTTTTATTATAGTCGAGCTGAACAAAGACCAAGTGGACTGAGAGACCACGAAAACTGTAGAATTGGTTTTCTTTATAGATAATAGCCAAGGACGCAGTCTGGCCTCAAACTTGTTTTTTCTTGATTATAACGGATACATTTTTAATTATCTTATTCTGTATTCTCCATTTTCCAGTGCCATTCATTTGTCTTTGTGAACTAAAATGCCATTTTTATAAAGCAGAAGCCTTTCACAAGTGATTCAGTTCTGTCTCATTTGAATGCACCTTAAAGGGTAACTGAGTAAAATGTGTCTGCTTTTGCTCTGAAGCGATGCAAAAAGAGGTTCCTAACAAAAAGCACGAAACACAATACATGACCTTAAATTAACACTCTAGCTTGTAGCCACTTTGGTTGGTTTCACCGGCAGTTTCGCTCTGCAAAACTAGTGATTCTCAGAGCTGTTGTCTTATTAGCAGGGCAGCACCTCTCACTTTGCCGGATGTAATGTCAGTAAAACATTTCTGCACTTGCACTAAAACGATTCCCTAAAATTTTGGAAGAGGAAACAAAGCACGGCTACCAACTGAGCCAGTCTGCTCAACGCAGTGTTTTTGCGTTTCTCAGAAAACTGCCTCTCGTACAAATATACAGTTAGCAGCTCGCTGTATCTGTTGCTTTCACTCATGACCTGCTCACAATACTTACTGTTTGCAAACGCAGAAGAGTTGAACTTCCAGCAGAAAGTGCCTGTGCTCCAGGAGCGTATCTTTGCATACTTTGTCCATATGAAGGCAAACAAATCTCTTGGCACATACAAGTTTGCACTTTTCAATCTTATCCAGGACCTGCCAGGATTTGCTGACTGATTGTTGTGCACTACCTACAGCTGGAGGCAAGGACATATGATGGAACAAAGCCTGGACTCTATGGATACATGGGTGCCTCCCCTGTAAGATATCCTCTGCCACCACAATGTAGCAACATTAACAAGTAGTCCAAAGGCTTTGCTCAGTTTGTCTTCAGTGGGTGTAAAATAAATGTCACATCACTCATATACCATCAAATACTCCGTTCACTAAATATTTGTAGAATATCTGTTTACAAGCAGTTTAAGTTACTTCCATGCTACTTTAGCTAACACACTGATGTCGCTAACATAGTATCTACAGCACTGAAAACTCTATGGGTAAAGATTCCTTATCAGGCTAAACCCGGAAACGTTGGCTGATATCATTTGGAGTGTAATGCAGAATGATTTCATGCAGTCTGGTCTGTCCATTACGCGGCTTGTAACCATAAACGTCTGCGTTTTGCTTCAAAGGCGTGTCTTTACTGACAATATTCTGGCATTAAAAAGCATGAAAAGACCATTTTTACTTATTTAGATGATATTGTGGTGTCTGCTGAAAATTCTGGGTTAAAATGTTTTTTTCCTTTTCTCCAGTGCTACAAAATAAAATTGAACATGGGAAAGGATGCTAATAGGCAGTGGTCAGCTCACCGGATTGAGTGGGTAACCCATATGCTGAAAGGCTGATGGGGAGGTCAGGGTTTAGGCCTGCACTGAGGCCATTTACTTAATGTCTTCCCCCTGGTCTTTTTAAAAATCTGTCTCTTCACTGTCTTGGTAAAATAAAGGGTTAAAAAAAAGATCCAGAATGTGGAAACTGGATGCACAGCTAGCAGTAAGATCTGCAAATTGCTTTCTACTTTTCCCCCACAGCTCCGCAGAAACAGCTTGAAGTCATCAGTATCTTGTGAAATAAACATTTAACTGACTGGAGTTCAAAATGTTGAAATATTGCTCAAAGATGTTGCAAATGTTGAAGGATGAGACCAGAATTTTTGACATTTATGTGTATTTTACCCTAGATAGCAGTGCTTCAGGATACACCTGGGCTACTAAAACATACAGAAATGGCTCAGGTGCACTGAATCGCTTCTTCTAAACTTTTTAGGGTTGAGAGAGTTTTTAAAGTCCCAGAGTGCATAACAGTCATTTGAAATATGCAACGCAAACCTGAAATGTGATGCTGGTTATGACCTTACACTTACCCAGTGACAAACAGCAGACCAACACGTTCCTTTGTAGGCTTCATACTGAAGATCTCAATAATGGCAACTCTGAATAAGGGATAATGTTTATCCACCGTGTATATAGGTAAATATGAATATTTACCATCATTTCTCAGCTGTTTAACATGTCAGAAGGGCTTTGTAGATAGCCACGCTCATTTTTCACTGCAAGCGAAGCATGGAAACGGTTTAAATAAAAGGATGTCGTAGGAGGTCCATATCTGACCTGAAGTGATAACCCACATGGTTTACCTGTCTCCGGTCGTAAAGCAGGCTGTCCCAGTGACCCTGTTCGCTCCCGTCCCAGATTCAAAGAAAAAATGAGCACGCAACAAAGCAGCTACACTTTTGTCAAAAGGCGCACTGATGCTTCTGGATGTCTTTGAGCTTTTTTATTCCAGTGCTACTCAATGTGAACTAAATAAATGTTTCTTGGTTGTCTCGTTTTAATCTTTGGTTAAATAATGTGTTGCCTAAGATCATGTAAGTAAAATGTCTAATAGGATTTTTCTTTGTCTCCTTTGTGTCAGCCCTCCTCATCTATCCAGTTGGCCCGTTTTTAATAATGAGATGGAAACAAGAGAACGCAAGGACTCAAATGAGTCCCCAGCTTTGCTTTCTCGCAGCTTTTCCTCTTGCTTTCTGTTCCTCCAGAGAGCCTTTACCCCTGAGGGCTCAAAGCTTGTCCTCTTCTATGTTTCCTTTCCTGGTCCTCAGCCCTTTTAATCATGAAGAGATGTTCTTTTCTTCTCCTGTGCCTTGGGCTGAGAACAGCTTATGGCACAGCATAAGCTTAAACTCTCACACACACTTTTCTCCCCCTTCTTCTTCTTCTCCCATCTCCAAAGCTACAATAAACAAGCTAAGCTGCCAGGGCTTCCAAAAGCATTTAGGCTCATTGATTAATGTGCTTTGATTATCTCTGTGTTACTGACTCATTCCTCTTGTTCTATTGTTCTGGTGTGGACCACAAAGTATAGACCTGCGCAAGTACAGATTTTTTTTTTTTTTTTTTTTTTTAAGAAAAAGATGAGTAACTGTTGACTGTTGTTATGGTTTATTTTCAGCCCCACGGTGCATTTTGGTTTGCATGAATCCCAGTGTTGGGAGTGATTCAGTGCTTGAAAGAGAGAGATAAGCATTCATGTGGTTTCTACTTCTGTCAGTGCTTTGAGTGACCCCTGACCCTGCTGCATAGTACAAATCCAGCCTCAGCTTTGTCTGTGTATCTGAATGGCCATTCATTAGGGCTGCTGTCGGGCACTGAGTAGACCAGGCCGAGCAAGTTTTTAGCATTTGGTGGATTGTGTCATTCCCCTCGCATTCCTGCGTGCATTCGAGTGTGGAGAACGTGTGTGTGCGTGCATGGTCGCAGTGGGTGGGGGGCTACCCAGAGGGACAGGTACATGTGGATTTAAAGGAAAGGGGGAAGGGAGGTGATTTGAAATGGTTTCACCCTGTCTGGAGGAGTAAAACTCTCAGAAAATCTGAGAGTACACACATTAAATGTGTATTGGGAACGGTTTAGTCCAGCTAAGTGCACTCCCACAACACTGCAGGACTCAGAAAACTGATTTTTTTAAAATCTACGTCAAATTTAAAACAGTTGAGTCTGAAATGTTCTGGATTTGAGCTTCTGAAAAAAACACGTTATACCCATATTTGAATGATTATCCTATCTCACAGAAATCTCGGATAAATAAGTTTGCTTTGAGCAAACCCCCCCCCCCCCCCCAAGTATCCCTCATGAAAGCCCCAGAGCTGCTTTATCATTCCACCCTTCAGTTTTTGGAAACCGCTGTCTAATTTCATTTTCCATTAGTCTTCGTTTTCGATCTGCAGCATTGGTTTGATTTTTCCACAACAGCACTTATCTGAAGATGGAAGTTTAGGCTGGAGATTGTCACTCCTATGCCGCTCTCCCTCCGCTTCAGCTGCCAGATTTCCTCCCCGAGATGACTCCCAGACAGTTTGCTCAAAATGGCCCAATATTTCTGAGCAAATCCACCGAGCAGCCAGCTAAGATTATTTTTCACCTGTGTACGCATTGTGATTTCGGAGGCACATTGCTCGGCAGAGCGCTTCCACTCTGTTTCATATTAAATCTGATCACTGGAAAAGTTGTCACTCCTCGCTGCTCTACAGCATTTCTGTTGACTTTGCAGGAGATTGTGCCAGGCCATTGCCGTAAATAAGAATTTGTTCTTTGCTGACCCACCTGATCAAATAAAAGTTGTTGGAATTTAATTATACTTTCATGCTGCAGTACAGTTTTATGTGGAATTAGTCTAGTATTTTTAATCATGTAGTTAATCCACTTAATCAATGTAAACTTTTAGACCACAATCCCCTGCTGTCTCCTCAGTACTGATGTAGAGGAGTATTCAAATATTGTTATATTAGCTACTGTCAGGCTGTTGCTTTCACAGTTAAATCGTTTGGGTTTATTTAAATGTATTTAAATGTACTGAATAACTAAGATGAACTAATAACTGAGATTATTTCCCACAATCATCTCTAGGGTTTACAGAGAATGGCTCTAAAAGACAAAAATATCCAGTGAGCAACAGTTCTCTGGGCAAAAATACCTTGTTGATACCAAAGGTCTGAGGAAAATGACCAGACCACTTCAAGCTGAAAGGAAGGCAGCAATAACTCAAAGAACGACTCGTTACAGCCGAGGTATGCAGAAGAACATTTGGAATGTGCAACACACTGAACCCCGAAGCAGACGAGGTACCACGGCAGGAAACCACACTGTTAGTTATAAACAGACAACTAAGGGACAAGATTTAAAAAATGTATGTGTTTTAATTTCTGCTGCCATATTCAGATGATGGGATCCATGCTGCCTTGTATCAGCAGTTCAGACTGGTGGTCTAATGGTGTGGAGGGGTAGTTTCTTGGCACACCTTGGGTCCCTCAGTGCCACAGCCTAACTGCGTGTTGTTAGTGGCCATGTCCACCCCTTCATGACCACAGGGTACCCATCCTCTGATGACTGCTTCCAGCAGGATAATGCTCCACATCACAAAACTCAAAGAGGTTTCTTGACCGTGACAGTGAGTTCGGTGTACTCGAATGGCCCAAACAACAGTAGGGGTGGGTGATGTACCCACAAAATTTTATCAAGATATTTCAAAAAACATTTGTAATAATGATGTTTGTGACAATATAGAAAAAATACTGAAGGAACTTTTTATGGATGCTTGCACCTTTCAGGCAGCAGCATTTGTACGTGTAAGTAAATAAAGGGCGTTTTTCCATCCATGTTTTCCAATGAGCCACTGTCTCTGATGACAGACTGAAGTGTGAATCCATTGAAATAAGGTGCAGCCAGCACAGCATACGATGGTACAAGTCACGCTTAAGTAAAAAGGTAGCCTAGGCAGCGTTTTCCCTGGAAATTTAACACTTTAGTTTAACAATAACTAGACAAACTTAAGCTTGTAACTCGTCAGGAGCTGCACCATACTGTCACAGATAATAACGCAGAAATATATTTTCTACCTGAAATGTGTTATCTTGGGTTGAGGTTTTTTTTTAACCAGCTGCATACAGCCCTGCTTTTCCACCATGTAACTCCATCAGTAATTTCCATCCACCGTTTGCTCTTCCTGTCGTATGGAGCGCAGCTTGTGATGCTTGGTCGAGCCATTTGATTACTTTTGGGTCACACATCACCAGCTGCTAGTATCTCATCCTTTGCAACCTGGTTGTACTCGACAGTGTTTTTGCCTCAAGCGGTGAAACGACTTTGTTGCTTCCACCTTTAGCGAGAACAGGGTTCTGACTGTGCTTTGTTGGAGGTTGTTGAAGTCGCTCCCTCTTTAGGTACTAAAATGCCATCAGAGACTGACACCTGTGTTTTACTGCCAAGCATTAATGTAAACCCATGGTGTTGCTATAGCAATGATATCACGATATAGTACTTTTATGCCACAGAGGAATTTATACCGGTATTATTATGGACCATGTGATATGCCAACAACAGTCTGGGATAGTAAGCTGTTGGGAAGTGGTGTAGTAAATATTTGTGCATGAGGAATATTTCCAGCACCTTTATGAAAAATTAAGACAGTTCTGAACTCAAGAGGGAGTACAACCTGGTACTAGCAAGGTGTACCCAGTAACATGGTTGGTGAGTATATCTTAGCTAAACCTACAGATGGATCGTTTACTTATAAAGAACGAATATTCAAGCGGTTAAATAGGGTTAGGATGCAGTTCAAACAACCCTTTATTTGTTTTAAGATTTTAAAATGGCTAGGTGTTTCTTTATATCCAGCTGTTTTATATTTTAATATTTGCTACTAGCTATACATTTAGCTAACCGATGCATCTTTGTAAGTAAGGGTTGTTTCTTTTCTTTTTTTTTTTGAGAGTTTAACACTTTGATTTTCATTTTTTAAATAATTTCTAGCTATATTGGATATATCAACATCTATCTATCCAGTACTGTATATTAGGGCTGCCACAAACGATTATTTTGATAGTCGACTAGTCACCGATTATTTTTGCGATTAGTCGACTAATCAGATCATCATCCATTGGACGTACAGCGTACAGCTTATTGCACCAGCAGCATCTGGTCTTATATAACTATCATTAGCTTACAGCTTGAAGTGTTTGTGCTAACTAAAAATAAAGACAAGATGGTAGTTTATTAATTTTTAATGAAATTTGCAGATTGTTTCGGTGAAGTTTAATAAACTCCTTGCTTTCTAAAATATAACAGGACACCGGAGTATATTCTCCAGCGTCTCACACTTCTGATAATCAGCTGTCTGCTTGACAGTTTTAGCTGTGCAAAAACTATAACTTTAATCTCAGCCAAACCGATTTACTCAGGAACAAATAAAATACTAAAGAAAGCCAAACAATAACATTTTTAAGTTATCTAAGTGACTTATATATATGTTTAACCTGACTAGCGAAAGACGGCGGTGGGTTTGAAAACGATTTGCCGGGAGTCCGGTGTTCTCACGGCTCTAGTTAGCCTTGCCCCCGCCTAGCTAACGAGCTAGTGGGTAACAGACGTCTCCGAAAACGTCGGAGCGCTTTTGAAAATATGTGGTGTCTTGATAAACTGAGCAGATATTTGAGGTTTACACAGCTACATTCTCGCCTGAAAATATGTTAAACGTTTATTTTGTGACCAGAAAGAATAATAAGAGTAAAGTTAAAACTAACTAGCTGCCGCCATTGTTGACAACTGCGCTGGGCTGCGCTATGAATTCTGGGACACAGCTTCTTCTTCTTCGGGGTTTAACGGCAGCTGGCATCCTTGTACATGCAGTGCTGCCATCTTCTGTTTCAGTCCGTTATTACACTCTTAAATCCTACTACTCATTCCTGTGTCCTTTGTGATCTTACAAAGCTTCAAACGATGCGTCGACTATTAAATTAGTCGTCGACGATTTTAATAGTCGACATAATCGTGACTAGTCGACTAATCGTGGCAGCCCTACTGTATATTTACCTAACACTGGATAAACATTTATGTTACCTAGACTATTAGGTAACAGTTAGCTGTAGGTTTAGCTAGCTTTTTCTACCTTTTGTTGTTCTAGGTTTTTTTTCAGGTACTTTTATAAGCTGTTTTTATTCCTTTTTGCACAACTTTTAATTATCTAAGTTCTTTATAACATTTCTGCTCAAAGCTATGAAAGCTTGTGTCAACCACTGGGAACCCCCCAAAAAAGACTATAGTATAAATAGTTATATATAGTTTAGTGATACTGATATATAGCTATGTACTTCTCAACCACACTTCACAGAAGAGACCACATTTGATGGAGGTGTTAGTGTGATGAAGAATGCGAATATGGGTTTCATCACCTTCAGGGTGAGTGAATGGCTCCTCCAAAGGTGTTTGCTGGTTCTTGCTCTGTCAGCTTTCAGCAGCCATCCATCTCCCCCATGGCACCCTTTTGTTTTCCACTCAGCTAAGATGTGCCTCTTGCCTTCTGTGAGGAAATGAAAGTCGTGTGACCTTCCCACTTCTTATCGTCTTCATGTGAATCACTCTATATTCTAAAACTCAAGCCACATGCGTCAAGGACCACTATGTTAAGCGGAGGGAAATAAAACTCGTGGGGCTTCATGTGGCAAAAAGGATTCTGCGTATGTGTCTGAAGTGAGGGAAAGTTCAAAAAAAGGCCATGATAGGAGATGGCAAACATCTCATGTGAAAGCTGTTTCTGATCAGTGAGATTGATTACCCTTTGTGAACTCAGATTGATGGCTTTACTCTTCAGTCTTGCGCTTAACCTCTCCTATAGGTCTCACCTTTAAGTCCTAACTCATCATAACTCCTCCACACTTCTGAACCCACTGGTATGAATCTTTACCCTGAGCTGAAATGTGTATGCACCCACAGTCACCTTGTCACTAACAAAGAACACACAGACTTCATAGCGACCACCGGGAATTTTTGAGGTTTGATTCAATCAGACAAAGTTTGTAGAACTTTGAGGATTTAGAGAAACTACCAAACAACAGCAATTTAAAACATGCACAAGGTTATTTTTTACCACGCCTCAAAAGGGCTTCTAGTTTTGTCTGTTTTCTATCTTTTTCATAATTACAGTAAGGTTTGGCCTTTATATTTGTATTGTGGCCATAGATGTTTACCCTAACTGAATGTTTATCCTTCTTCTTCTACATTTAAATCACAGTTTGCCGAGCAATTGCCTGAATGAGCTGTTTTCATAAATGTCTACAAAGCAAATGAGCAGTAAACACAGAATATTCCAGTAAACAATGACACACATCTGCACTGAGAGCACATTTTTGTTTTCAAAAGCAAAGGTAAAGCCTTCTTCAGTCTTTTTATTTTTTTATTTTTTGGAGGAGTTGCATGAATGCGTATCCCCTCACAGCAGGTCTAAGGATTAAAGCACCCCCTCCTGATCCCCTGTGGCCCTCCTCCCTGAACCTACACCCACTCCTTTAGCCTGCTTTGGAACGTCAGCCTGTCAGAACTATTGATTATACTGCAAAAACATGACCACTCACATTTAGTACTGACCCCATGAGCACATTTGTGGGGGGACGGGGTGTGCTCAAATTGTGACAATATGGAGGGTAGTAAAGTGTATGTATGCGTGTGTTTGTGTGTGTGTGCCCACTTAGAAATCTGAGCATGGAGCATATGGTTATGATTTAACCAGCATCTGGATGCAATACAACAAGGTTTACAATACAAAGCATAAACTGTGTGCGTTTGAGGGAAAGGGTGTAGTATTGAAAGTAATCAGATTACAGAAATGAGGAAACTAACCTTGGGCTTATACCATCACCCATCAACCAAAATCGTACCCAGAATGGAAGAAATAACCGTGAACACACACTCGCTCTCTCAGATCTGTATTACTGTGTTTTGAGCGCCCTCTAGTGTGCAAAAACTTGGTTTATTCGATTTTTATTCTAATGCTGAGAGGAAAATAATTCATGCTTTAAATTCTCGTTTATTTACGAATCACGCGTTCAACCCTGATCATTCGGTAAACATGAAAGCATGAACTGCGTCCTGACTCTGCTTATCAGATAAGGGTTGAAGCTGCTGTCTGTGCAGGTTTGGGCTGAGCCTCGCAGACAGTGTCTCAGCATATTCTGACCCAATATCACTCCTACTCTTTACAATCGGAAAATCTGATTGTAAACACGGCGTGCAGTCTGCGCCACTGTCTCGGCTGGCAACGTCACGCAGAGGCGGAGAGAGGACTGGTCATTAGCAGTGATCTGAAGTCATGATAAATACATTCTGATTCCGAATCTGTTCTGTGGTCGTCCATCCGGACAGATTTGTTATTCTCGAGTTTTAAAGGTTGGGCGTTCAACAGCTTATCACAAAGAAAGAGGAGCAGCTCTCCTGCAAGGTAACTTTGAGGCAGGCTCACCATTACTCACCCGCGCTGCTTTGTCGCCGCCTGGTGGCCATGGCGGACTCTGACACCCTAAAGGAAAAGCAGAGTCATGTTTCAGTGGGTCGAGCTTAGGCCTGAGAGGATGCAGAGGAGGCGCCTGCTCTCTCAAAACGAAGTCCTCCTCTCACATCGGTGTATTGTGCAACTATCGCCTCTGTAAACATAGTTTCTGATAGGATTTGAACTATTTTTCGAGTAGGTCGAATGTGTACTTGTCTTTAAACAATAATGGTCCTTTGCTCTCTCTTCCCTCCCACCTAGGCTACACTACATTATGCACTGCGTTAAAGCAAACAAAAGAAAACAAAGACCACAGAAAAAACAACAGCAGTAAGAGCCACACCTACATAAATAACACACATGACCACACCTCAATGCCTGGCAGTACAACAAAAAGAAAACCACACAAGACAAAAAAGCTATACCAATGAGTCCTGCGGCAATAAACTTTTAGTTTAAGAAGTAGAAAAAGAAAAAAATGCATTTAGAGAATCGTGTGCTTTTTAAGCACTGAGAACAATTATTTGAGATACAGGGTTCAGTAAAGACAGAGCGTTAGTGCCTCTGAATCAGCATGCGCTTACGTTTAAGAGACGCAGCCCTCTTGGAGTTGTAGTAATTATGATAGAAGTGATGGATGAAGTCATGCACTGTTGTTATAGCGCAGGGAGGTGGTCAGGGTGGAGGAACGGGTCAGCAAAACGCTGGACACAAATACACGAGAGAGCCGTGTTCATTGTTTCCATCTGGCAGCGGAGACGATGAGCCTTTAATTGTAACCACCATGTTTCCCTAGCTTTAAACATGCTCTTCTTTTTAGGCAAAATATGATCTTTCCTCTTGTTGTCTGGATTTAACCCAGCCTTGAGCCTACGATGCGATTCGTAAGAGTCTTAAAGGATTTGGTAAACTTTGTCCTGCTGATGTAAGCTTGTCTTTCATTTTTAAGGGGAAGATTTTTGTATGGGCCCCTAAGTGGGAATTCCTGATGTGTCTGCCTGATATTTACAGATTGCTTTGACAAGCTGTATAAAAGTAGTAGCAGGTGAACGGCACTGAAGTCGGGCGTGATTTAAGATGAAAGGCCTTTCTGGTACACCGTAGGGAAAATGCCTCCATCTGAGGCAGCCCTACTACTCACACAAACAAGCAAGCTCGCCTCCTTCTCATCACTGTACAGCATGTACAAGGTGGCAACAAATAGCTTGACTCCATCGCGCTCTACATTCCTGGGTTACTATATTGTTAGACTGACGAAATCTATCTTTGCGCGGTTACGCAACAGATAACTAAAAACAATCTTCGCTGTTCTAACCCAGATATGTGATAGTTATACAATGCAGACAGCAGGTTCTCTCTCTCCTTGAAATCAAAAGGTAAATTTCTATCATCTGGCCCTCGTGACATCACGCATAATTATAAATCCACTACTTTGAGGAAATACAGAGTGCTATGAATTACACTGACCTCTGCCAGCTGCCTGTGTGACTGTGGTCAATTGAATGAGTGATTGTAGCAGCTTAATCCCGGATGATCTCTGGCTCTGAAAGCCACTACAGCAAACGCAGGGAGGACTGCACTTTAGGAACAGTGCCTGACCGCAACGGCAGCTGGAAGATGAAGGGGCAGAGATGGTTAAGCAGATGCATGAATGAGCTGGAAGTTAAGTGAGATACTGATGCACTTTTTTGTGGCTTTAATAATCCACATTTAACCCACTGCTGAATACGGCAAAAGAGCAGATCCAAGCAAACATTTTCACCAACTTGGAAACATGAATCACAGCTGATCTGATTGTTTTCCTATCAAATTTAAAATAAAAGGAAAAGATATAGATATCAAATCTAAATAACGGCCTGCAGATATTTCACAGCGTGAGGGAGTTGCTTAATTATTTTCACATTTGATGCGAATTTCATTTTTGTTTCCGATATTGGCTTTTAAGCTGGGACTTAACAGCCATGCACGGAGGAGATTAGAAGGTGGATTTCTTTGCGCAAACTGTCGAAAAGCTGATGGAGAGAACTAATCCTCTCTATCTGCATCATCATTCTTTAAAACTGCACGCTTTCTGTCTGTCTGTATTTCTCTTTTCAGCAGTTCAATTTCATTTTAGTGCACAAAAGATGACCTGCCCTTTTTTATGTTTAATTTTTTATGAACAGGGCACCAGTAGCCGCTGATTTTTCTTTCCCCTCCAGTGAAAAAGGGTTTCACACATTGTGCTCTGCTTTATGGTTTGTGTGAAAAACTGTCGCAGGAGGTTTGGCTCGCGCATTAACCCAGACCCCGACAATATCACGCTCAGCAGTGGCCTGAAGCCGGTGCCAGGCTTTGAGAGGATGCCACCCTCGCTTTGTTTGAGGGACCGAGGGCTCGATGGCAGCAAGGGTGCTGGTTATGATGACAGCGCCGCTGCAGATCAACTGATCAATTATAGCCACGCAGGTATGAAAAACAAAAAAAAAGTCATTATTAATTTATATCTGAAGAAAAAGGTCAGCGAGCTGAACTCTCACAGCCGCCGCTGATTATAGTCACAGAAGAACAGACACTTCATCCGGGTGCGCTCTTAATCTGAGCAAATGTAAGCTGGTGGTGCTTCGACACAAATCCCCCCACTGTCCTTCCTTTGAGAGATAAAGAGAGAAAGATACTGATTGCTTTTCCTATCCATTTTTACTCAAAGACGCACCTCACATCAGCAGGAGTCATTGTTTGTGACTGGGTGTTGCTGCTGACATGTCGAACTGGCTTTGTTTTATTTTGGAATTAGGCTCCACAAAGGAGAAATCAAGACTTTTTTAAAAATATTTCGCAGGTGCTTTAAGTTCTCCTTTCCAGCAGTTTGATGTCTGACACATCCTCGGGCCGGATGCTTCAAATCTACATGAAACTCCATCAAAATAGCACTGCCTTGTTATTTTGTTTCAAACTTAGAAGCAGCTTTTGTTTAAAGTAGATGTAGCAGGCAAAAAAAAAAAGAAAGAAAAAGTAAGCAAAGCAGAATCGAAGAGCCATTTCATCAGTCGGGGTGCTGGAATCTAGGCAACAATGTTTGCCAGCCGTGGTGGCAGCGGAGGAGGTAAGGGGGGGAAATACTCCGTGGAGGACCTCTATGGCATCAGTAAGAAGCCCAAGGCGTCGACCTCCTCAGGGAGTATTGTGGCCAAGGCTGGGACCCGGAGCAGCAAGAGCTCGGAACAGAAGACTGAGTCAGAGGCCTTGGCCTCTCAGATCCTGGAGGCAGCCCACAGACTGGTGGAGCGACGCCGGCTGGAGCTGTACCTGAGAGAATGTGGCCTCTCCCTGGCTGAGTGCGAGGCTGAGCGCTCTGCAATGCCGTACAGGTATGAGGAGAAGACTTTACAGCATGAAACCATGAGGCAGTTAGAGTTTGTAGTTATGACTTAGTACATTTAATTAGGCCACTAAAAAAATAAATAAATAAAAGCAATTATTAATAATAAAGAACTGGAATGTACAGCCTACACAAGGCTGCAGATTTAACTCAGGTCTGGGTTTCGGCTGCTTTTTTAGCGAGTGCAGGACTCACACTGAATGTCTGGATTTTACAGAGATAATAAGAGACCATCCCGAGCACTCAGCCATCCGTGGATGATCCATTTTAATAACATGGTTAATATTTTTCTAACATATTACTAATGCGTTGATGTAATTGAGTGTTTGGAGAGGACTGCAATTGAAAGGCAGTGAGTGGAGACATCATTCACGAGAGATGGGGGAAAAAATTTTTTTTTTTTTTTTTTTTTTTTGTTGTTTTTTTCTCACTGGTGACCTAAAAAGAAACATCAGGCGTTTGATGAGATTTCAATGCAGAGGACTGATGAGTGTACGTGGCCAGACTGCAGAAGCATCCGGTTGTTCAGGAACGCTAATGTGAGTTGTACGTGAGCCATTGTCTAATTCCAGCCTTTCCAAAAAACAGCCTGACGGGGTCAGGCATCAGTGGTGCAGAAGTTTGGGGTTAATGATGCATGATTTGACAGCGGGGGATGGGCGGTTGGTTGTTGTACCGCGTGCATCTCTCTGTTTAAAGTGTGGAGGCGAATGAACGGTGGTGTTGGCTACTCTTCAATCAGTTTACCAAAAACCTAGGGAAAAATAGATTTTTGTAAATTGAATGAGACCTGAAAAAAGGAGGGGTGGGGTGCTTGCAGAGAAGAGGAAGATACAGGCCAGGCTGCTGCATATTTCATTATTACTGCTTAAACACCATCATACTAAAATACTGAGTACAGATTCCATTACATTTGTCATTTTATTTGCTATAACACATCCAAAACATGCAAACACAGTCATCTAGTCTCCAGCACAGTTGCCTCTAGGTGGCAGCGTCATCATGGTGTGAAGACAAGTCTGTGACCAATGACTCAAAAGCAGAAAGAGGGACAATAGTGCAGGCCAAGGGGTATCATTTGCAATTTCACATCATTTTTATGCTCAGATCTAGGACTTACTTTATAGCACATTTGTACTGGCAGCGTACATTTTGATAGCTGAAACAAACTAACGGCGTACCAGAGTATGATTCAGTTGATTCGACCACCTCTGGCAGAACCGCTTCCATCACTTGAACTGCCCCACAGAGCCTCCAGTGGAAGTTGTTTCCACAGCCTCTGTGCGCCTTCATTTGCATGAGATCTGGACTCCCTCCTGACAGAAAATGATTACCTGTAATCAAAACAGAAGCCAGCATCTACCTTGATGTTCTTTCTCGTTTTCCCGGTTTAGCTGCAAACATTTGAGCTGCAGAAATGTGAGCTATTTAGATTCTGAAAAACAGACAACGAGGGCCGAATGAAACGAAGCTAATAGGTCAGACAGATTCGAACATGTGTGAATCTTCATGGATTATATCAAAGGAATTCTGTCCTCTTTTCGAGGAGCTGAATTACTTTTGAATAAAAACCGCGAGGAGAAACAAGATGCCTTCAAAGTCACAGGGTCAACGCCATCAGCTTTCTCAGAACGTCATGCGAATTTCATGTTGAGGCACACCTGCAAACACTTCTTAGCGTTCTTTAGTGCTATTTTAGTTCAAGCGTGTCAAAACCAACATGAACACCACCATGGGAGACGAGTTTTCTTGCTTCATCCTGCTTTAAAAAGACATTTACACATTTATTTATTTCTCTATTTACCAGGTTATGTCGAATTGTTCTGTTTTTAAGTGAAAATGGAGCCAAAAGGGTGACAGGCAAGTCCAGGTCATTTCATTCTGTAGCATTAAAGGAATATGCTTGCAAGCACTTATCAAAGTGCGGTTTGGCAGATTTTAGGGGATTATAGCTCAGAAAGTCACACTTTGTGATGAGTTTTTACGCTGAGTTGCATGAATAACCTACCTTTTCAAGGACGTTCAAATTATAGAAGCTCTTGTATAATCCAGCTTGAGAAGAAAAAAAGCCATCTACTGTATCCCCTTATTTTCTGATAATTTGATTCTATAACCTTATCATTACTAGGAAAATAAGGATGCACCACACATGTGCTCATTTTTGGTCTTTCTCCACCCAAATACTTCAACATGAGGCTCACAAGTGCTGGTTGTGTCCCGAGGTTTTAGCGCTGTAAGCTTCTGAAGTGGAGAACAGACTGAGTCAGTGTCATTACTGTGTAATACGGCGATGCCAGTGGCCATTATTTGGAGTGAAGGGGAAGGTTAAGCCTACAGGGAGATGAAGATAAAGAAGTCGACATGATTATGCAAAAGTTTGGCTATACAAAAATAATGTGCTTCCTGGAAAATAAGCGCCTTAACAGTGAAGTGGAAGTAATTAAATCTTCTCCTCTTTTGAAGCGCCACCACGGGCAGCATTCGTATTTTCTCTCTGCCTGTACAGCTGGAAACTTCCCCGTCCAAACTTGTGCTGAATGGTTCTTTAGAAAGAGCTGATTGCCAACTCAAAGTCACATTCTGCTGGCAGTGGATGCCCTGCAATCTGCTCTGGGACTGCAGATCTGCTTCAAAACACTAGATGTGAAACCAAATTGACAATGGTGACAAATGTGGGGTATTTTGCACATCGTCCTGCTGTGTGAAGCAGACTTAGCGGGGCGAGCACTAACCACAGAGTAAAGCCTTTTGGATTGACAGTCCTCTCTAAGGATATGGCATCACACTTTAGATGGTAAACAAAGCCTGGAAGGGGCTATTATCATTGCTTGGCCACCAAAATGACATCCATTTCATTTCATTATGATGGGCTGCAGGATGATCTGATATGCCCTGCTGTGCTATGCCCGTGATGTGATGTATTGTGACTTAGAAACCATCTATCCTCTGTTTGCTCAGAGGTAGTAATGAGTGTAATTCTGGTGATTGGGTCATTGATGGCAAATCAAGCTATCATTGGGGAGGGCAATGTTTTGCATAGGAAGAATAGGAATAATGGGAGTGGTGGGACGACAGAATTCTGGACCTTATGGAGGGAAAAAAGATGGTTTGGGGAGGGGGTTGAGTAAGTATAGCCTAATGTGTGCCTTTGTGATGAAATGTGTGCGCATCGGTGTGATGAAAAAATGTGGATCACACCCGAAAGAAAGGGAGGGAGAGGGAGTATCTATCCAAACCCCCACACTGCTTGTGTGTCGTGAACGTTTTGAAGCCTGTGGAAAAAAAAGGAGGGGGGGGGGCGGTCTCCAAATGATGCTGGAGAGCCGAGAGGCGGCACCGAGCGTTTGAAATGTCTGCTGCAGCTGATTTTGGGGCCAGTATGCCGGCATTTTTCCCCCAAATCCGCGCACCCTGAGATCCTGGCGAACAACGGGAGACGTGCACAGTTACCGCTGCTGCCGGTATGTGAACAACTTCTCACACTGAAGCTAAAGATGAACCGGCTCCGTGCTTGCTGATTTTGTTGGGTTTTTTTCCCCCTTCTTCTTCTTTCTCCATCGCTGTTGCATCAATTGGATGCTGCGTGAAGCCGCTTGGTGATGATGCATTGGTGGGGTTTGAGTGTCTTTACCCCCGATCTGACTTTTCTCCTCGGCGATGTAAATTCGAGCTATTGAGCCCGATCTTTTTTTTTTTTTTTTTTTTTTTTTTCCCTTTTGCTCACCCACCTTGCGACAGTAAAATAAAAGGTGGGGGAGAAATATGAGTGATTTCGACGCGAGGTGTGAGGATGCCTGTAGCTGTGGTTGTGTCATTGCTGCGGCACGTTCCGGAGCTCCTCAGCTCAAGACAGTCTCAACAAACCTCAGCTGAAGAGAAAACAGCAAGCTGGCAAGTGCTTTATCACCCTACATAAGCCATACAGAGCCCGTGCATGTTATGTCGGACGAAGCCACTCTCCAGGGAGGGCATCTATTGCACTGAGATTTTATTGGGGTGGGAGGGTGGGGGGGCTTCCCAAGAACTGCCACATCCCCAAATTCGTCTGAGGACTGCTGCGAGCACACAAGCTCCCTGATGATTTTTGGAGGGCAGCCCTGATGCATCGTGTGAGTGTGAAAGCTCCGAGAGCCTTTTTGCCAGGTTTGCATCACCAGACAGGAGACTGAGCAGACGGTAACTCTGTGTGTGTCATGTTTAGAGGCTGGACTCTTGCCTGCTCCCTCCAACTCTGAGCCAAAATCTTTGACCTGCCCTGTCTGAGCCCTTTTGTATGAGCATCACGGCGCTGCCACAACAGCACGACGGGAAACGGTGTCGAGCAGCACCAACAGTTTGTAGACATTGCTGTTTGTGTGACTCCTTGTTTAAAAGACAAAAAACAAACCCAACCCTATACTCAGACTCTCAGAATAAGAGACACAGACATCAGCTGCCAGGATGCAGGTGTCTTTTGCATGCACTGAGCACAACCTCAAGAGTCGCAGCGAGGACCGGCTTTGTGGCCTTCGCACCGCTCCACCTCCTGGAGGGAGCAGTGGCGGAGTAGGGGGAGGTGGTGGCGGTGGAGGAGGAGGAAGTGGAGGTGGTGGTGGTGGTGGAGGAGGAAGCGGAGGTGGAAGCAGTGGACAAGGGAGCAATGGCAACTACATGTCTCAAGGTTCTGTCAAGACCAGGGAGGGTTCCGGGTCTCGTCAGACTCCTCAGGGTCACGCCCACATGAAGGAGGCTATTGGGCGCCACACCAATATGAAGTACAGGTGAGTATGAGCCTGACTGGGGGAGACGAGGAGCCGGAGCTTTATTGGTTGGAGAGATGGCTTTTATTTCGCTCTGATCACTGTGGCCTTTTGACCTCCACCAGAGGTGAAAGTCCTCCACCAGAAACAAGGTGTTGGGCCTCTTCTTCACAATGAGGCTCTACCTGCCTTGCCGGGCCTTCATTATTCCTAGTTCTGCCAGTCTCTTTGCTGAGATGTGAGGTGAATTCGAGGTTAGCTTGTCACCAAACATATCACCAGTGAGCAGACTGTGCAGACTGCCTACATATCCATTAGCCAGATGAGAAACACCTCAGTGAGAGCAATGACTTCTCTGACATTACAAAAATATGACATTTATTCCTAAAAGCGCTTATGGATATAAATAAAAAAATGCTTACATAAGTCATACTATATAGCCCTAATGCTATCACAATATTTCAGACAGTATGCATATGGGAGCATTAGCCACAGACTTTGCGTTAGCCTCTTTCTCATTTCAGCAGATTATTAATACAAAAAAAGCTTTCCTCCAATAACAGCTTCTCCTGAAACCACACTAGGACGCCCGGCTTTTCTTAGAGGTTTTAAACACATGTACTTTCATAAAATAGCCTTGCAGGAGACCATCGTATGCACAGAAAATCTCTGCTGCACACACACCAGGTCTGAGTCATAAAGTAGGAAGGAAATCCAACCAGATAAACAACAAGACAAGAATGCAATGTATGTTTTTCCTCTTTTAGTTTGTTGGCAAACTTGTGGTTTACCTTTGATGGATTAGAGCTTGAAGCTAAACAAGGACAGCTGTTCATGCACAGCTCATGCATGAAGGAGGCTCGTATTTATACATAAACATAAATATTTTAAAAAAACGGGGGGGAAAGCACAAAGCATGCACTTTAACATTAGGCTGCAGACTTCCACAGGCTCACACTGTGTTTCCATCTTTGGGCTGTAAAATTCGAGAACTAGGAGGAGAGTTTTAACGACCTGGTTTCTTGGTAATCAGGTTGATTGAATTGCTGCCATTCTCTTCAGTCAATTTAGTTTCCACTTAATAAGATGCTTAAAAAGGGAATAAGGCACAGGACAAAACTAGGATATTTCCACTCCTATTTTTTCCCTTTAGAATCACACACATACAGGACTTTATGATTGGGCTGGATTTTTCCAGTTGTTCTGTCGTCTCTAGAAAAGTGTCACTAATAGGGAGTGCAGCAGCACAATAAGTCTATACAGCATATGGCCACTTCCAGTTGCCATTGGCAACACCCCAGGCATTGCCTTTAGTTTTTGTCTTATTTTCTAATCAGCCAGCACTGCTGTCGCTTATCAGTCCTTTCCTTAACTGAGTATGCTCAAAGCTCCACCACCTGCACCACAACAGTCTGGTTGTGGCGGCGTCGTGGTGGCCGCACATTCCTCATTTCACACCGTTATTACAATTACACAGAGGTCAGGAAGGAAGCAGGCTTCTGCCTTCACTTTAAACCACCCGTGAACTATATAGATATATAGAAAAGTGGGCCATGGCCACTGTGGTGTCATCCACTGGTTTGTGGAGTCCCGGATTTGACCATGTTTGGATGAATGGCTGGAATACAAAGGTGTGTCCAGAGACTGTGTAACTGCATCGCGCAGAAACAGATATCTGCTAATTATTGCTAAGTAACATAGAAATAGAATAAAAGAATATTACTCTGCAAAAAACACCTGAGCACAGATCTCTTGTTGGTGTCATTAACCACACAGTGAGTCCTGTGACTTGTCAGATGATTGCATTAAAAATGTTCCAGGGGGGCACAAACACACAGAAGAGGTCACGATGGGTGACGAAACATTTCCCAGCTTCTGCTCAATGGTGATAACGTTGAGTATAAATGAACTTATATTATATTATATATTTAGATGGTGAAAATGAGTTAAGGAGACCAATGTGCCAGGCTGTAAACATGCCCTATAATGCTGTTTAAACGCAGTGGGAGATTGAGTCACTCTTGTAGGCAGCCTCAAGTGGCCATTTGAGGAACTGCATTTTTTGGCACTCCAGCGCTGGTTTCTATTTCCAGTTCTGGATGCTGCTGCTTGCGTTGACCACATCTTTGTGGCCCTTCTGTCTCATTAACCCAAGTATTGATCACTCACAGGCAGGTCACAGATGCTCAGAGTCTTTCTTTGCGACTCTCTCTATCTTCTTTCTTTGATCTTGTTTAAGCTCACTGTTTTCTTTTCAAATGCTGCCCTTTTTTACTCCCTCACAGTGCACTGCAGCATTCTGGTTTGTGTGTGTGTTTGTGTCTGTGTGCGTGTGCAATATGCTGGGTGTTCAGTGTGGCCACAGGGTATGCATTCGAGCTGATGGAGAGGTGACTGTAGCGGTCAGTTCTGTCACTCAGCAAAACGTCTATTTTTAAAGTAACTAAACCTTCTGTTTTCAACACCAAACTGTCCAGATGGCCCATTTTAAGGTTCCATTTGGCACAATACACTCAAGTTTGAGAAAACTGAATTAAAAGATATGACAAGATAATGCACATTTCACAGACAACGCCAAAAATGATTCGACTTTCCTCTGGAATCGCATTTTTGTCATGTTTGCACCTAAATATTTCAAAAGAGAATTTATCTAAAAGCATCATTCACAAAGTTGTCTGTGCAAATTAAAATTCACATGAGTTAGAATAAAATATGGTATATCTGAGCATCATGAATTTCTTAAAACATTTTTTTGGTATGAGTTTAAAAAAAAGAAAAGGGAATTTGATTTACATTAATACTGGAGAAGACCATAGATCTATCCACCGCTGTTCCTCACAGATGGCCGCGGGGCACGCTGTGTCTGTGGCGGATGCCTATAAATCTTAATGCATGCTTGAGAGATGGAGAATGTGAATAGGGAAGCCCTACTCAGATAAAACATTCAGCACTGACATGCAGTAAACTGTGAAACAAAGTATTATTGTTAAAGAGCCAGGATGTGAGAAAATCAAAATAAGTTCAGGACAGCTGGAAAGACATGAAGGAGTTTAGGAGCGATTACCCAAGAATGCCGTTCTACTGTATCTAAAAGAACTCAAGTTAAACTTAAAGACATGTGATTGTGAAGAGTGAGAACAAACTATTGATGACACTTGCACGTGATGTTTCACATCACAGCCAGCAGCTTAGACCAAAGACTGGAGAGGAGGAGCTGTTGCTGGTTCCATGAAGAGTCTGTGACCTGATGGGAATTGCTGTGGTGTTTTTGCACTTTGGCTTTTGCAAGGATTAATCAAGTAATAGAGACCTTGTTAATCAATGAGCTTTAAGTTCTGTCACCTTAGGTGCACCAGTTGACCTCTATCATCTGCTTTGGTGCAAAGCAACCGCTCTCTGTTAGTGATGTGGCTGTACTCGTGCTACAGATCAAAATCTTAAGCTCTACAAAAGTTCCCTGATTTCAGATTATTTTGCCAAACTAATGTATTTCCAAGCTGTTTCTACATTTTTAAACATTTAGGACATGCTGCTCCAGTTAAAGCAGACGACAAACAAAAGCCTCAGCTGTACCATAAAGAGAAAAACAAGAAAAAGAAGATGTAGCGTTCATAATAATACCTGATACTGGGTAAGGTCGCATGTTAAACTGGAGAACAAAGCCTTCATGTATTTTCATGAGGATTTGAAGTGTTCTGACATTCAGCCATGCAGAGAGGTGTCGTTGTCTGGAGGAGCGGAAGGTGGAAATCTCAGTAGCGTAGTCGCAGCAGCTGAAGCTTTGGCGTCGAGCGGCCCTGTCGACTTTAAACACGCATCTCATGCTCATTTAGTGCTGCGAGACGGTGACCTACCCTGAGTGTTATTACTCTCGCTGCGTGCCTCTTCTTAGCATTCAGATTCTTATCTCGCCCGCGTTTATGCGCTCTGACGGCACAGCGGCGTCACCGGCTCGCTTTGTTAATTTCACTCCACGCGCCGTTCACACGCGTGCCACCGAAGGCAAAGCGAAGTGTAACAAATCCCCAGCAGCGACTAAAATATTCATCGTAACCGGCAGGTGAAGCGATAATGTAGTGATTTTGACCTCACGCTGTTGTCATGATTAACCACGGGAAATAAATGGCCTGTGTGGCAGGGAGGAGAACACGACTGCGGGCTGCAAAAACCTTGACCTTCAGCTCTCCCCTCTGTCGCTCTGGGACATTCATTCATTTATTTATTTATTTATTTATTTATTTATTTATTTATTTATTTTCAGGAGGGGTTCCAGTTGACTGGGCAGATTAGTGACTCACTTTGAGGTCTGGGAAGTTTTAGGCAAAGTAACGCCGGGTGTTCACTTGCTTGATTTCAACCAAAACATAATCCAAACCATGATCTGTTTACTGTCTGCTAAACTGTGGCTGCTTATTTTCATCTGCCACCCACTACTACAGCACGCTGTACGGTGCTTAATGTTATAATTACTGCATATATCGTGCATCTGAACAATATCTAGGCTGTTATTATGTGTGCAGCTGCTTGTTGGGACTTGATTAAGTGTATGCAGCGGGCAACTTAATCCTCTCAAAATGCAAAGTGACCTGCGTGTCAGTGTTGTTTGATGAAGCTCAGAGTTGTCAATAATTGACTGCATTTGGCGGCTTACTCTTAACTGAGAGGCATCGTAATCGCGGCCAGAAAATCCACATCACGTCCTCGGAGTAAGGCTGTCTCATCAAAGTCAAAGACTGGTATTGTCTTCTGGCAGAGCCATCATGGCCGCATGTTGTTATTATGTAAGAGCAGAGGGCAGCCTAATGAACAAGTGTCCGCATGCTCTGGAAAAGACTCAAAAGGCATTTAATTAGATGATATCAATTCCTCTTTCTTCTTTTAAAATCTTACTTTTATTTGAAACTCTTTTCAGTGTTTTAATATATTCATTTATTTAAATAAATCTTGGTAGCATTCATTTGCCTGCCGTGTAATACACTGCAAAATTCATTAAGGCAAAGTAGTTGAGCTGTTTTAAATCACAGGGAAACAGGAACACCAAAGAAAACCGGAGGACGGCGCGATACTCAAAAACATGCTCGCGATTGCATTCAATCACTTTGAATTCACTGCGCTGTCACTCACGGGGGCATGAGATCCGGAAAGCGCCACATCCCTCAAATACTCGTCTTTATCCGTCTGCCAGCGGACATGAAACAGAGGCAGAGTGCAGCGACCTTCTCAGCGAGCGAATTTCATTAACATTTGATTACATGTTGGGGCGAGTGAACATTTTTTTGGGGTTTTTTTTTTGTCGCAGGTCACGTGTGTTCCCAAACTTGGAATAAACAGTAATGACAGCGCATTGTGTCAAATTCAGCTTGTGTGAGCTCTTTCCTGCACCACTTCATTACATGCATTTTTAGTTAACGGGAGAGTCAGGACCACTAATAAAGTGTCAGCAGCTGATACGCAGAATTGGAGGAGAGCAGCTGAGATTGTGCGTGTGTGTGTCTTTGTGCCCCTTTTTCTCCATTCGCTCCCTGCACAGCATGTGTATTTTATAATTAGGACAGACCTGATTTCCTAACTGTTTTAATATAGCTGAATTTAAAAAAAAAATCACATTTACATGAAGGGTCCATTGTTTAGGCTAATGCTTTTAAAAATAGCTACATCAATAATTAGTACACCCTTAGATGCTGGGGTTTTGATTAGTGCCAGGCCATGTGGCTAATTTGGTTTCATTTGTCATATAAACCCAAAAATGTAGCTCTGTTGGCATGTCTCTGGATTATTGAGAATGACAAGCAAAGTAAAAGTTTGTGGTGGCGTTTTTTTTAGTGCCATAACTTCTGCCCACTCCATTGATTGTATTTAGGCAGGCACAGGTGAGAAAAATCTGTTCTCTGTAATTTGGGTGAAGTGACCCTTTAAAGCCACAAAACAGTGTGTGCAGCATTACTGAAAGAGAACAGACAGTCCACCATCTTCCCACACTCTGTGCTCAGAAAATGTGTGTCTAAGCATACACATAAAACTGACGTGAGTGTTATTAATATCTAGGTCTTCCCTCTGGAGAAGAGCCTGCTCAGCATGTGTGTGGCATTTTATGACAACTGCAGAGGGAAGGGGGAGAAAAAAAGTCCACCATTAGCACCTAACCATCTGTATATAGTGTCTTCCTCCTGTCTCAGGTGAATACTAACTGTGAATGTCAGCACAGGTTAAAATGCTGACTAAACCGTGACGGAGCACCTGTGTGTCTCCTCTGTCTCTCTCTCTCCAGCGTTAATAATGTATGGACGAGGCAGCCAAGTTGCTACAATCATCTCGTTTGGAGATCATGATTTATGGCAATGGAAAAAATAGAGAAGAAAACACTGGAAGACCTACTTATAAAGGCTATAGAGAAGCATCTGTGTGCCCTGCTCAAGAGTGCATTCATGCATGTCTGCATGTGGAACTGTGCCTGCGTTCCAATGCAATTCCCATCAAGCGTGAATATTCACGTGAAAGCATCGAACCCCTCCCCATAATGACACATGCACAGCATAGATGTTTTCGGTTTATTGCACAGCGTCCCTCACATCCGCCTCAGATGAAATATAGGCCGAGCGTCTGGGTGTACTGCGTGCGGGAGATAGTGGGAAAAGACTGTCAATAGGGAGATAGTGCGAGGAAAGACAGAGCATGTGTTTCTCCAGACTCACTGATAGTAATTTAGCAGACTGCAGCATTGCAGAGAGCGGCGGAGTTGAGCGCAAGGGAGGGGGCGGCCAGTTGTCACACATGGAAACAGTGACATCCTCTATTGCTCAGAAGCACACGCGCACACACAGACATAAAAATGAGATTTTTATGTGGCTCGGCAATTGTGGAATTCGCCCAGTAATGCACACCGGTTTCAAATTTGCTCCCTGTCATGATGCGTTCACAAGCAGCGTTCACCAAACACGAGGCTGTCAGCTTCATGCACTCATCTTTAACAAGCATATCGGATAGAAGAGCATTTAACAGAAGAAGGAGAAGAAAACATTTGCGTAACAGCCGTATACCACTGGATGCTTGACACACTCCACCGAATGCTGACTCATGTTTTGGTGGTATGTGTTTTTTCCTCACACGTAAGCCTTCTGTTTGCCGTCCTGGTCCAATGTGAAAAGGAAAGTATGGACAGAAGGTGTGTGACTAAGCTGGGGAACAGATTTTTATTGTCCTTAATTCACAGCTCAAAGCCATCATGCATAATTCTAATGAGTTTTTCTCAAGTTCCCTAAAAATAATAATAAAAAAGAAGGTAATAAACAAAAATAAAGTTGGGTATAAACCATATCGTTTATTTGCTCCCGGTGTGCAGATACAGAAGCTACCTCAAAAGCAATTTTGAATCAGTTTCAAGCTTTGCTTTAGAAGCTGATTAAAACTGTAGGGAATATTTTTTCCGGATGCTGTTATTGGCCCCACCTTGTCAAATGTTGCTTGACAAAAAATAAATAAAATCCCCTTTATTCTCATCCAAATAAAGTTGAGACAAAAAAGGACTGATTTGATGGATACTACAAAAAAAGAAGAGCCAACAAAAACGAACAAAACAAATGGTAAAATATTCAGGTAGCTCATTTGAAATAACCCAGTCTCTGAAATATGTTTTTCCCATGTGCCTCATTTAAATTTACTCCCAGTGTTCAAAGTGGCTGTCAGCGTGAGAGAACTGACAGAGCTGTCATTGGTTGACGAACCACGAAGAAAAGCCAGCTTACCATACAAGGAATCAGCTACATCCAAACCCCGCAGACACATTTCCCTTTAAATAGCTTTCCTGACCTTCCACCTGTGTGCTTTTTTAACAGTTTAACGTAATGACACAAACAATATGTATTTCACACCCACATGGAGTGCTCACATAAAGACTGATGCCCCCACTACACACACACACATAAAGATCGTGAAACAAATGCTTACATATGCAGGAATCTAAAAATAGCATAAGGTTGGGAATAGAAAATAGACCAGGAAAATAAAAGCGGGACTTGTTCGACTGAGTCTAAATGCTCTGACAGTCTGTCTTTGTGCATTTGGCTGTTTCGCGGTGGACGCAGGCAGACAAGCCGAGAGGGGAGAGGCGCTGGAGATGAAAAGACGGCGAGCAGCGAGGTGCACTGCAGTTCTGCCGGCTCTCCAGCTGGCTCCCCGGCTAATTAGAATGGGGGAGAGCACACAGGAGAGCAAAGCATGAAGCCCACATCATTTTCAGTTGTACATGCTCCTGTGGTCAGAAATGCAGCTCTCTGCTTCTCCCCCGCCTGCCCTTCAAAATTCAGCTGTCTGAATAATCAGATGTGGCATGTCAGTTAATGGACTCCTCTTTAGCTCACAGAGCATTTTTGAGCCATTTATGGTGCAGACCAAAGAAGCTTTTGCCAGGACTCTCTAACTGCGCTGAGCTCCGTCCCCTCCAGGTGTTTCACTGGCCCACTGTAATACACTGAACTGCTAACATACGAGGGATGAAAGGTCAATTGTTCAGAAATAATTAGACAGAGGAAGTCATTTTACCAGAGGCGAGAAAGACTTTCACTCAGCAGCTGCAGTGGAGGAGTGAAGTGTCGGAGACTACGATAGAAATAAATTACATCTGTGTCCGGTTTTTAATTTTGTGTCGTACTTATGTTTTACATGTGACACCAGGTTTGTGTTACATGCTGCTACAGAATAATCAGGATCTCATCAACAACATCGCCATATTAAGGCGACGTTTAGCTTTCAAATCCTGATGTGTCCAGTAAAGCAGTGAGCCAGCTCCCTCATAGACGTGAATAAATAGTTTATAACGCTGTAATGTAGTTGTGAGTGGATGTGATTATTAATAAACCGAAACTACTTCAGATGGCTCGGAGGCTTGGGTAGAAACAAATAAGACAAAATGTGTGTTAAATACAGTGTAACATTGCAGCTGCCATCTTTTTTAAACTCCACTTAGGTATCTCTTAGTCTCATCACTGCTTAACCACAGTGTCTCCCTACTGAGGATTGCTCATCACTCACATGCGTACATCTTACTGACTGTGTTTGAAGATTGTATGTCCAGATATATTCCAACTGCCCACACATTTTGTGTGTGTGTGCGCTTTACAGGCATTTCTCATCTAACCTCCTGATTTTTCCCCTTTCTATAGGAACCTGGGAAAATCGGGCCTACGTGTTTCCTGTCTCGGGTTAGGTAAGTTGGGATGAAGGCAGGGAAATATTCAGCTCAGCTTCAAACTCTTAAATAAAATCCGTCTGTCTGTCTCTCCCTCTCTCTCCTTGTTCAGGCACCTGGGTGACATTTGGATCGCAGATCTCTGATGAAGTGAGCATTCTCTCTCTGTGTTTGTATGAGAAATCGATTCCCGCACACCTTCACTCGTTTGGTTTTTGTGTAACACCGTTCGGCGCACTGTAAACAAATCTCAGTGTTCACGATCGCAGGAATATGTGTGACAGGCCTTAAGACTGCTGTAGCTTGGCGAGATATTGTCTGTATTATCCTCCCTGAGTAGTGCCCTTCATGAACGACCTCTGGGTAATTGGAATTTATCCGCCGTCTGCTTCTCTCAGTCTCAGTTTTTGTGTTCTCTCAGATGGCGGAGAACCTGATGACCGTAGCTTATGAGAACGGAGTGAACCTGTTTGACACAGCGGAGGTGTACGCCTCTGGAAGGTCAGACTTCACTTTCCTCTCCTGAGCCTCAATTAAACTTTTTTTTAAAAAATCGTCTTATTTCTCTCACAGCAAATACAAAAATTTAAACCTGTTTTTATGTGACGTCGTCTTTTATTGTCTGCCGTTTTCCATTCTTCTTCTCTACATTAATCTGGTTTTCTTTGGTCTGCGTGTCTTTATCATTTATTTATCTCGTTAAACGTTACATACAAATAAAGTTTATTAGCCTCAGCCCGTCACAACCAATGACGTGTTTCTCCACAGGGCGGAAATTACTCTAGGGAACATCATCAAGAAGAAAGGTTGGAGGTGAGATTACTCATTCTTCCTAACTGACTCACAGGCATGCAAACCTTTTTAACTCGACCAGATCACAGATTTACTTTAAATAATCCCTAATAATCCCTTCCTGAGATGAAATGCATTACTACATGTTTTTATTACTTTTGATAGCGGCACACCATTAAATTCTCTCAAGGGAAAGCCATACTTGGGGAAAAAATGTAGAGCTTTATCCTCAGAGAGACTAAAAAGGATAAAAATGTTAAATTCCCTGATCAGAGATGGTGGCTGACTCACCCAGCTGCCTAAGAGACACATATTGGTAATAAAATGTTTTAATTTTAACACCAGAAAGAGAGAAAGACTGTCCGTACTATTAGATTTAGGATGAGCTGATTCCCTTAACTTAAATGTTATGCTGCAATCAAAATACTCACGACTCCTGTCCTTGCCAGACGTTCAAGTTTTGTCATTACGACAAAAATCTACTGGGGAGGCCAGTAAGTATAAGACTAAAACACTAGACTCTTCACATTTCTTCAACCCAGCCTCTTCATCATTTTAACTGAGGATCAATGATTTGTATTTTCACAACTTCACAGGGCAGAGACAGAGAGAGGACTCTCCAGAAAGCACATTATTGAAGGTACAGTCTACTCATGTATTTGCAAAGTGTAAACCAAATAAGGGGTTATTCTGGTCCAGTTGAAAGCAATTTAAATAAATTTCAGTTCAGTTATATTTATAGAAAATTCAACAGATCACACATCAGTTGCCTTGGGGCATTTTATTTTGAAAGTTAAATACCCTACAATAATACGGAGAAGACGAACAGAGCAAGTGCTTTGGCGACAGTGGGAAGGAAAAACTACCATTTAACAGGAAGAAACTTTCAGCAGAAACAGACTCAGGGAGGGACAGCCATCTGCCACAACTGGTTGGCGGTGAGAGGAGAAGACATTGGATAAATATTTTTCTGCAGCTTGACTTTAAACTGACAATTTAAAATAGAAAATGGGTCATTTGGAGCTGGACCACAACATCACCATAGATACTGTGGGGATCTCTCACTCAATGACTCAAATTAGCTGAGGTGAAACTTAGCGCACAGCTGGCAGAACTTTGATATAAAATGAAGTGGTGATTTACATATATAAAAAAAGGCAGAAGTGCCACAAACTGCAGTTTGTGGCACTTCTGCGTTAGCTTTAGGCTTATTATACATTAAAGACTATAAATGAAAGCCTTGCTTTATTAGGTTGCACTGCATCTTTATTTTGTATGGCATGTTTTCCTGTGTGTTACTTCAACCACTAATGATGTGGTTGCTATCATTCATTCGGAGGCCCCTTTACCTTTTAGTGTGAGCATTGTTTGACTCACTCAGTCAGCTCCGTGTTACACGTCACAGTAAGCACAACTTCATTTTTAACTGTGATGTCAGTGGACACTATTGGGATATGAGGTGCATTCACTTTGAAGCTATAGTACAGATGTTGATGGGTAGGATGTTTCAGAGGCCTGTCATCAGATTTGTTGGGTCAAAGAAAATACAGAGGTCAGGTGAAGGTACATGTCTTGATTGCTGTTTTCCAGCCATTTCATCGGTTCCAAAAATAATCCTAAAAAAGCTAAAGGATATGGTGGTGGTCTTTGTTCCTTTTGTAAGCAGCACGGCCGCAGGATGACCATTTACCTTGGACTTGAATGACTTTTTTATGTCATTGTCATGAAGCTTTTGATTTGGGGCCGTTGCATAATGAGTGAACTACGTGCAGCTCTTAAGGCTTGCACCGCGTGCAGGGTCAACGCTCAGATTTCGACTCTATGCACTATTTTTCACTTTGCTCAGGAAAAAAAAGTCCAACTGCTGACTTACCCAAGGTTAGACGCTTGCCCAGAACATTTGAGAAGCAGAAAATCGAACATAAAACAGAATCACTCATTTTACCCTCCACCAGCACACTGTACTGAGGATAATCATTAATATCTTGGGAGGAGCTGAATGCTGTTTTGATGCCATGTAAACTTAAAATGTAAAAAATAAATCACTTTAGTGATCTGGCCTAAGATTAGGCACCAGCATGAAGTTTGTATTTATAGATCTACTGGATGAAACTCCATGAAATTCCAAACACACACTCATGTCTCAATCAGGAAAAAATGTAATAACTTTGGTCCTTCCCTTACGCTTCATTGAGCATGATTACCAGATCAATATAATGCAGCCTGATACTTTGGTTTATTGCCAAATAACTGCAAAGCTATTGACACTGTAATTAGACTCTCTGTTGTGTAGCAGTGGCTCAAAACATCACTGTGCCTTAAAGTTATGACCCTTAGTCCAATAATTGACTCGTGTTTCTCACAGGTTTACGAGGATCCCTATCAAGACTCCAGCTAGATTATGTGGACATCGTTTTTGCCAACAGAAATGATGTCAACAGTCCGATGGAAGGTCAGTTTGAACCGCTTATTACTGTTGTAGCACAAATATGGAGGGTTTTTGTATGGTAGTATGTTTTATTTGTGGAAATAAGCTTTAATCAGATGCGTTAGAGTTGTCAAATGAATGTAATTTAAGTGAGATGTCGTGTGCTGTGATTTGCAGAGATTGTACGGGCCATGACGTTTGTAATAAACCAGGGTATGGCTATGTACTGGGGAACCTCGCGCTGGAGCGCAATGGAAATCATGGTGCTGAGCTCTCACTCTTAAAGTCTTACTCTTCACAAATTCACGAGTGTCAGCTTTTTTCCAGATAACGCTGATCACTTACCATTGCATTGTGTTTCCATTTCTGCGGCACCAGGAGGCATACTCAGTGGCACGCCAGTTCAACCTGATACCACCTGTGTGCGAGCAGGCAGAGTATCACTATTTCCAGAGGGACAAAGTGGAAGTGCAGCTTCCTGAACTCTACCACAAGATCGGTCAGGCATCCAAAAACCCCACAGCAACATTTATCTCTTCTTTTTAATTAAGTTTCATTAGTTTCATTCACACTTTCCTCGCTCTGTCAGGTGTTGGAGCGATGACCTGGTCTCCGCTCGCTTGTGGTTTAATCACAGGCAAGTACAGTGATGGTGTACCGGAGTGCTCCAGAGCAGCAATGAAGGTCAGTTTGATCTTCCACTTCTTCTGGCTCCACATCAGCCTCACTATAGTTCTTGATTTTATCGGCATACAGTGTGAATCAGTGCTTTTCTCCATGTTGGTCCTGATGAAGGGGTACCAGTGGCTGAAGGAGCGAGTGAACAGTGAGGAGGGTCGGAGGCAGCTGGCTAAAATCAAGGAGCTCCATCTACTGGCAGACAGACTGGGCTGCACTGCTGCACAGTTAGCCATCGGTATGATCCGAGCAAACGGCCTTAATTTTTTAGTGCAGACATACAGAGATGCAGCTTTGCTTGTTTTCGCATCATGTGACTGCAGATTAAGACTGAATTGATTCGTATTTGCATGATTTTCACTCCTTAAATGACTGATTCATTATGTTTAATCTTACTGTACACACGCAGGTAGGAAGTGCTGTAACGGTTCTGGGAGAAGTGTTGAAAATCTATGTCTCCTGCATGAAAATAACATTACATAATCTGTGATCTTGTTAATTAAGTGCTTTGTATATGTATGGTCTGCATTAAGGCTTTCAAATGGAATCCAACCACTGGTTAAATCTGTTAACATTTTTTTTAAAAGAAGTCTAAAAAATCAGCTACTTTACTTCGGTTACAAACTGATATTCCTCCAGCAATAAAGTTGTCCTGGTTTGCTCTTTTTACAGCCTGGTGTCTGCGCAGTGAGGGAGTCAGCTCAGTACTTCTGGGTGTTTCTAATACAGACCAGCTTCTTGAGAATCTGGGTGCCCTCCGGGTAAATATGTGCTGTATTCAAATATGCTTTTATGTTTTGTGCGCAATAAAAAGAACCACCCAAAAAAACAGCAGATGACACTTTAAGCTGATGCCACCCTCCCCTTCTTTCAGATTTTATCTCAAATGACCCCTCAAACCGTTACTGAGATGGACGCCCTGCTGGGAAACAAGCCACACTCGAAGAAAGAGTCACGCGCTTGATGATTCAAATCTCAGCGACGGACGATGTTCCGAGAAGATGAAGAAGACTTTGATATTGGGGAAACATCGCTTTTTGCTCTGCTGTATACTCAACAACTTGCATGTCCTCGGCAACATTTATGCTTCCAGTATGTGCGCATATCCATTCTGCGCAGTACATTATATCATGTAGAAGAAGAAAAAAGGAAAAAAGAAAAAGAGAACTCTCTCAATTGTGGAAGAAAAAAAAACATAATCGATCATATATTGCTCACTGTTGATTGTTCAGAGACTAATTATTTCAACATAGAGGAAGGCTAAAGCTGGTCAATCAAATGTCAATCCTAAAATGAGGAAAGAAAGAAAAAAAAAAGGCCACCTCTGCCCTAACATGCAACTTTACTGCGTGAACGGTGCTTTCATTAGACGTGTGAGTCTCCTCCCCTCACAGCTGCCTGTTATTCTGTGTGATGTTTAGTACCCAGCAGCCAGAGAGCTAAAGGTTAGTCCTTATGTGTCTAACCGAACATTTCCCGTAGTGTGCATGTGACTGCTCTGCCACACTCACCGCTTTATAGGGTTGGGAACAATGAATTACTTGTGAAGTAATAAAAAAAAAACCCACAGCAAATAAGCCACTCTGGTATTACTTTTTTTTTTTTTTTTTAAATCACATGATTTAAAAGGAAAAATTGGCAAATGAATTTCAAACATGAAGGTTACAGAGTTAGAACTGAGTCTGGCAGAAATGTTGAAATAATAATAATAACTTATGTGTGCTGTTACGTTGTCAAATTGGCAATCAGAAATCAAAAGCCAGTGACATTTTGCAAAGTGACTTTTCCCAACCCTGCTGCTTTCTCAGCGGTCCGTTTGCCTCCTCTGTGCGCATGTCCCTTTAAGACAGAATAGCCCTAACAGGGTGTAAATGTGGCATGGCTTCTTTCTTTTTTTTTACGGCTTATGTAGATTTGCAGTACCCTTGTAAGCCATTTATTTATTTATTTTTTAAACTCTAAGCGGTCAGATAGTTTTATCCGACATAACCGTCCTGCTGGGCACGCTCGCCTTAAAGGCTCTCAGCAGTCTGCAGACACGGCTTGTGTGTTCATGTTGCATATAATCTTTGCATCGTCCTAAACTATGTCAAAAGATGCTGACATCACTTTCTAGCGGTGCCGAGTTGCTGATCTCGAGTCGCAGGTCTGAGATGGCTGGACTGAGCGGAAAGGTTGCTGGGTGTCTGACACAAAGATTGGGACATATTGTGGTGAACGTTACGTTTTCAAAAAGATGGGAAATAAAAACAATAAGTCTGAGTTTATGAAATGTGATACGAGTCTTACCACAGACCACTTAGGGTAAGATTTCGATTAATGTTAACTTTTCTTTTTGTTTGTGGAAGCCTGAAAACACAGCTTCTCTGCTCATTTCTCTCTCTGCATCGCTCCAAATTCGTTCCCATTCTCAAACACACGCACGACAGATTTTATACTGTGCACTTTGTCTTTTTCCCTTTAGTTTTGTAATGACTTCAACACTTTGTAATGTGAAAGGGGGGTGTCTTTTGTTTTGTTTTTCTCCTTTTTTGTGTGATTTGCCATGAAAACTAATCTCCGAGGTGGAGTTTTTGATACACCGGAGTTGTTTCAGCAGACACGAGGTTGCAATATATTGTAAATAGGCTCATGTGTTTTGACGGTGACGTAACAAGAGAGAGTTCAAGTCTGTGGTTCATGAAGGTTTTCTTAAAGGAGCCGCTGAAACGTGGCTCTCCGTGAGTCTGTCATGATGTACAGTTCGACTGAGCGTAGCTTCCTGTGTACATAGGTCCTTCAATCAAACCCTGAAAATGTAACTTTGCCTGCCTAACTTATATTTTACTGTCTTGCAACAAAGAGAAACCAAAACACAAACAAAAAATAATAATAATAAGAGAAGAGACAACTGATTCTGAATGTATCATGTCTGTTGCTCAAACCTACTTAAGGGACAAAGCACATACCCTGTTCCATGAAGTCCAGTGGTTTTTGAACCTGCAAACGTGCAAACATTTACATTGGGATTAGCCAACTCAAGCTTCTTGCACCCCCTTCTTTCAGCTGTTAATACAAAGTCAGATGAGATTTTTGTACTTCCAAAACCCGGAGTAGTCTAATCACAGGTGTGACGCTAAACCCCCAACTGCTAGCTACTCTTCCACGTTCATTTTTGGACCACCTTTTATTTGTGTACATGTGCGATGCAATTTTACGAGTTGCATATGAGGCGGCATATGGGCCGCGAGCACTAGGATTAGTCACAACCTTCATTCTCGCATATCATGTGCTCCCTTGATGGGTTTTAGCTTCCTTATGTACACTTTGATGATCAACACAATGTTGATGGACATACTTAGATGACTAAGACACTTAAACCTGTAATTGCTTCAGATTTTTGTTTTATTTTGTTCGACAATTTTATGCAGATAGAAAATAAAGCAGCTTTCAGCTACAGATTTTTATTTTATTTGTGGTTAAGCAGTGACTGGCAGAGGAATGTTCTTAACTAAATTCAACAGAAGCCAGCAGATAACACTGAGTGCATAATGCATACCTGCAAAGCTCGTTTGTTCCTTCCATTTGAGGTTAGCCTGCACCTTTGTGTTGCTGCTGATATAACAGAGCCTCTTTGTGTTGCACCAAAACAGCACGAGTTGACCGAGCGTGGCGACGGGTGCTGACCGTGGAAATAGTGATTTTTTGTGTGTGAAAAGGCTCAGGGAGATGTGTTGTTTCAGAGAAATTCGAAATCTCCTCACTAAAGCGTAAAAAACTTTGATTATTCATGTGGATCTTCAGACTGTTCTTTCTGAGAGGGGGAAAAACGTCCCTCTGTGAAATCTGGCATTAAGACTGTTTGTGCTTATGTGGATTTACACTAATCAGCTCCTTCTTTTCCTTAGCGCTTCTTGCGAAGAAACGCAATGAGTTGATCAAACTTTTCCTTTTCTTGTATGTTGACGATGGTGACGTTTGTGACAGGCAGCTTTGTTGCGTGCAATAACAGACTATATTTGTAACAAAAGTCCACATCTGATTAATCACTTTGCAAGCGCTGGCTTACAGTATGAGCCACACAAATATTCAGCTGCACATCCAAAGGAGAAATTTGCACCTTGTAGTGTTATTGTACAATTACATTTGGGGGTTTGGTTAGCACTAAATCGCAGGTGGATTTAAAACACTAAAAAGCTCACAAATTCAAGAAAGGTGCGAGTTAAGAAGCCTTGCATTTATTTCCCTGCTTACATCCTGTTAAATGTGTGCCAGCTCTTCACCCCTGACTCTTTCAGATGGATGGTACGAGAACAATAACTCAGCCGTGTGTCCGGCGCTCTGTGCCGTGCCCGCTGGGACGCCACACATGTTTACAGCGAGCAGAAAACATCTGTGACGCCAGCACCGGTAGGCCTTCTCTTACTGGATTCCCAGGTGCCCTCAGAGCGACAGATGAAACACATGTGCTGAAAAATATTGACGTCCTCACCGCCAACACAGAAGAAGGAAACAGGTCTTGCCACGTGATTCATCCTCTGTGCGGTGAAACAAGTTGGGGATAAGGTTATAAAGAAAGAAGAAAAAACAGAGAGAAAGATGTTCAGAAGCACATTGGAGATCTACAAGCCCCCACATCTAATAAAGCACATTTCATACCTTACCCAGATGCTGTTGTTTTGGTCCTACAGTGAGCCGATTATATTAGAGGTCAGACCCGGTGATGAAATCCCAGGTAACCTGTAGCTTCTGCTGTGTTGACTAAAATCCTAATACAAATGTAATAATGCAGTGGAGCAAAGCAACCCATGTCAGCACGAGCTGAGCACTCGTGCACCGACTACATTTACTGCATTTGTGTCAATAAAGAGCCTGAAATCCTTCAGCCTCCATCAGAGTGCTGAGAATGAGCCCAGCTCAGTGTTTCTCGTAAGGCTCGCCTCTGCAGCCAAATCCTCATGAAGGTTATTGCTGTGTTACAGACCACTGGGTGATATCTCTTTGTTACAATAAGGATGGCTTCCTGCTACTTAGCACAGCATGAAAATGTGCAACAATCTGCTGCTTAAAATATTCAGAAAGAAGAACTATACGCTGTTTGAAGTAGAAACATTTGATAATACTACAGTGCCCTGCAGTATCTAAGACATAAAATCATTTTTGTTCTTATTAATTTAGGGACCGTTTTTAAAGATTTGTTTTACACAGACACCATATGGAAGTCAGAAACAAGAAGACAAGCTAAAAAATAATGTTGATTTGGATCTTTGCTGATAATTCGAACACTTTGTAGTTATTGCAGTGGGCTCGCCAAGACAAGGACAGGACAGCGTTTCACATGCACTTATTCCAATAGAATAACCTCCTTCGCACATTTCAAAAAGAGTCCATGCAGATCGTTTGCTTCAAGGACACATACAACCCTCATCCTCCTAATGTATGCTGTCTCCACTGTGCCAAGCCAGTTAAATCTCGACTCCTTTAATCTGACCCCACCTGCTACCATACAATAAATGGATGAAGTGGACTAAGCTACTGTGGACTTCCTTTTTATTGCTGTATTTTCACGTGTTTGGCTTTCAGGTTATGCAAGTGCATGCATATATATATATATATATATATATATATATATATATATATATATATATATATATATATATATATATATATATATATATATATATATATATATATATATATATATATATATATATATATATATATATATATCAGAAACTCCCATATTAGTAGAAATGTATTACTTAGGAAAGTTGGGAGAGTGGAGGGGGAAATAAAGAGCTCCCGCTTGTCCTTAATTCCTCCCCCTCTGTTTGCACATCTGCTGAATCACATTAAACTCCCCACAGGCCGCTTCACAACAGAAGTCCTCGACATCATTTCAGCGAGCTGGAGCCCTTCAGCCTCTGTTTGCTGCCATGGGAATGCATCTGAAGTGTTTTTTATAACTGCTTAAAAAAAAAAAAAACAACACGCACACAACCATCTCTTTTACTTTTCCTGCTCTGAGTCAGCTTTTACAAGCTCTTCAATTACTTTACATTGTCACAAGGAAAAAAAGAGAAAAAAAAGGAAGCCAGGTGATCACAGGTTACCTTTATTTTACTAAAATACACGTTTCATGCAGGGTTTTTTTTTGTCACTTTCCACAACAGAAACACACCTAAACTAATGCCACCTCGGGGCTTCTTATTTTAAATGTTTTTTTCTTGTCTGCCGCACAACAACAGGCAAAGAGGGACATTAAAGTCACACGGTACAATATTCCGCATGTGCAAATTCCTAGTGGCTTCATAAATAGCGAGTCCTCATCTGATGTCACATGCCGTCATTAGCGAACCAATAGCGAGCCAGATGTATCTGGTCATAGCGACGCAGTTTACGCTGGGAAAAGAAAGTCATGCTCAATGCGCCGGAAATC
Organism: Diplotaxodon limnothrissa; assembly: GCF_057381915.1. Classification (NCBI taxonomy): domain Eukaryota; kingdom Metazoa; phylum Chordata; class Actinopteri; order Cichliformes; family Cichlidae; genus Diplotaxodon; species Diplotaxodon limnothrissa. The sequence goes on along the minus strand of NC_140605.1, from coordinate 15,386,107 downwards.
AACAATAACGGAGTGCTGTATTGCTTTTGAAAATTAATGTCATAAAAAAATATGTGTGCGGTAAAAAGTAGCCTTAATCTATCACGTTTTAAAAACAAACAACCAAGAAAAACTTAGATGAAGTTGGTCAGCTGGATGCATCTTTTCCCTCCAGTTTTATTGCCACCTTTATGGCACCGACTGTGACCCTGCAGGGGGGGGGGAAGCACTGACAGGCCACGTTCCAAACAGTGGAGAAGGCATACGTGAATCAGAGCACATGACGTGTAAAAAAGGAGAGACTGAGCATGGAGGAAACTCTTTCCAAGGCCTGCTATGATCTTCGTATGAAAATAAAAAGAGGTAGGCAAATTGTCTCTGCTGCTCAGAAAACACTGGCAGTTTAATAAGATGCAAACGGGGATGAAGTGCTTATCAAACATGCTACACGCAAAGCCAGTTTTTTTTCCCTAAGTGACAGTCCAGCACAGCATGCCTGAAACAAACCACCTAGCCTATTCAGAATAGTGTTCTTCCTTATGCAGCTTGTTGCATATTAATAATATTTAATCTTATAATAACTTTTTTTCTTATGTAAACAAGGAGACAGCGAAACACACGACTCATGCATGCATTATCATCTCCAGAATGTGGAACAATAGTAAACACAGACGGATGTTACTGCACAGCATATTTAGTGGCTTTTTGTTTTGTTTTTCTCTCTATTTTTTTTTTCCTTTTTTTGTTTTTAGGCTGTGGGGGAATGTCAGAGAGCTTCGTTTGCTAACACAGAAATAAAAGCGACCACAGTTAGACCGCTCAACGCTTTTCTTTCCTGCCGCCTGTCTGCATGACATCATTAAGGGAGAACGACACGAAGGCAATCTGCTCGAGTTCACTCTCTTTCCCGCACTCCATCAGGCACGAAAACTGATCCTTGTCCCCGTTGTAAGCCAGGTCCGAGTAGCCGCTGGGCCCCCTGTGGATGATCCTGGGTCTGTCCCATCCGGATGAGTGCAGGGGGGATCGGTTCAAATACACACCCATGTCCCTTCTTCTGGACTTGCTCGTCGGGTGCATGAAGAGGAGCCAGGTTTGCGTGTCTGGTGACAGGAGCGACGTGCCGCAGGCTTTGCTTTCCGCGTCGTCGTTTGGGACAAATTCCGGCGCGGGAAAGCCGATGATGCTTCCCTGACATCCGTAGCGCGTTTCCACCAGCTCCGGGGCCATGTGGGGCTTGTCGAAGTAGACGCCGCTGTTTTCACTGAGAGCCTCACACCTGTGGCCCCCGGCATTACGAGCATTGCAGTAGAGGTGGCTCCTGCCCTCGTGGTCTATGATCTCGGCCATTTCACATTCGCACGACTTCTTCCGCAGCATCTTACCTATGTGCCACGTCTGTCCAAAGTCCTCGCTATATACTGACAGTGCACGTGGGTAGACTGTGCAAGGGATGGGGAAGGAGCAGCATCTGTAAGGAATGTAGTAGGCGTACGCAGGGATGATCAGTCGGCCGTTCTCAAGCTGAACACCGTGGCCGGGGCCCACGGCGAATGTGGCCCACTTGTGAATGGCCTCGCCGATCACGCTGTCAGTTAAGTCTGTCACTTGGCTCCAAGTCTGGCCGTCGTCTCGGCTGCTGACGTAGCAAAGACGAGTCTTGTTCTTACCTGTCAGGATCTGCTTCGCTTCCGTGGTTGTGCCCCACACACAGATGAAAAACAAATAGAGCGTTTTGGTGTTTTTTTCATACACCGGGCAAGGATTCATAGTGCGGTGGTTTGGCAGGCACACCGAAGACAGCTCCTGACTGGACGACCACTGGAAAAAAAAACAAAATCCCAGAAACATGACAAAGGCAACATTTGAAAAGAGGACAACAAATCATGTTAACTTCAACTATGAAAATCAAAGTGATCATGTGGCAATGGTAACCTGCATGGATCCATCCTCTTTCAGGGTGCCTCTCCTCATAACGAAAATTTTGGCGTCATTGTCACAGGGTGAGGATCTCTTCTCTGCAAAGGCGAGGAAGGTGTGACAGTGCCTCAGATAGACGAGAGCAGGGATTCTGTATGTTATCCCACTTGGCTCCCTTTCAAACAAAGTTGTTTTAGGAGGTTCTTCTCCGCTGTCTCCCTTCGACGACGTGTTTCCCATGGTGGATCAGAGCTCCTGTGAGCAATAAAATGTCCTAAAATGCATGACAGAGCCTCAGCTTCTTTTATAGTCTTGTTATAACAACCTTCAAAGCACAGACTCGGTGAAGAGTTCACACTCCAGCAGCTCCCTATAAACACAGACCGCTGCATTGCCACAAACAGCTCGCACCGTGCATGCACAGCAAAGCCCTTACCTTCACTGATCGCTCTTCACAGGTCCCACTCGTGATCTTTGTCTGAACATCATACCGTCTATAATCGCACGCGAAACCAGAGACCTCTGATGTTCACGACACTGATGCTGTTGGTTCATCAGAAACGAAGCCGTACCTGAGACCGAGAGAGACTTTTACGCTCCCTTCCGCGTTCGCTTCTCAGCTAAACTAAACGTCGACTTTATGCAAATGAATATATCCACCTTCGTATTTGATTGTGTTTTTCTTACTAGCACTACCGCAATAATGACTACATATCAGTTATGGCTGTCACTACCTACGCCGCTCTAAAACGGCCTTCCCCCGCAGGGACGCCCTACACAGAAGCTAGCTAACTAGCCGGTTTAAACAAACACAGGTCAGGCTTAAAATCTTCCGAGAGTAATTATTTGCCAAACAATACACAAAATAAAGCATTTCCTGGTTGTAAACGTGATTTTTTAATGTCTTTGAATGCCTCAGGTTGGCCCGGCGGAGTATTATCTTGCCATTTTAGTTAATCTTTGAACACCTAAACTCACCGGTCTCTTCCGCCTTTAGCTTAGAAAAGAAATGTTACTGCCCCCTGCTGGACGGGAGAAGCGGTACTCGTCTTACGTGCTGTTGCTAAGATACAGAGAGCTACACTGAAGCTCGGGATCAAACACATTGTAGCAGTTTTTTTGACATAGTGTGGTGATAAATGGATTTGGCTGCAGTCAGGATGACTTCAGAGTCCTACACCGCTGACGCAGGGCGGAGCTATCCTGTAAATTGTTTCCCTGCCGGGACTTCACACCACAGAAGACGAGACGGTATGTTGAAATAAAGCAAGGTTGTAACTAGCTTATATTAGTGAAATAAATATAGTGAAAACGAACAGCACCAAAACCAAGTTAGCTGGTTACTCTAATGTTGTAAATGCTGTAATGTGAGCTACTGCTATGTACAGTACAAAGTAAATATTATTTATCAAAAGGGGCCCAGAAGTTCAAGCAGTACCAAAGGGCACTTTTATGAATGGAATTTGGGCCATACCCTAAATAATATTTGTGCTTGGTCTACTGAGCTGTCTACACTGTATTAAACTGTATGTGTCTGTCTGTATACAGGTGTATGAATGGAGGGTTTAGTTGAGAGAAATCATAGTTGGCAAAAATCATAGTTTAATTTTGAACATACATGCCCACATATCCGTAATCAGACCAGCCCATCTGGAATCAACAATTATGCCACTTAAATCACCTTTCTGATCCTCAGTTTAAACTTCAGCAGGTCATCTTGACATGTCTAAGCCAAAATATACTGGGTTGTTGCCATGTCACTGGTTCATAAGATATTTGCATTAGTGAGCAGATGCACTGCTCAGTGAGAAAAGAACTGACAGATCCAGAATGAAGAGACTAACCAATAATGAAGAGTGTTTACCTGTGTGAAAACACCTGCTGGCGTGGTTTTAGTCATCCATCTTTGCTTTTATAGGTGCTGGGCACTGGCTTGCAGCTTACAGGGAGGCAGAGGAGCAAAAATACAGGCATCAACGTAGGAGAACAAAAGCAGCTTATAAAAAATGTGAGAGCGAGCTGGCTGATACTTCTCATGGAGTCACATTAGACAGAGCTTTCCTGGTATGAACCTTGAATTCAACACACAAACGCTTATCTGACAAAAGTTAGAAAAACAGTGATATTTTTTTATTTTCTTTTTCAGCTCCAGTTGCATCATGTTGACAGACCCTCTGAGCTCTGTTCTCTGGACATCAGCGAGCAGAAACTAAGCTCTGTAAGAGCCACCTTTTCCTACTTTTACTTACCTTTATCAGCCTGTTGGTTAAAATCATTTGTGATTAGTTCCTTTATACTGGGGGTCACAGGTCAAACCAGAAGAACTCGAGGTGTTTGATAACGTGGCTTACATCAACGCATCTATTAACTCCCTCTCTCTAGGTGAATATGCATGTATACATTATCCTGCAGATTTCATTCTAGCATCGCTGTGTGTGCCTCTTTCATGAAGTCATATCAGAGGCTGTCCATTGTTTTTGCTGCAGGATCTTTCAGTAGTTTTGTGTCTCTAAGAGAACTCAACCTGTCATTAAATGAGGTTAGCGACTTGATGTTTGATGCTGCTGCCTTCCCTCTTCTCGAGGTAAGATGACTCGGCGGTGCTTTGTAACTGTGAATGTGCAAAAGAGATGCTGACATTCAGAGGAAGAGTTAAATGTGTGCCATTTTTCTTCTTCTTCTTCTCTCCTTCTTCTTTTGAATGTGGTTAAGTTCACCCGAACAGTGCATTTTAATCCTCGCAGGTTCTGGATTTGTCCTACAACTGCTTATCACCTGATGCTATTGATTCTCTCGGTCGGCTCCCACGTCTTAAGGTCCTTCATCTAACTGCAAATCAGCTTCAGCGTCTCCCTCCTAATCTGGGCTCCTCACACCAAGACCCCACTCAGCTGTAAGTGCCTGAAATAGCAATCTATTTTTTACCACGTTTCATCCACGATCAAGAGACGTTAGCCGTCCATCAGTTCAGATGATGAATTTGCTCGTTTTTCCTGCCCACTTTGATGTACGTTTATACTGAAAAGCTTCAAATGAATAAACTTCAGAAGTATGTGCACATTGGTACTGGGCAAAAACAGAATTTGCGAGTGTAGTCTTGGTCTTCTATCCCCACCTCACACACACACAGACACACATACACACACAGTTCTGCCCTGCTTTGTGTTAAATGACTGACAACAAAACAAACTTTAGGTATAAAAAGCTGCCTGATTTACAAATTTACAAATCCAATAGTGGTAGTCATTAAACTGGCTGAATCCAGCTCCCATAAATAATTAGTAAAATATTCCAAGATGAAATAATTTATGGCTATCTTTTAAAATCTGTGTTAACTCAGCATGTTTTAAGTGTTATGATTATCATGATCCATGAAGTTATCCAGTACCTTGGTTATGATTTCATGACACATTTCATTCCTGAAACATTCACAAATGTAGTTTTCAAACCCACCAAAAGGGGGAGCACAAATGCTCCAAATTCACACTTCTGAGCCGGTAAACCTGCACTCACAGGCCACTTTGTTAGGTACACCTTGCTAGTACCAGTTTGGACAGTGTTTTGACTACAGAACTGCCTTAAAGCTCCATGGTACAGATGGAGATGGAGACAGGGCATATCCTGTTGGAGACAGCCACCACAAGATGGGTACTGTGGTCATAAAGGGATGAAAATGCTCTGCAGCAATACTCAAGTAGGCTGTGACATTTAGACTAAGGTAGTGTGCCAAGAAAATGTCCCATTACACCACCTGCAGTTGCCTGAACCACTGATACAAGGCAGGTTGGATCAATGCTTTCATGTTTTTTCCAGTCTTCTATTGTCCAGTTTTGGTGAACTTGTTTAACTTACAGCCCTTTTTTCCTGCTCTTAGCTCACAGGAGCTTGGTTGTAAAGAGTGGATATTTGAGTTGCCCTTGCCTTCTTATCAGCTCGAAGCAGTCTGGATATTCTCCTTTGACCTCCACCATCAACAGCACTTTCTCCCAGAGACCTGCCAGTCAAGGGATGTTTTCTCTCTTTGAGGTCAACCTCTGTAAACATTCTGATGCTCGTATTGAACTTCAGCAGGTTGTCTTGACCATGACCACATGGCTAGAGGCAGCGAGCTGCTGCCCTGTGATTGGCTGATTTGTGTAAATGAGGGGTTGAATGGTTTACCAAAGTCACTGATGAAAATAGATACATAAAATCTTATTTCACTTTAATTGTATCATCACACACATTTAGCATTTCTTCGTTTACGTGTAGGCCGGCTAAAGATGAAGACACATGCTTTCAAGCTCTAGAAGTCCTGATGCTTGATGATAATGAACTGACCTCTGGAGTCTTCAGCAGCCTTAAAAACCTAACGAGGTCTGTAAGTTTTCCTGTAAAGACTTTTTGCATACAAAATATTCATTATAAATGCACTTTTAAAAAGTCTGCATGCATATTGCCAGCCTTTGTGCGTCACAGTGCAAGTGAGAAATTGCACTTTTAAATAAAAGTGTTTCTTAACATGGACTCCTTTATCACAAGGCACAGCAAATTAGTGGAAACGCTCATTAAGCATTTTTAATTGTTGATTACAGGCTAAAGCATTTAAGCCTACAGGGGAACTGCATTTCTGAAATACCGTTCATGCAACTGGTGGGTTTTTCCAAACCTGTGCAGACTGCCACTGAAGAAGAGGAGGAAGAGGGTAAATACTCGGCATCAGCTTTGTGTAATTCACATGTGTGTCCAAAATTTCCTTTAAAAATATCTCTCCCGATCCAGCACTCGCTCACTCGGAGCCTTCCGATCAGTATTTGACAAGAATCTCAGAGGTAATTCGTCCATGATCTTTTAGATGTGTCATCACTGTAGCTCGGTGTTATTCTCCCATTAAACTTGTGTGTCTCGTGGTCACTCTAGATCTTTCGCAAACACAACTGGGAGCAGAACCGCAAAGAATCCAGTTTACCTCTTCCAGCGCTGCAGTACCTCAACCTAGCTGACAACAAGGTGTGCTGCTGCTTTTTATAAATAAATCCACTATTTTTGGGAAACGAGGTAGCGTGACACACCGGTGGTTTCTCATCAGGTTGCTAAGGAGGAAGCACTGATGGCTGCCACTCTTTTCCCGATGCTTCGTGAAATTGATATTCAGTTCAACCCCATAACCACGCGGAGGAGAGGTAATATTCCTCCTGTAAAGAATCATTTTAAAATAGGTGTTCGGGGCTTCAGAAACAACCTCATCATGTCTTTGTTTAAATACAGGAGATCCTCCCTTGCTGGCCTACATGCAGGAGAGACTTGGAATAACAATAAAGCAGAAGAAAACACCGGAGGTTGTGAAGCGCCCGCTGAAAGTGTCCACTGAACCAAAATGGAAGGTTGGACTTTTTTGTGTTTGATCACGATCCGTTGAATTTTGCTGTATCAATGTCCAGGCTGGAGTCTTAGGTTTAGTGATTTTGCAGAAAGGACGTGTGATTGACTCCAAGGTGGTCATATTTTTGGTAGCGTTTGCCTCTAAACTTGATCGTTTTTTATGAATTCTGATAAAACTCTGTAAGGGCGTAGAGTGGGGTCATGCTAACAATCCATTAAAAGTGGATTTGCATCCACTAAGGTCTTCAAGGCCAACTTAATGATTGATTGCTCAGAAATGGATAAAAATAAGTCTGGTGTGTGTTATCAAGCTTTTTGCTTTTGTATTAATCACTGTAAAGTTCCATTTCAGTGAATGAATCATTATGTTTTCAATGTTTTCATATTGGAGGTGGATGAAAAAATACCAAAGGTGTCAAAGAAGCTAATACTGCTGAATCCACAAAGCCAGGCTGGCAAAAATGAAGGCAAAAACAGCAGAAACCACACCTTCCATGAAAAAAGAAAACCCTTCTTTCTTACTCAGGTATGTTCTTCAGTAGTTTTCCTCATTGGGATATAAAAATCCATCATTTTACCAAGTTTTTTAAATGTTAGTTAATGCCGCAGCATTTTAACGTAGTCAGTGTTATTTCATGCTCAGGCAGCAGATGGACCTGAGTTTGAATTTGGTCTTCTTCCTGAAGACAAAGAAACTGCAGACAGCAAGGAGAGAAAGCAGTTTGATTTCTTGATGGATGTCGAACCGAACCCTCGTGTGCTCAAGCTCAATGGTGAGGAAGGAGGAATGTATTTTCATCTGCAGCCATTTCGTTTTTTTGTCAATTGTTTCAAAGCCAGTAAAGTTTGGCTATACAGCGGGACCGTGGAGAATACTGATGCTTTCTTTCTCTCTTCCTTTCTTTGTGCAGGAATTCAAACAGCTGTTCGGATGCTGGAGCACACACTGAAGAATCTCCATGTTTACAGGGACTCGAAACCAAAGCTCGACAGCATCCAGACGCCGTACAGGGAGCGAGAGAAAAGGGTTTGATGTTTAGCCACGCAAACTTCATTTGCAGGCTCGTAAATTGCAATAAACCGAGCGACTTTAACTACGTTTTTATTAATTACTGCACACAGATTAAGGAGCTGCCACCTCTGAAACCTGTGAAGCAGCTGACTGAAAGGGTAGAGGACATGATCAAAGAAATCAGAGAGAGTAAAACAGTAAAAGTGGTCCCTTTAGGTATGCACATTTCCTACTTATACGCAGTGAATGTCAACATATTTCCCCTGTAAAGCCCTCTTTCTTTAAATAACACTCTGTTTTCTGTCCAGCCACTACCCTACAAAGCAGAGGTGTCAGTAAGCAAGAATATAAGGAAGCTCTCTCGCTGATGAGGGACATGAAAAGAACATATAAGATGGTCCACGCGAAAACAATGGAGCAAGAAGCCGCCATCAAGTCTGACAGAGACTCTGACCAAATCTGAGTTGAATCTCCATCTGTTTAACAGTCACATCCAAATAATTAGCCGAGCAGATTTTCTTTGGCTTGAAATGTTTTCTTTGTATTACTGTGAGTAGAAATAAGTAAATCGAGCAATGTTTTCCTCGACTATCAGCTCTAGAGTTGAAGTGCAGAGTTCACAAAGCTGTAGCAGATGCAAGTGTGTCTAATTGTAACTAAAAAAGTGTGCCACTGTCTGCTCCCCGTAAGCCTGACAGTTCTGAGCAGCTGTGCCGCCACGGCTGTGACCAGAATCCATCCAGGATGAATGCATTGTATTCATTAGGAGTTTGTCAGTAGAGCTCATTGCAAAAACAGAAAGTAGAGAGAGCTTTTTCTCTCTTTTTGTTTTGTTTTGGGTGAGGAGAGGTGTTTTAGACTGTTTGTGCACATTTATATGCAAACACCCTGTTCTGTTGAAGGAACACTGGGGTAGATTAACAGTGCAACAAAGTCCACATCAAGCCCTGCTGTATTTGAAAATGTTGTACACCCTCTAATGGTTCCCAATCAGCTATTCTCCATGGGTATTGTGCATCACCCTCTCACTCACCTTTTATATGGTAAATGGCCTGTATTTATATAGCGCTTTACTAGTCCCTAAGGACCCCAAAGCGCTTTACATATCCAGTCATCCACCCATTCACACACACATTCACACATATATGAGATTTTCAAAAATGATTATGTGGCTGATTATTATCTTTTCGTAACTTTGAACAGACTTCTGCAGTGCAGAATGATTTAGGTTTCGATGCCAATGTGCGGTATTACTACAAGTTGAGAGTGGTAGTTGTTTGTTTTCGTTGCTCATTCCCTTTTTGATTTCATGGTCTTGTCCATCATATGATTTTGATTATTTGTCTCGAGTGCAGCGTGCAGATGTGGAATGCATGTTCAGCCCCTGTGGAATAAATCACTTGGCACTCTGAAGATACTGGGTGCAGGGATTCTGGGTTTTTACATTCATGTCGGGACATTTTTCTGCTCCTGTATGGATTGAATCATAAAACATTTATGCATTTCTTACGCTAAACAAAAAAGCGTGCTCTGGCAGGGGGTTCGGTTTAAGACGGGACCCAGATTCAACATGCGAGGAGGTTGTAGGGAAAAAGGTGATAAACTTTTATGGAACGAGCCGAGGAACAGCTGAGGTGTTGATCTCGGGAGGGGAAGACACAGAAGAGACGAAGAACAGGCAGAATGGGCCTAATGCAGCACAAACAATGGATCAGAGTCACCTGATCCAGCCATAGAAGGAAATTTTGAAGCCTAATGTTAGAACAGAGAGAGTCTGCCTTCCAAACCCAAACCTGGAGCCTGGTTCTGCCTCTCATTATGCTCCCGGAAACAGTGGGAACCACAAGTAAGATGTACTCTGAGGGTTAACATGCTGCTCCAGGATCTTTAGGATAAAAGCAGCTTGGTTATAATTTAATTCTGCATTTCACTGTCTTTTTCAGTTTGATCAAAAATGTAAACACAACAGAAGATAGTATGTCTGTGAAGGTTCTCAGTCATCCAGGTCATCGTAGTCAAAGGAGCTTGCAAAGAAAAGCGTCTGGACTTCTTTAAGTTACTTGAAGACGTTTCACCTCTCATCCGAGAAGCTTCTTCAGTTCTAAGGTCAAATGGTGGAGAGTCCCAGATATAAACCTAGTGGGAGTATCCCCCCACAGAGGGACAAAAGGACCCCCTGATGGTCCTCTAATCGCCTGAGCCAAGGTGTGAAATTGGGTGTGGGTCCCAATCAGCCAGAGTTTCGGGTGAGTTCATTGTGAAACCTGGCCCCACCTTATCATGCGAATTCCTGAGATCAGATGGCCCAGGATGTGAGTGGGCGTTAAGGCGTCTGGGAAGGGATCTCAAAACTGGATTATAGATGGCAGAGAGTTGGTGTCGTAAACCCCCGCCTCTGTTCAAAGATGGTCGCTCACAGTGGACATAGATGGCTTCTTTCACTCCTCTTTCAAACCATCTGTCCTCTCTGTCCAAAATGTGAACATTGGCATCCTTGAAAGAGTGTCCTTTATCCTTAAGATGCAGATGGACTGCTGAGTCTTGTCCCGTGGAGGTGGCTCTTCTGTGTTGTGCCATGCGCTTGTGAAGTGGCTGCTTGGTCTCTCCAATGTAGAGGTCTGGGCATTCCTCGCTGCACTGTACAGCATACACCACATTGTTAAGTCTGTGTTTTGGCGTTTTGTCTTTCGGGTGAACCAGTTTTTGTCTGAGCGTGTTGCTGGGTCTGAAATGCACCGGGATGTCATGCTTGGAGAAAACCCTCCTGAGTTTTTCTGATACACCGGCTACATAGGGGATGACAATGTTGTTGCGTCTGTCCTTCTTATCCTCCCTCGCTGGTGGAAGCTTCTCGGATGAGAGGTGAAACGTCTTCAAGTAACTTAAAGAAGTCCAGACGCTTTTCTTTGCAAGCTCCTTTGACAACAGAAGATAGTGCTTAGTTATTGAAACCGGGGTGTCTGCATGATTGGGCGTGCGCTGCTTTAACATGGTGTTGTGGTTGTGTTGTATAACTACTGTGAATTTCTGAAACCTTGCCCCCGGGAAACATGCCTAATAATAAAAACAGTGAAAAAAATTACAGTAGCTGCTCACCATAGCAATGGAGTGCATGCAGAAGGAACTCTTTTAGTTTTGTGTGTGGAAGAGTCAGCATTGGGTTCCAGTGATATGTTTTAATGAAATCAATCACTGAGCTCTAGCATGAGAATCGCTGTCATTGTGGTGTCACACAAATCTTAGCGATAAACAACTTTCAGCATTGTAATTAGTTTAAAGCAGTGTTCTATTATTTTTTCACTAAAAAGTTAGTCTTGATGGATGAACAGTTTGACACAGTGAAAACAATCGGTACAGTGCTGCTCAGTGCTATCAGGCAAACACCTGGTCTCCAGTCTGATGGCCTTGTTCAGGTCTTTTCATCCTTAACTATATTTTTGCTGGTAATGAGGAGCCTGTGCCAAATGGCAGAGACACCCTTCTACAGAAATACTCTTTTCCAGTCCAGTGGAGCTCAGCTCCACACAGCCGAGCTTGTCTGAGCTGCAGCGATATTCCACAGTATTGGACACAACAGCTGCTGAAAATCCTCGATGCTAAATAGATTATAAATGATCAGATTGTTTTCATTATTGACTCTCAAACTGCACTTTTACTCCCTATCCAGGCTTGGGTGCGACTCCATTAAAGTGCCCTGAGACTTGTTGTTGCTTTCACTAACATTATGGATTTTGTTCTGCAGCCAGGAAGTCCTAGCATGAACTTATTTTGTTTGACCAGATTGCTGTTACAAAGTAATTTAGAAATGATAATGATTAGTACTTGCAGTCCAGTGCTGTCATGTTGTAATTCTTTAATGCTGGAAGAAAAATAGACATGTACTCTTGTGCAAGAGGTTTGTTACACATGTTAGTTTTCCACATTTTTGGGAATAATCAGTCCCTCTGATGGCTGTCTATTCCAAGTACACTCTAGGCGTTTACTGACCTCATCACAAACTTGGAGATCTCTCCAAGAACTCTTCACGAGATTGTGAAAAAATAACTCAGATGCACTTAGTTGGTAAACCTTCCACTTTTTTCACCAGCTCTTTTGGGACATACACCTTCCTTTTCTTTGTTTGTGTTTGTGCCAACATGTGCAAATTTTAGATTATGTAATTAATAAAGCAGATGAATCTGATCATTTCTTTTCCCGCATTACCGTTGTGCAGGCGATGAATCCTGGCTTCATGCTGTTACCTCAGGCTCCTTCTGCAATTCTAAAAGAATCTGTTATCAGGAAAAAGTCAGAAGGATAACTACCAAAGCAACTACAAATTCCCCTTTGAGTCTGATCAGTCGATGAGTAATTAATCACAGCCAGTTGTGCTTGAATCTGCCAACACAGTTTCAGTGTGAGCAGTTGCTTTATATAGACATAAACAGTACCCCAAAATACCCCAAGAATGCAATACAAAGGGATGTTTTATACTAACAGATGTTTTTATATTTATCAGCTATGTCAATAAATAATGACAGATGCAGGACACAAAGCTGTAAAGGCCCTGTGGTACGAATGGCTTCAAAACCTCTGGATCCTACACTTCCCAAAATGCAATTTACCCAGTTTGCACTTAAACCCCACATTCCCAGCATAAATAACCTCGATGACATCAATGTGATATCATGAGCATTATTTTTTGTTGTCATATATAATTGATTTACTTGTAGACGCCTCATGGGGGTGCTTAAAAGAGGACCTCTTATGCTTCTCTTTATTTTCTACCACATATGCAGCCACATGAAAAACAAAGTACTCTCACATCTGGTGAAAAGCAAACACAGCAAGTCAGCACAAACACCTCATACTAACTGTCAAACACAGTGGCGGAGGACTGAAAATTTGGGCTTGTTTTGCAGCCACAGGACCTGGGCATCTTGCAGTCATTGAGTCAACCGCGAGCTCTTCTGTATACCAGAGCATTCGAGGGTCAAACGTGAGGCGATCTGTTATCTGTCAACAACTAAAACTTGACTCAGACTGCAACAGGACAAAAATCTCAAGCACAGCAGCAACTCTACAAAGGAAACGAAAGAAAAGAACCAAGATGTTGCAATAGTCGAATCAAAGCTCAGACCTCAACCTGACTAAAATGCTGTGGCAGGACCTTAAGAAAGCTGTGCATAAATAAACACCCACAAAGAAAAGTGGTACAAATGACTCTAAAACGATGTGAGGAACTGATAAAATTGCATGGAAAACAATTCCTTTTAGTTATTGCTAAAGGCTACAGGCTACTGAATAACTGGCTGTAGGCCTACTTTGTTTTTCCCACAGAGCGCCTTCTTTTTCACTTAGTTTGTGACAAATAAATATTGATTCATATTGATGTTCATCTGAGATTTTCTTTAATTAATTTTAGAACCTATAAAGGACTAAATCTTTTTGTAATAGGTCTTAACATGTAGAGTTTTGGGAATGTCTACACCTTCTGTTTTTTGCACAACAGTAAATAGACGCCAGAGCAGTCTAGATGCTTGGACTTTTAGTTCTGCATGATAGTATACCTATATATTAGGGGTGCAACGATACACAAAATTCACGGTTCGGTTCGATATTTTTTCGATACAGAAAAAAATGTTCATGCCTTTTTAATTTGTCATTTATTAAATTTTCACGGCACATTCCGCACCACATCTCTGTGCGTTCATCATTTGTTTGAAGCCAGCTCACCTCCTGCAACTACTTTTCCGAAAATACGTGCTTCTTTTGTGGTTCGGACTCCTGACATTTCTTTGGAGGTGGAGGAACATCACAGTAATTGCTTAAAGGAGCTTCTTCGACATCTTTAAGAGTTCTAAACAAATGTCGGTCCTCCTCCAGAAAATCTTATGTACGCAAATGTAACGGAGGCGGAAGGCTGATTCTACTTCCACAGTGGTTTTGTGCGAATGAAGGAAACCTTCCTCCAGACGGATTGAGCAGTGGAGCCGCCAAGGGAAAACCCGGCGGCGTCTCGCCACCCTATCAATGTTTCTGTTCCGGTTTCCCGAATGGGCAGAGCTCTCAACTCTGCCACCGCTTTCCTGTGGCAAACCAAGCAGCACCAGCCCGTCTGGGCTTGTGGCCGCCGCCACCGCCTGATACCGTTCACTCTCCCAGTCCTCACTCCACCATCAGTGTCTTCTCTCTCGTCTCCCATCACTCTTATTGGCCTCCGGGACCTCACAGGTGTGTTGGGTTCATAATCAAGGAGGGGCGGAGACTTTCCAGGACAAGTCACCGATGAATACCATAAAACATGCAATAAAACCCATAAGAATACAACACTATACAATATTAAAGAAAGTAAAACACAACCAAACATGCACAATAAAAATATCTTAGGTAACTTGTCCCTCTCCACCCCGTGACATCCCCCCACACTAAAATATTAGCAGTCCCTGCTAAGGCCCAACTTGCGGTCCTGCAACCTTCTTGGAGTCTGGTTTCTTTCTTTTTTGTTCGGCCCCCAAGGAAAAATACAAAGTGCGCCATTCTGTCCAGTTCCACAACAAGCGAACCATTTCGCATTCCATAGCATAGCTACCCGGAAACCATTAGGTCCTAAGCTGCACCTCGCTGCCACTGTGGGGATACTTCCAGGCCTAACCTGGGCTTCGTGCTTCATCCCAAGCACTGCTGCCTAGCAGCAACCCATAACCCCACTTCCCGCAACCCTGCAGCTGACCTCCCATGGCAACCTCGGTCGAAAGTTCCTCATTTACTCTTCTTGTGGGCAACACTCATACCTGCGCACATTATCCATACCCATCTGCTCAGGGGTCCTTGGCTTTGGCTCCAACAATCCATCCTTCTTCTTTTGTCTAACCCTTTAAACTTCAAAAATACCGGGGCACCAGAATACACATACATCATCAAAGTTGCTATTCCCTCAGCTACCCCAACTGCTCTTGACCGGATCCTGTCGACGACGCCAATTATGTAACGGAGGCGGAAGGCTGATTCTACTTCCACAGTGGTTTTGTGCGAAGGAAGGAAACCTTCCTCCAGACGGATTGAGCAGTGGAGCCGCCAAGGGAAAACCCGGCGGCGTCTCGCCGCCCTATCAATGTTTCTGTTCCGGTTTCCCGAATGGGCAGAGCTCTCAACTCTGCCACCGCTTTCCTGTGGCAAACCAAGCAGCACCAGCCCGTCTGGGCTTGTGGCCGCCGCCACCGCCTGATACCGTTCACTCTCCCAGTCCTCACTCCACCATCAGTGTCTTCTCTCTCGTCTCCCATCACTCTTATTGGCCTCCGGGACCTCACAGGTGTGTTGGGTTCATAATCAAGGAGGGGCGGAGACTTTCCAGGACAAGTCACCGATGAATACCATAAAACATGCAATAAAACCCATAAGAATACAACACTATACAATATTAAAGAAAGTAAAACACAACCAAACATGCACAATAAAAATATCTTAGGTAACTTGTCCCTCTCCACCCCGTGACACAAACACGCATTGCAACTTCTTATCTTGTGCGCGTTTTTTATTTTGACAGCGAATGCGCACCTGCGGACCACTTATGTGCACCCCTGGTTATTTAGCTCGTCATATTGCAGCCACAGAAATTATTTTGTCCATGAAACCATAAAGCTGCACTTTCTTTTTGCCTTATAGTCTCATTTGTCATAACTTTTCCGTTTTGTGGTAAGCTTTTCTTTGGCTGTCACTTCTTCACCCTGACCTGTCTTATTTGGCTCAGCATAACTGAAATATATATCCTGCTGCTTTTACACACACACACACACACACACACACACACACACACACATAACGGTCAGCGATTCTCTGCGCGATCAACCTCTCACATGTTTAAGCTTGCTGCGGGTGAGTTCACTTGTCATGTTTGCATAGTAAGCTAACGATTAATAAGACGATGTCAGAGGAATTGGTGCGCAAATTATCATCACTCACAGATCAGTGCTGTCGCTCTCTATACACAGTTCGCACGATTGCAAAGTGAAAGCAAAAAACAAGCGCAAATTCAAACGCGATTTCAATATGTCACATATTGACAGTGGCTCACCGATGCCAATGACATAATTACCCAGCTACATTTCCGAAAGAATGCAAAAGCATTGACATATATTTTTCCTTCCTACGATAAGCCGATGGGCAGGGCGGAGATAGATTTTGGTAGCCCGACTGGAAAAATCGCTAGCCCCGGGACGTTGGGCAGGCGATTTTGCAAGCCCTGTATCTGATTGAGGAATCACTCATCTTTGGAAAAGAGAGTTTATTACAGAGAAATAGCTCTTTCCAAAATAAAAGCTATACTATACGCTTCTTCTGGGCTATATTCTCAGCAGCATATTAAACATATCAGGTCCCCATAAGGAGAATCATGTGCTAACAGCTGTCTAAATGACTCGGCTAAAGTTAGTAGCATGCTTGTTGTTTTTGTCTGCTTCCACTTGTCTTTGCACTAGGATGATGTCGGAGTAAATGTGCAGTCATATTCGTTGCGTTCCCACTAGTGCTGTCAGCGTAAATCTCGTTGAAATGACGTTAACGCCACAACACGGCAAATCTCCGTTAACGAGCTACCGCGGATCGCCCGTGCGTGGGGCTGGACGGCCAACACGTTAACAAGCTAACTGCGCTAACACACTAGTTCCCACCCATGTAATTAAGCATTGCGTGGCACATCCAACATACTGTTTTACTTTAGTCCATGACGCGCTTACCTTCAGGGTCATACGTCACATGAAAACCAAAATAGTTCCAAACGCCAGATCTGAATGAGGGTGGGGGAGGCTCAATTTGCCATGTTGCAAGGAGAGCTTAACTTCTGTCTCGCTAGCTTGCCCTGCGCTCTTCCTTCTGACGATGCTGTCTGTGTTGAGCGCTCAGTGGATCTGCGCTCGACAGTGCAGCCTAGGCGGAGTAGTCGAACGCAGATTCACTGAGCGCTCAACACAGACAGCATCGTCAGAAGGAAAGTTGATAAAATAAATTACAAATTTTGTATTGTTCGATACATATGCGTACCTAACCGAAATCACTGTATCGAACAGTTCAATATCGATACGAATATCGTTGCACCCCTAATATATATATATATGTATATATATATATATATATATATATATATATATATATATATATATATATATATATATATATATATATATATATATATATATATACATATATATATATATATATATAGATGAAGGTATACCTTCATCTCTATGTTAAAGTCCCTCCTACATGCTGTTTAAGCTCTCTTTAAAAGTGGAAGCCAGGCATGAAGCTAGCTTAAAAGGGAGGGTGGTCTCAAAAGCCAGTTTCACACAGTGGTTTGAGTGAGATGCTGCCCTAAGGCCCAGAACAAACTAAAAACCATTATTCAGCACTGTGACTCATGCAACACTCCTATAGCAGGGTCCAACTTTATAAATAAGGAGCTGGAAAACATATGTCTATGTTCAAGACTGGAGACATAGTCCACATAGCTTATTGTAATACACACAAAGCTAGTTTTACTTTAGATTGCAGACCAAAGCCAATAGAGAACCCTGTTTCTCTCTGTTTTCATTGGATTTTTCCTCACATTAACATTAACCGCAGAATAAACACATAAAAGCGACTTCTTCTGTAACCTCTTTGATGTTACGATGAAAAACTGATGAGTTGAGTTAATAACTGAAAACACATTTCATCCGCGCTCTTGGTGATATAACAGAGTCTGGCAGGGGAGTCGGATACTCTGTCCAAACGCAAAAAGAAAAATAACAAAAGACATGGCGAAGAAAGGCGCTGATGTCTTAGGCACGGCACATCTGTTTACATATTTATACGTCTCTTTTCTGTACGTCTCAACGCGGCACAGCTTCACATCTGGAGCAGTCGTCACAGCAATCAAGCCTGAGAAATGTTTGGGTAAGGTTTGTTTGACTCTCAAACTGAGGGCCAACAGTTAAGCTTTGAGGAGAACCCTGTGGAGACTCAAACACCAGATTTGGCTCGGAAAGAATAGGCCTGAATACCTCATCAACACTCCTCATTACTCAAGTGCCAAATGAGCTCACTGCGGACTGAACCTATTCATTATTTCCTTTGATGGACAATTGAACTGTAACACACTTATCATGTAATCCTGGAAAGGCTTCAGATATTCTGGCTGACATTTGAAAAGAGGCCATTGTTAATTATAGATCATAACTGTAAAGTTGACACTTATTTCGAGGTGGGGGGTGGTGGGGTATTCCGCCCCGCTGCGATCTGTCTTTAATAGTTTATTGCCATTGCAGGCATGCATTAATATTTCTGACCTTTAACCCTCGTCGTTCAGGGGTAAAGGAATGAAGATTTAAGCGTTCGTGACATGTAGCCTCATACTGTCCGTATTTTTTTGGCCCGACTCCAAGCATCGGCTAAAATGATCAGGGCCAACTTAATTAACAGGAGGGTTAAGGGTGTAAAAAACAGAGCCCTTGATAGATTTCGGAAGTATTTTGAAGAAGCATAAACTCAGGGACTCTGCTGAGCACCTTAATCAGCTATGAAAGCAAACACATCTATCAGACTTAATTAACTCAACACAATTTGGCTCCCTTTGAATCAAAAGACTGCCTGATTGATTTGCAATGCTTCAGTTCCTCAAAAACACCATACGCATCTGTGAGGATTTAGTTCCTGCAGCCATTTACAAGATGCTATATTTGATTTTTTGTAAATGTAATCACCTCTACTAAGCTGCTCTTTTTGTCAACACTGCAAGCTTAAAAAGCTCACATATAGTTACTCTGCACAAACATGCAGCCTTTTCTGCAACGTGCACCAACTGTTCTCACAAAGGAACTCACATTTTTAAGCAACAGCGAATCAGATTTGTTAATAATCACAATTTTGGCCAAGAAGTGACTCCAATCCTGGGCCGAGTCGTGACCCCGAATCTCACATTTTCTTCCCTTCTCACTGAATCGGGGCTGCATGGGCAGCAGGGTGGAGTACACATACACAGGGAGCTGACCGACTGCATGATTTATACCTACTGACTGCCCCCAGCTGTTACAATTGCAAGAGCCAAGACTAAGCATGCATAGCTGAATTAACCCACGAGACGAATTCAAACATCCACAAAAAGTGGACTGATAGGATTTCCATTAAAAATAAAAACATATCACAACATCTGATACTGACTAGGCTGCAGCGCGTCTTTTAGAGGTAAAAAGTAACTTGCAACTCAACTGACTTGCTCAAAGGAAGGGAGGGCACATGGAAACGTTCGTTTAAGTTTAATGCTGCTAATTTGAGTTGGCAGCATCAAAGTAGAACACCCCTTTCTCACACTTTTCATTGGAACAGCCTGATTGGGCAACTTAGAGACAGACTGTTGTTAGCTGTCAGGTCTAACAGCTAACACAAAAATATGACAGGTTTTTTTGTGAGAGTAATGAAGGCACACAAGGGAAGTGCGTTGCTTTCAAAATATTGTTTCATGCCTTTAGTGAGAGATGGACAGCAACACAATTGAGTCATTGTCTGAGGGGAGGGGACAGAGAGAGCATGTCGGGGGTTCACAGAGAAGGGAAGCAATATTATTCTGAAGCGCCCATGCAGTCTACCAAATCAGCAATTGCACTCTGACTGAAGCATGGGAACCGGCAGTAATAATTTGACACCTGTTGATCAAGCTGCCCTGTAGAAAGACTGCACACAGTGCTGCTGAGCAAAATAAACCTTTGCTGCTCCCACAGATCTGCTTTGTAGCTCATTATTTCCACGAGCAGGTTACACTGTATACGGTGTTCTCACTAAAAGGTGGTTTTGTTGTTGCATTGATGTCCTTTACCCCATTTTTATAAAAACAGATACTTGCAGTCATTCATCAGATTATAACAACAGACATAAATTCTAATTATTTGACTATCTGTTCTTCATTAAACCAAGAACTGAAGCGTGGATCCAGAAATAAATAGCAACTGTGTTGTTGGTGTGCCTGCACCATTTTTGCATTTTAAAATGATTTAAAAAAGTATTTCCAGCAACAAAAGTGATTCCTTCCATAGGCTGCCATGTTAAAATGGCCAACTAAAGACCATTTGAAAAAACCCAGTGTGGTAAACAGCACACCAGCATGGCACTGTGGTGGTTAGCACTGTTGCCTCAAAGCAGGAAGGCCCTGTCTCAAAATCCACCTTTTTTCTTTCTTTTTTTTCTTTGTTCTTTGTTCTTTTTCTTTTTTCCTTCTGGAAAAAAGACAATTAATCAATGTTAAACACCTGATTAATCCTCCATTGATGGTCTATAACACAGGCTGGTTTTTTTTTCATTCATATAGTGAGGCTTGAAGTTAGGGGTGATCACTTTGCCTGACAGGTGTGCTAGCACAACATCATCCTCTGTAGGTGAAGTCACTGAAATCTCCCAGCCTGTCCAAAAAGTTTTTTCTTTTCATCCTCGGTCAATAAAATTCTAATTTTTTTGTTTTTCTGTTTTTTAGCACTAATGAGCAAGTGTGTGTGTCTGTGCATTGCACCCATACAATTTAAGACTGCAGTTTGACTGAGAGCGTCAACCCATAACTACTCCGCGCCATCCATCCATCCATCCATCCATCCATTCTCTTCCTCTTATCCAGTTCAGGGTTGCAGGGGGACTGGAGCCTATTACAGCTACCAAGGGGCGAGAGGCAGGGTGCACAGAGGACAGGTCACCAGCATGGAGAGCATACTCCACTCATTTGTCCAATATGGTAACTTTTTATTCTAAAGAAAACAAAACACTAACACTGAGGCTTCAACAAACCAAAGAAGACTTCACAGTGGCTACGTCCATGTTGGTTATGATTCAGTCTTATTTGACTCATTCTATGTTTTAATTCCACTGATCATTGGAAATTCTGTGAAGCACCTTGTATCTTTGGATTAGAAAGGTGCTATAGAAATAAATGGTATTAATAATTCATTTATTTATTTATTCCTATTATTGTGTTTTAATAAGCCATAATTTCCTCTGGCCCACATCTGTGTAATATGGGATTAATATGTAAGATTTACTGTGATTAATTTCACACAATATTTTGAATTTCTCCTCATATTCCTTTAAGTTATTCACTATGAATCTTAGAAGATTACAAGAAAAAATTAGTATGCTGACTTGCTAATAGGGCCCTTTTCCCCCCAGTTCTAGGCAACAATGCAAAATCTCTTAGAGCTTCAAAGCATCACCGACCTCCTGCAAAATTTTGGCACACTGTGAAAAGTCTAACAATTTTATTTGAATATTCCTCTCCTGGCATTGATTAAACCCCTAAAAACTCCTTTCTATTCATGAGAATTATTTATTAGAGAGTTATTCCCTGAATAATAAACCCTTTGTTCTTGCTGGTTTGGATGTAACTTCAGTTATGCTTGTTCAAACCATTAAGCCCTATTTATAACTTTACAAACATTACAGTGATAAATTCAATGAGCCCTTAGTTTGTCTAGGATATTAAACACAAGGTGCATATGCATCACTTACTTGGAGGGGCTGACAGTTCAAGACAGTTAACGCTGCAGTTTTTAAATAATGATTTCATTTCTTAAGGGAAGAAAATAATTGCCCCTTAACCAAATAACTGGTTGTGCTGGCCTTGGCACAAATAAAGAACTGCAATCAAACATTTACAATAACTGGCAATGAGTCTTTCACATCACTGTGGAAGAATGCAGACTTGTTTTAATTCAGGCACACTGGGGGGTTTTTGAGCATGAAGGGCCTTTTTAAGGTCATGCCAAAACATTTCAATCTGATTATG
Organism: Diplotaxodon limnothrissa; assembly: GCF_057381915.1. Lineage (NCBI taxonomy): Eukaryota > Metazoa > Chordata > Actinopteri > Cichliformes > Cichlidae > Diplotaxodon > Diplotaxodon limnothrissa. The sequence continues at coordinate 15,364,055 of NC_140605.1, read as the reverse complement.
ATCTGGACATTAACTAGGCCGCTGCAAAACCTTTATTTGTTTGGGTTTTTTCTTTTATTTGTGGTTTTTAGCCATTCAGAGGTGGAATTGCTGGTGTGTTTTGGATCATTGTCGGGCTTCATAGCCTGATTGTGCTTAAGCTTCAGGGTCTGATCTGATGGATAAAAAGCAGAATTCATGGTTCCATCGATTACAGCAAGTCTTCAAGGTTGTTAAACAGCAAAGCAGCCCTAGATCATCACACTACCACCACCGTGCTTGACTGTTGGTGTTCTTTTTATGAATTCAGATGTAATGGGACTCAAAGCTTCCAAAAAGGTTTGCTTTTGTCTTGTCCATCCACAGAATATCATCAGTCTTGCGGCTCATCAAGATGATTTTTGGCAAATACATTTGTATAATAATTTTAAGAAAGAAGTTACTGGAGTGGAGGATTTTACTATTAAGTGGACATATAGTGCAACAAATTAATTGTTGTCATTTTGGTTTATTGTTGTTGTTATTATTAATTGTTATTAGGAGAAAGGATTCAGTCTCAAATTTGAGTTTTGGTAGATACACCTTTGGTATCAATTTCGAACTCCATGGCTCCTCATTCTCGGCCACACCGCCTGCCAGCCCACCCAGCTGCCCGATGACCTGGTGGAGTGACAACAATACCCATCAGCCTTATACAGCTGAAGGGCAAAAAGTAGAGGGTAACTCAATGTTAATTTGGGATCACTTAAATGAGATGACAGGATGATATTGTCAACAAAAAATATTAAATTCAGATAAATGGAAATTTTATGTATATTTCAGTGAAAGTGTCAGAATCTTTTGACCACTATTTTATACATTTAGTAGCCACCATTGCTCTGGGATTTTAAGAAATTGACATCAGTATGGGAGCTAACCTTTATTTTTAAGCATGTTTCAGAATTAGAGGTTCAAAATTATGAAATTATTGCGACCTTCACAAGCAAGGGATGTTTTTGGTAAGGACACAATATAATGATGACAAATTTGAGAAACACATTCACAAATCCAATTGTAAAAACTGTCAGTTTGTTGTGGGATTGGTCCAAAGTATCTGGAAAAGAGCTGTTCCTACACCCATACATAAAAAGCTGTGATCGTTATGGTGGCTGTAGCTCAGGAGGCAGAGCAGGTCATCTACTAATCAGAAGGTTGGCTCTCACTGTGGTTTATTTGAGTCCCAAAGCCTTAGAAATGACCTTGTAGCTCTTTCCAGACTGACAGATGTCAGTAACTTTGTTTCTCAGCTGTTTCTTTCTTTTGTGGCATGTGTTTTTTTGTTTGTTTGTTTTAACTCTTTTAGCCTACCTTACTTTGTCAGATAGGTTCTCTTTAAGTGATTTCTTGATTCAGCCGATCTGGCATTAATCAGGCATGTGTGTGGCTAGTTAAACTGAACTCTGGTTTCCACAAAAAATGTGGTTAATCACGGTTAATTAACAAGGAGGGCCATTTTTGTTTTTTACACAGGGCCAGGCAGGTTTGCATCGCTTTTTTTCTCTTATTTACCTGAATGATCTTTGTCTACTATTACATTTTTTAATGCTCAGAGATACGTGTAAAGTATGATAAATATGCAAAAAAAAAACCAAAAACCTAAGACTATGGAAGAAGGCAAACATGTTTTCAGGGCACTAACATCTCAATTCCTTGAAACCAACCTTCAGTGGTTTTTCAGAGTTTATGTCTTAATGTGTCTGAGTTGTATTTGGTGGCACAAATATACAAACTATATGGGTAGTTTGAATGTTGTGGCTGATCAGAAAATATGAGTTTAAGGTTTAGTTTGAGCTTCTGCTTTTGATTTCCACGCCTCTGATAACATTTAATTTCCAGCTGGAACACAGTTTATCCGGCCTTCCGGAGCTCGATTTATTGGTAGCCTCCAGGCGATGAAGGTCTTAGGACTGCACTGCTGTAGCTGGCGTGCAGACCACTGATGAATCAGCAAATCATTCTCAAAAACAGTTAGACACCCTGCCTCAAGTAGAAATCCTGATTCCTACTGTGACTGAAATGCATCATTTCATACATAACAGCAGGACACAAATCAGAGAAAACTTTAAGGTATTTATACCCATGAGGGGTGGTACAGAGTGCATTCAACTACATCCGCCACTGTAAAATACACAAAAGGTATGTGGAGCAGTAAAATATCAGGATATTACAACAAACTGTGCAGCTGCATACAAAAAGAAGCTACAATAGGTCTTTAGCTAACAACAGAAAAGGCACAATTGTAAAAAGCTGTGCATTTACTCCCATGTAATGCCTGAAACTACTTCAAGAAAAATAAGAAAAACATTCAAGCAGTCACATGTGTATACACAGAAATCATATAGGAAACAATACCCTTTAAATAAGGTGACAAAAACTTGCTGTATTTACAATAAATACTTTGAT